>NC_091157.1:27112954-27375454 GCF_040958095.1 Procambarus clarkii | reverse complement strand
GAGAGACATTCGACTAGCACAAGTTTCATCAGTAACTCATTCAAATTCACAAAGTTCCTCACTGAACAAAATAATTAGCATAAATATGACGATGAAAATATGTTGAGATTTTTCAACCAAAAGTTTTAAGAGTGGAATGGCAGAGTTTCAATGCCTAATTTTCTGCATGAATTCTGTTCAGAATTTTTACATTATTCAATATCTTTCAATAGTTTATAGCTCCGCTCTTAAATCGAAAAGTTTTGCCTCCAAATTTAGCAGCTTTGTTAGTCATTCAATTGCATCTTAAAATTATCAAAATCAGTCCAAGTGAAACATTTTCAAATTAAGTTTTTCTAATTTCACACTGTCAATACATTTTGAAATTTGTAGTTTCTTCAAATGATCTTGGTTTTGTAAATCTTGAAGAAAATTTATCAGCAGTTGAATCAAGATGGTCATAAATTGCATTTGAAGACTGAATATCTGTTTTCCCACGAATTTGTAGATTTTTCATATTTAAGGTTTGTGAAATATTTAGCACTGTTGTTGTCGCATCACGTTTACAAATGTCCAATTTTATTTCAAAGCTTTATTTTACCTAACATAATAAGAAGTTTTTTGTCACATTCCTGTAATGTGGTATTGAAGTCATTTAAATGATAGAAATACGTGAAAACATAAATCGACAAATCCACACGACGTTTGATAATTTTTGACATGAAAACTTTTCATTTGTCGAAACACTAAACAAAACGTCAAAGGACAGAGCCTAAATTATGCCGACTTTTGTTCTTTTTGTTTTCCGTTTCACATCTGCATTTTAATTTTCAAAAAGATTTAGTAGGTGTCTTTTTTTTTCTTTTGTGTCTTCTCTGTGATCGTTTATTTTGACTTATTAAGTATTCTACTTTTTAAATTAACTATTTGGGATCATTATTATCTGACCAAAGAAATCTGTTGAGGATAGTATTTTCCTGTACCAATCTGACTGTTTCACCGAAGATGCTGTATTCTTCATTATTGTGGTCAGATCCACTACAGTTCCCCATCTTTCTCAAGTTAGATAGTGTCAATTGGTCATGGTTTGTGTTTACTCCAATTTACTGAATACTCCAATACTTTCCATAGCGTCGACTGGATTTAACATATCATGTTATCAAATTGGATACGCTAAAGTGACTTCCAACTTTGAGGTTGGGTCGACTTGACGTGCACTCTGTCTCTTGGACAAGAGAAGACAGTTTGTCTCCTACCAACTTTTGTACTCTGTTAATCAGGCTTGACTCTGTACGTAATACACCAGTGTCAAGGTTGATATTGTCCAATATTTGTAGTTAACCAGCTGTGCACGGTTTACTCAGAACCTTCCATATTTCATTAATTTTCATCAATCTAGTATAGAATTGCCATTAGTTTTTAAAGCAAAGCTTTAATAAACCGATAGGTAAGTACTAATAGGTTAGCACAGACAAGCAGGAGTCACTGTGAACCTCTGAGCACCTCCGGAGGCGGTGCTCTCAGAATGAGAGAAGAGGCAGTGGAGGCATACATCTAATTTAAGACTTTTATGCACTATTTCAGGTGGAGGGAGTTGGAAGAGGAGGAGGCAAGGGGCACTCTCCGTAAGGGCAGCAGAGACTGATGGTAGTGCCACAGGTATAAAATATTGAGGCGTCTTCTCATTAGCAGGCGTCTGAGGGGCTCACTTTAACGACTTAGTTCATGACCCCTACTACCCACCTGCCTCTCTCATGACCCCTACTACCCACCTGCCTCTCTCATGACCCCTACTACCCACCTGCCTCTCTCATGACCCCTACTACCCACCTGCCTCTCTCATGACTCCTACTACCCACCTGCCTCTCTCATGACCCCTACTACCCACCTGCCTCTCTCATGACCCCTACTACCCACCTGCCTCTCTCATGACCCCTACTACCCACCTGCCTCTCTCATGACCCCTACTACCCACCTGCCTCTCTCATGACCCCTACTACCCACCTGCCTCTCTCATGACCCCTACTACCCACCTGCCTCTCTCATGACCCCTACTACCCACCTGCCTCTCTCATGACCCCTACTACCCACCTGCCTCTCTCATGACCCCTACTACCCACCTGCCTCTCTCATGACCCCTACTATCCACCTGCCTCTCTCATGACCCCTACTACCCACCTGCCTCTCTCATGACCCCTACTACCCACCTGCCTCTCTCATGACCCCTACTACCCACCTGCCTCTCTCATGACCCCTACTACCCACCTGCCTCTCTCATGACCCCTCCTTCTACCTGCCTCTCTCATGACTCTTACTACCCAGCTACCTCTCTCATGACCCCTACTACCCACCTGCCTCTCTCATGACCCCTACTACCCACCTGCCTCTCTCATGACCCCTACTACCCACCTGCCTCTCTCATGACCCCTACTACCCACCTGCCTCTCTCATGACCCCTACTACCCACCTGCCTCTCTCATGACTCTTACTACCCAGCTACCTCTCTCATGACCCCTACTACCCACCTGCCTCTCTCATGACCCCTACTACCCACCTGCCTCTCTCATGACCCCTACTAGCCTCCTGCCTCTTTCATGACCCCTACTACCCACCTGCCTCTCTCATGACCCCTACTACCCACCTGCCTCTCTCATGACCCCTACTACCCACCTGCCTCTCTCATGACCCCTACTACCCACCTGCCTCTCTCATGACCCCTACTACCCACCTGCCTCTCTCATGACCCCTACTACCCACCTGCCTCTCTCATGACCCCTACTACCCACCTGCCTCTCTCATGACCCCTACTACCCACCTGCCTCTCTCATGACCCCTACTAGCCTCCTGCCTCTTTCATGACCCCTACTACCCACCTGCCTCTCTCATGACCCCTACTACCCACCTGCCTCTCTCATGACCCCTACTACCCACCTGCCTCTCTCATGACCCCTACTACCCACCTGCCTCTCTCATGACCCCTACTACCCACCTGCCTCTCTCATGACCCCTACTACCCACCTGCCTCTCTCATGACCCCTACTACCCACCTGCCTCTCTCATGACCCCTACTACCCACCTGCCTCTCTCATGACCCCTACGACCCACCTGCCTCTCTCATGACCCCTACTACCCACCTGCCTCTCTCATGACCCCTCCTTCTAGCTGCCTCTCTCATGACTCTTACTACCCAGCTACCTCTCTCATGACCGCACCTCCCCGCTGCGTCTCTCTTATGACCCCACCTACCAGCTGCCTCTATTATGACCCCACCTCCTACCTGCCTCTATTATGACCCCACCTCCCAGCTGCCTCTCTCATGACCCCACCTTCCACCTGCCTCTCTCATGACCCCACCACCCACTTGCCTCTCTCATGACCCCACCACCCACCTGCCTCTCTCATGACCCCACCACCCACCTGCCTCTCTCATGACCCCACCACCCACCTGCCTCTCTCATGACCCCACCTCCCACCTGCCTCTATTATGACCCCACCTCCTACCTGCCTCTCTCATGACCCCACTTCCCACCTTGCTCTCTCATGACCCCACCACCCACCTGCCTCTTTCATGACCCCATCACCCACCTGCCTCTCTCATGACCTCACTTCCCACCTTGCTCTCTCATGACCCCACCACCCACCTTCCTCTCTCATGACCCCACCACCCACCTGCCTCTCTCATGACCCCACCTCCCAGCGGCCTGTCATAATCCTACCACCTAGCTGCCTCTCTCGTGACCCCACCTCCCAGCGGCCTCTCATAATCCTACCACCTAGCTGCCTCTCTCGTGACCCCACTTCCCACCTTGCTCTCTCATGACCCCACCACCCACCTGCCTCTCTCATGACCCCACCAACCACCTGCCTCTCTCATGACCCCACTTCCCACCTTGCTCTCTCATGACCCCACCACCCACCTGCCTCTCTCATGACCCCACCACCCACCTGCCTCTCTCATGACCCCACTTTCCTCCTTGCTCTCTCATGACCCCACCACCCACCTGCCTCTCTCATGACCCCACCACCCACCTGCCTCTCTCATGACCCCACCTCCCAGCGACCTCTCATAATCCTACCACCTAGCTGCCTCTCTCGTGACCCCACTTCCTAACATCTCTCTCGTGACCTCTACCCACAAACATCTCTCTCGTGACCTCTACCCACAAACATCTCTCTCGTGACCCCTACCACCCAACATCTCTCATGTGTGTAACAGTAGAACTGGTAATATAGAAGACCATAGATCTAACATGAAATATTGTAGTTCACTAGAAGGGAGGATACGCCCTTTGTAGTTTACCTGAACAGGCTAGGAAGTGTCATCTCTCCCCTTCCCCTAAGGGATTGAAGTCCATGTGTAGAAAACAGTAGCGCCACATGAACCATGTATCGACTCATCAAACTAGGAAAATAGTTCATGTATTAAAGAAATAGTAAGAAAATTCATTCGTGTTTAAATACTTAAGTTAAAATTAACGTCAATTGAGAGTAAAAAATAAGCCTCGTATGTTATCAAAGAAGCATGTGACTTCAGTAAGAATAGTGTATCTCGTTACTTGGAAAATATATACCTACCAGCTTGCTTGCTTGTTAATTCAGGTAAAATGGCGAAATGCAAGTGCTATTGAATATTTAATTAGCCTGACTGAAGTATCTACATAATTCCCAAGTGTTTTGGAATAGTAAGTCACCTACAGTGATGAGTACAGGATTTTAGTTAGTAATCTTCTTGAAAGATTAATTTGGCAACTGAGCCAAGGTTAGCCTCACCGAGGTCAGTGGAGAAATAAGTCAGTGTGGACTGGGTAACAACTGGAGGTGGACTGCTCCCCTGGGGCCAGATCCACGGAAGCACTTACGCAAACACTTACGAACCTGTACATCTTTTATCAATCTTGGACGGCTTTATTTCCAATTATTAAACAGTTAATGAGCTCCGAAGCACCAGGAGGCTGTTGATAACAATAACAACAATTGAATGGGAAGTTTTCATGCTTGTAAACTGTATAATAAATGTAACCAAACCAGTCAAAGGTTGAGGAAAGATGTACACGTTCGTAAGTGCTTTCATGAATCTGGCCCCTGGAGCCGTGGCAGAACATCTAGGCCTGGTTGTGGTATTTTAAGGTAACTGAGTTATTGCAATTGTAGAATCCACATTATTTATTGTAGTCAATTACCAATTGCCTCAGTTAGGAATATATTCAGTTTAGGAAGTGTTCAGATTGGGCGTGTTTCTTTTTTATTTTAATTGATAATCTTTGTTTAATAAATCTTGTTTAGAATTTATGGTGTTTAGTGGAATTACCCTCCAATGGTTATTTTACATTCTGAAGTTGGGCCCAAGCCCCATGCTTGGGACTAGCACCCTCTGCAAGCCTGCAAGCAGTTATTTAATACCTCAGATAATCCCTTTGCACTTTGATTTAAATCCATACTTAACGTAAATCTTATCCCTCCTTTTCGGATAATTGGGGATCCATTTTCCGGGTTTATGCCTAATTGACGGTATCCTGCTTCACCGTCAATTGGGTGAATTACTCAGTGGGTAGATGTAGCAGGTGGTGGCTGCTTCTCAGAGGTTTGCAGTGTAGCATTGAATGGTATGGTGTCCTCGGGTCGTGATATCTAACACGATCTAACGGTTTTTAGATCTCGAGGAGTTGAACTGAAGGTTACACAGCAGAACTCTGGTCTGTAGATTTACTTAATAACAACCAGCATTTAACTAGTAAGTGAGGTCAAAGGCTGGCCCCCTGTTACATGTGACCCCGACCACCCAACATCTCTCTCGTGAGCCCTGCCACCCAACATCTCTCTCGTGACCCCTGCCACCCAACATCTCTCTTGTGACCCCTACCACCCAACATCTCTTTCGTGACCTCTACCACCCAACATCTCCTCTCTCGTTCTGAATCATCTATTAACTATGATTCAATACCCCCCACTGACACGGGAACGGACGTGTCCGCTTCCACAGACCAAACGTGTGATAGTCGGCGAGAGATACTGCACTAAGAGCCCCACTCTCATCCTGTATATGCACGGGAGAAGATGGACGGTCTCTTTATGTAATAAACATTGTCGGATAGAGCTCCAGAAGCTTGTAAGCACCACTCCAGACGACTTCAATGCTTCTGTGACTTGTTGAAGGGGTAGCATCCGGAATCAGTCACCAGCTATAGCATACATGACACAAGGCCACCTTTACCATACTGCACAAAGTGAAGGTTGACTTTCTGGACAACCAGACATTCACGAAACATCAAGTACTGCAAACCATCAATGCCGTTACCAGCACTACACCCGTCGATATCCGCCAAGAAGGGGAGAAAGTTGCTCTTTACCGTACCCAAAAGACGTTACTCGTCTTAATGTATCTACCACCTACCTAGCATACACTACGAGCTGCGCAAATTCCCACGAAGCTTCCTAGCGGAGAGAATAGTTTTCATCAGGGAAACGACTTGGATCACCGAAAACAAGGTCGACGACATCCTGGACACCATCGACTCCGAAAACCCTTCAGTTCTGACGATCGAATTGGCAATCCTGAAGAAAGAAGCCAACGATCCCGGCCGACCATGAAACTTACTTGCACCACAATCGAGGCATCGGCCCTGCCCCCTAATAAGGGGTTGAGAGCTTTGGCATCAAGATTCTACCAGCTCAGGGGAAGAAGGAACCACTCACTCCACGACAATGCTTCGTGCTACGCATATACACACACCCTAATGCCAAATGTATGCGCAAAGCATCGCCAAGTGCATCATTTGCGCTCAAGATCACTACTGCACGACCTGCAAGGCTGACACCAAAAGCTGCTTTCTTTGTAAGGAAGACCACACCGGGATCTCATAACGCTGCTCTCGCCGACAAGACGCAATTGCTCTGATGACAGCTTTGGCCAAACCCCTGCCAACGCCTCAGCCACCACCACAGCTTACCCCACGGAGCCGGTCGGCGGAGCGGACAGCACGCTGGACATGTGATCCTATGGTCCCGGGTTCGATCCCGGGCGCCGGTGAGAAACAATGGGCAGAGTTTCTTTCATCCTATGCCCCAGTTACCTAGCAGTAAAATAGGTACCTGGGTGTTAGTCAGCTGTCACGGGCTGCTTCCTGGGGGTGGAGGCCTGGTCGAGGACCTGGCCGCGGGGACACTAAAGCCCCGAAATCATCTCAAGATAACCTCTCAAGATAACCAACCCCAGCTCACCAAAAGCTACTCACACCCAACCCGTCCTCTTAAAAATAACGTCACTTTTCACAGGTATGTGCGCTGCCACCAGCCACTCAGATGCCTTCCCTTCAGGGAACGGCCTCTCCTCGCAACCATCCAAATCGGCACCTTGTGGGGTCCCACTGCTCAATCCTGTCTTTCCAGCCTCGACCACCTCCGGGACACACACCCTCTCATCTCTCCAAAGGACGGCGTCATACTCGTCCTAATGCGCCTCGCAGAACGGAACGCCGGGACCGAGAACCGCTTGTTCTTTAGAACCCTCTACACCCAGTATGCCGCAAATGGCTTAACCGGGATAAGCGTTTGTGAGGCCTCTGTTGATGAGGCTGGCCTCACCAACAGAGGTCCCTGCATTTCCCACCATCCAGCTGGAACTCGAGGAGGTGCCCTGTGCAGTAGCAACCAGCTCGCCATCCACAACACCAACCATCCACTGTGCTAGCAGACGCCGACACACGATTAGCCCACTCCAGGGAAACAACCCGCGACGCATCTCCAAATATACCGGCAACCCCGCCTCCCTAACGCCTGGGACCTGTACCTGCATCTCCGACCTACCCTGCACCAGACACAGACGACCCGTCTGACTCATCTGACGAAAACGTCTCTGTTGGAGCAACAGCTTCCCCCACAAACACCTTAACCCCTACAGCCCGGAAGACTTCTTACTCCAGGTCTCTCCTCTAAACTTGCTCGACAAGGCCGCCATGTCTACCCGAGGCGCCTCACCAAAAGATGACGTCCTAGAAAGAATAAGCATCATCTGACGACGTAACTCAACCCGATCCAGCTGCTTGAGAACCGAGCCTCTGTGAGACGTCCATGGATACAAATGAACAAAAAGAACGCCTGGCAGAATCACTGCCAAGTCGAAACTCAGGGTGGTTGAGCCACCGAGCTGTACTTCTCTCCTCCGACTTGTACCCCTGTTCCCTGCTCAACCTCTCTGCATTCTCGCTCCAGCCTTCCATCCCCTACGTATCTGCCCTAAGGTCCTTGGAATTAGAATTGGAACCCACCACACTGTACTCATTCACCTATTACCTGTGATTCAATACCCATCTCACTGATCTCCAGTTTTTTCACTACTCTATTTCCACCCTATCATCAAACTCAGGACTCATCTATGTTCACATTTTTACACTTTTCAATTAATTTCCTCTTTCTCCTCTTTGTGTTATCACTATTTTCTTTCAATATCTGTCCACATTTCCTGTCGCACTTCCTTTCTCCTGTCTCACCCTCTCCTGTCTCTCATTGTTTCATGCATTTTATTTTATTACATTTATTAACCTCCCCTTCCATTGCAGATGTTGTGATACTAAGATGGTCGTATAGATTCTCATTTGTTGCTTTGTGTGGGGTGATGAGAATGATAGGGTCACACTCACCCTCATGGGTCACTCACCATGGGGTCACACTCACCCTCATGGGTCACTCACCATGGGGTCACACTCACCCTCATGGGTCACTTACCATCACACTCACCCCTCATGGGTCACTCACCATGGGGTCACACTCACTCTCATGGGTCACTTACCATCACACTCACCCCTCATGGGTCACTCACCATGGGGTCACACTCACCCTCATGGGTCACTCACCATGGGGTCACACTCACCCTCATGGGTCACTCACCATGGGGTCACACTCACCCTCATGGGTCACTCACCATGGGGTCACACTCACCCTCATGGGTCACTCCCCATGGGGTCACACTCACCCTCATGGGTAACTCCCCATGGGGTCACACTCACCCTCATGGGTCACTCACCATGGGGTCACACTCACCCTCATGGGTCACTCACCATGGGGTCACACTCACCCTCATGGGTCACTCCCCATGGGGTCACACTCACCCTCATGGGTAACTCACCATGGGGTCACACTCACCCTCATGGGTCACTCCCCATGGGGTCACACTCACCCTCATGGGTCACTCACCATGGGGTCACACTCACCCTCATGGGTCACTCACCATGGGGTCACACTCACCCTCATGGGTCACTCACCATGGGGTCACACTCACCCTCATGGGTCACTCACCATGGGGTCACACTCACCCTCATGGGTCACTCCCCATGGGGTCACACTCACCCTCATGGGTCACTCACCATGGGGTCACACTCACCCTCATGGGTCACTCACCATGGGGTCACACTCACCCTCATGGGTCACTCCCCATGGGGTCACACTCACCCTCATGGGTCACTCACCATGGGGTCACACTCACCCTCATGGGTCACTCACCATGGGGTCACACTCACCCTCATGGGTAACTCACCATGGGGTCACACTCACCCTCATGGGTCACTCACCATGGGGTCACACTCACCCTCATGGGTCACTCACCATGGGGTCACACTCACCCTCATGGGTCACTCCCCATGGGGTCACACTCACCCTCATGGGTCACTCACCATGGGGTCACACTCACCCTCATGGGTCACTCACCATGGGGTCACACTCACCCTCATGGGTCACTCACCATGGGGTCACACGAACCCTCATGGGTCACTCACCATGGGGTCACACTCACCCTCATGGGTCACTCACTATGGGGTCACACTCACCCTCATGGGTCACTCACTATGGGGTCACACTCACCCTCATGGGTCACTCACCATGGGGTCACACTCACCCTCATGGGTCACTCACCATGGGGTCACACTCACCCTCATGGGTCACTTACCATCACACTCACCCCTCATGGGTCACTCACCATGGGGTCACACTCACTCTCATGGGTCACTCATTATGGGGTCACACTATCACCCTCATGGGTCACTCACCATTGGGTCACATTCACCCTCATGGGTCACTCACCATGGGGTCACACTCACCCTCATGGGTCACTTACCATCACACTCACCCTCATGGGTCACTCACCATGGGGTCACACTCACCCTCATGAGTCACTCACCATGGGATTCCGCCTCTAATTACGGAGCACTCACCATGGGTCACATGTCTCTAAGAGTTTCACACCTCTTTTTATGGGTCACTCATCATGGGTCACTCATCATGCTTCATTAAGAGCTACACACCTCACTCTTCATGGGGTTACTCACCATGGGTCACTCACTATGGATTACTCACTATGGGTCATTAACCAAGAGTCACTCATCATAGATCACTCACCATGGGTCACTAACCAAGAGTCACTCGTCAAAGATCACTCACCATGGGTCACTAACCAAGAGTCACTCGTTAGAGATCACTCACCATGGGCTACTCACCATGGGTCACTAACCAAGAGTCACTCGTCATAGATCACTCACCATGGGCCACTCACCATGGGTCACTAACCAAGAGTCACTCATCATAGATCACTCACCATGGGTCACTAACCAAGCGTCACTCGTCATAGATCACTCACTATGGGTCACTCATCATAGATCACTCACCATGGGTCACTCATCATAGATCACTCACCATGGGTCACTCACCATAGGTCACTAACATAGTCACTCATCATAGGTCACTCACCATGGGTCACTAACCAAGAGTCACTCATCATAGATCACTCACCATAGGTCACTCACCATGGGTCACTCACCATGGGTCACTAACCTAGAGTCACACATCATAGTTCACTCACCATGGGTCACTCATCATGGGTCACTCATCATGGGTCACTAACCAAGAGTCACTCATCATAGATCACTCACCATGGGTCACTAACCAAGAGTCACTCATCATAGATCATTCACTATGGGTCACTCACCATGGGTCACTCATCATAGATCATTCACTATGGGTCACTCACCATGGGTCACTAACCAAGAGTCACTCATCATAAATCACTCACCATGGATTACTCACCATGGGTCAATAACCAAGAGTCACTCATCATAGATCACTCACATGGGTCACCTATCATGGGTCACTCACCAAGAGTCACTCACAATGAGCCACTCACCAACAACATCTCTAACAGTACGTCGCATTTTGACGTACAAATCCCCTAAGGCCAACCGATGTACCAAAAATCATAGAGGCTCGCAAAATTGACCTGCTTTTCCGTTTTCTATTCGCGGGTCCTCGGTTAGGTTAGGTTAGGGCTATTTAGTTCATCAGTTACTGACGTTGTGAACGCTCGAGAAGACCGGCTGACTCACCATGGATCACTCACTATGGATCACTCATCATAGATTCACTCACCATGGGTCACGCACCAAGAGTTACTCACCATGGATCACTCACCATAATTCACCATGGATCACTCACTATAACTCATCATGGATCACTCACTGTAACTCACCCTGGAACACTCACAATGGGTCACTCACCATGGGGTCACTCACCGTAGGTGAGTCTCGATGGGAAACTGTTACAACACCGGAGACCATCAATACAGAACTCGGCATCCTGTAACAGCCAAATGCGCCACAACTTACATTCGGAACAGTTGTAGTTTAGTTTATTTATTAAGCACCCCCATACCCATCTTGTTGGCGGTAGTGTGAAGGTTTACAGAGGTACATAATGAGCTCAGAAACTGAGCCACAAAATTTTATTTAGCTAACTAGTTCAGTCTCAATGAACTAGTTACAAATTTGTATGTATATTGCTATATGGGATCGAAACGACCACAAGTACAGTCTCCAAGCTAAGCAGCAGTGGAAAGGTTACAATCATCCAGTTATTACCTTAGGAGTCACCGGCTGCCCGTCAGAGGGGACGGCGTGTCACCGTATAGTTGTCAGTTGACAAGCAAGGCGTGGAGTCATTGACTGGTTGCCTGTTCCCTGCATTGTCTGGTATGGTTGTTGTTGTTGTTATTGTTGATTTAGGGGCGACGACGATCGTGGGATCGGATGCGCCCCGGCGTACCCGTTAAGGATTAATCGCGAAGCCCGGAAAGGTGAAATGCCAAGCCAAATCACGAAACAAGTGACGCCATTCACTGGAAACTAATATGCCATGTGGCAAAGAAATACAGACATGCAGATGATTGGGGAGCTCCAGGAGTCCCCCAGGGTGACAAACACCGGCCCCGCCCCACACAGAGAACACTGGGTAGCAAAACCAAAACTCGGCCCCCAACTAAAATGCAAAAGTCATCCAGTGTCCTCCGGCAGAGCAGAACCACCTGCTGAGGGCACACCGGGAGCCCACCAAGACCCGCCAACCCCCGGCACCTCTAGGCCAAGCCGGCGCCGGACACCGTCACCCTGTCAGGAGAACCAGCCGAAACACGTAAAAAAAAAATTCTATCAACAATCCTGTGACCCAAGGCGATATCTGTGCCAGGCGTCGTTCAACCGGACTCTTGAAGAGGGATGCCAAAAGGCAGTAGCAAAGACAAAATGCAAAAACAGAACGTGATCCGGCGGCTCAGAATGACCTAACCTAACCTCCGGCTACCTAACCTAACCTAACCTATCTCTATAGGTTAGGTTAGGTTAGGTAGCCGAAAAAGTTAGGTTAGGTTAGGTTAGGTAGGTTAGGTAGTGGAAAAATCATTAATTCATGAAAACTTGGCCTATTAGGCAAATCGGGCCTTGCATAGTAGGCTGAGAAGTGCGTTCTGGCTACTAGGTACGACATATATATATATATATGTGTGTGTATATCACGAAAATAAACACGTGATTAAGAATGTGACAATGTCAGACCACGGAGGAAAAATGAAACAGGAAATTTCCTTAAGTACTTTCGTATATTAAATACATCTTCAGAAGGACACCTTCTGAAGATGTATTTAATATACGAAAGTACTTAAGGAAATTTCCTGTTTCATTTTTCCTCCGTGGTCTGACATTGTCATATATATATATACATATATATATATATATACATATATATATATATACATATATATATATACATATATATATATATATATATATATATATATATATATATATATATATATATATATATATATATATATACATATATATATATATATATATATATATATATATATATATATATATATATATATATATATATATGTATATATATATATATATAATTAAGCCTCACTTCACTGGAAGACAAAAGAGTTCGGGGGGGGGGACATGATCACCACCTACAAGATTCTCAAGGGAATTAATATTATAGACAAAGATAGATCATTTAATTGGCCCGAATCCCCAAAATATTCATTCAAAATAAAGAAAAAGTTGTAATAAGTTAAACAAATCTCACGTCATTTGTCATAGGCGTCGTGAAAATTTCATCCCAATATGCTTAGAAATGAAATTTATACGATTTTATAATTATAAATCAGTACGCAACCGGTACTGATTATAACGATATCCTGAAAAACACCAGTTTACTGAAACTCAGGGATAATGCAGGGATAAAGAGATGCAAGCACCTGTCCGACACACACAAAAGAGTAATAGTAGTAAGGAGGGTCCACAAAGTGGATATGCAGCTGGTGTCTTCTAGGATTGCTGATTACCACCTGGAGGGCAAATTTTACGCAAATAATGGTGAGTATGTATATTATTTTGCTGGATATCATTATATATCATAAATACATTGCCCCTTTGCCAATATTTCTTATGTCCTCCAATTTGTTTTATCGGGGGGGGGGGGGGAATTTTTTTTTCTCTTTGGTTTCTTATCTGATTTTGCTGTGGCTTCAACATATTGGAGAATGCATTCCCGTCACTAATTTTGTAAAGTTGGAACGAAATAGGTCAATATGTATATAAGCCACTGGTGGCAGAACCTGTGACTTTTATATTTTTTGACTGATTTTACAGATTTCAAACTCTTTTTGCTTTGTCTCTTTAGGTTGTTTTGCTCAATGGGATCCACATGAGGGCTTTTTCACTTAAATAAAGTAAACCTATATATCCTCTAACCCATTATCATTATCCCTACATTTTGTTGTTTGAGGGGACGGGTATTTTTTCTGAACTTCATTTCAACACATATTAACCTAAAGCTTTCACATATGCGAGTACGAATGCCAAGCAATATTTAATAAAACTTAAAATGAAATCCATTAAGTAGAATGATCATATATAATGCCGAGAACTTGAACTTTATTTTTGTCTATAATTAGATTTTGGGCTTTGAGAAGCTTTAAAAATCTAGTTTCTGATAGATTCTCACCATTTTCACATATTATGTGAAGAGCTCTTCAGTCTGAAGAATTTTTTTGTTGTGTTTACATAAACCAAGAAATTTGGGGGTTATACTTTTTTGTGTCTAAATTTGGCCCATAATTGGAAGGCCACATTGATTTTTTCTTCAGTAAACTGAACCCCTAAACTTAAAAAAAAAAGATTATGAACATCATATGTGGTTCTAAAACCATAATAAACAAAAGATAAATTGGTAAGCTTTTATTATTTTTAAAACAATTTGAAATTTTGAAATGTTCACCTATTATTGTGTGTTCATTTTACGATGTTGATCCATTAGCAAAAGTTGGTGCATTTGCCATATAAAGTTGGTGCATTAAACAAAATATCAAAGAATTTGTCGAAATCGGATCCGGGCCCCTTAACACAAGGGGCACATTCACTAGGGAACACGGGTGAAAATTGAGTGCTCAAATGAGCCAAAGAGACATTAGGAAGAATTTTGTATATTGTCAGAATACTTGAGAAATGGAATGGCAGTGATGTGGTGGAGGCAGACTTCATACACAGTTTCAAATGTAGATAAGATAGAGCCCAATAGGCTCAGGAATCTGTTCACCAGTTGATTGACAGTTGAGAGGCGGGACAAAAGAGCCACAGCCTAACCCCCGTAAGCACAACTCTGTGAGTACACACACACACACAACATTATATATATGTTGATTATTATATATTATATATATGTTCTATATATATAGAACATTATATACCACATATGTCAGACCAATCCTGGAGTATGCGGCACCAGCATGGAGTCCATATCTAGTCAAGCATAAGACTAAAATGGAAAAGGTTCAAAGGTTTGCCACCAGACTAGTACCCGAGCTGAGAGGTATGAGCTACGAGGAGAGACTACGGGAATTAAACCTCACTTCGTTGGAAGACAGAAGAGTTAGGGGGGACATGATCACCACATTCAAGATCCTCAAGGATAGGGTTGATAAAGACAGGCTGTTTAACACAAGGGGCACACGCACTTGGGGACACAGGTGGAAACTGAGTGCCCAAATGAGCCACAGAGATATTAGAAAGAACTTTTTTAGTGTCAGAGTGGTTGACAAATGGAATGCATTAGGAAGTGATGTGGTGGAGGCTGACTCCATACACAGTTCCAAGTGTAGATATGATAGAGCCCAATAGGCTCAGGAACCTGTACACCTGTTGATTGACAGTTGAGAGGCAGGACCAAAGAGCCAGAGCTCAACCCCCGTAAGCACAACTAGGTGAGTACACACACACACACACACACACACACACACACACACACACACACACACACACACACACACACACACACACACACACACACACACACACACACACACATACACACACACACACACACACACACACACACACACTCACACACACACACACACACACACACACACACACACACACACACACACACACACACACACACACACACACACAGTTCAGCTCAGCCAGCCGCGTGGGAGGGTCGCTGGGGTCACGCGCTACAATAAACGCCAATATTTTTGGGTTAATTAAGGCTACAGTGACAGATCACAGACCTAGGGGGTATCACAAAGTGTATAACCGCCGCGAATAGGAAAGAAAAATACAGTGCTATCACTAGAACTTTGTGTTAATCATTGAATTCACCAGACAGGCCACGTGGGAGGGCCCACGAGGCTTTGTTTACATATTGGGTCAAGTGAACAGTGGTACAGTGAATTGATGAACTGTAACACAACAGACACACCGATACAGTGACTGACTCCAGAGATTTGTGTTAGATAGAGAAGAACCGCCATCATCAATCTACTGGATTAGTGAATCACCACGTGGGAGGCGACGACGGAGCACTTCGTCATCCAGCATTGTAATTATTCACCTGGTTGTGTGAGCGGGAGGCTGACAGGTAGGTACCCCTCTCTGGTCAATTCTTCAGGCGTACAGAGGTAAAATATTACCAAATTCTTGTTCAGTGTATCAGATACATTAAAAATATCAAAGTGGCTCATTTTGGGTAGAGATTGACATTTTACGGGACCCCCGTAACACATGCACGCACACACGCACGCACGCACACACGCATGCACGCACACGTACATTTGCAAGCACACAAGCACGCACACGCAAAAACAAATACACACGCATGCACATACACATATGCCCAGTCAGGCTAGAAGGGATTAACACCTTTCGTGGAAAGGGGATAAAACCTCACTCATAATCCACCCCCTCTCTTACCCCCTCTCTTACCTGCCGTAATCTGCAGACACCTCACCTCCTCTTAACCCCAATTCCACGCGCACACACGCACACACACGTTCTCCCTGTTCTCTCTCTCTCTCTCTCTCTCTCTCTCTCTCTCTCTCTCTCTCTTGCTCTCTTTCTCTTGTTCTCTCTCTCTTGTTCTCTCTCTTTTGCTCTCTCTTGCTCTCTTTCTCTTGCTCTCTTTCTCTTGCTCTCTCTCTTGACAAAGGGCAAAATGGCAGGAGGACGCAACAGGGACTCGGGGAACAGCCAGAGTGACCAAACGAAGGAAATATTAACCCAAGTTCTGGAGGAATTCAGGAGGAAGATGCATGAAATGAGGATTACAATTAACAATCTGCAAAGTGAACTGACATCAGCAAGAGAGGAGATCAAATCCCTCACAGAGAAAAATAAAGAGACCGAGCATCAGATTATCATCCAAAGGGAAGGTGGGAATGTTACATTGGAAGGAAATGCCTCTGTACCTGAAACATTTGCGGAAAGACTGAAAAAGAGCTCAGAAGCAATGGACACAGTGAGGGGGGTAGCCATGCAAGCTGTTACCTCACAGGAAGCAGCAAGGTGCACCACTCAGCTGCTGGAGAGAAAAAGATTAGTGGTAGTTGTAGGCATCAAAGAACAGGAAGGATCCAACAGGCAAGAATGGAATAGCAAGGATAGAGAGGCAGTACATGGGCTACAGAAGGGGTTACAGATGGAAGGGGCTGAACAAAACATTGAGAAAGTTTTCAGGTTGGGCTGGTACAACAAGGACAGAAACCGACTTGTAAAGGTGGTGTTTACAAACGAAACCACGAAGGAGGATATTCTCGAAAGGAAGAGTTGGCTGCAGCATGTGGAGGGATACAAAAAAGTATTCTTGCAGAGAGACAGAACGAAGGGGGAGAGAGCCAGGGCAGCAAAGGCAAGGAGGAAGCGCAGGGAGAGAGGAGCAAACCAGGAAATCACAGCCCCCAACACAACAGTCCCAGAGACAATAGGGAAACCCAAAACCAGCATCCCAGCAACACCAGAGGGGAGGGCAACACCACCACCCCCCTCTGCATAGAAACCCTCCTTTCCCCTCACCCTACCTGCCCCCACCCAACCATCCCTCCCCCCCCCCTTCGGACCCTGTCACCCCTTCCCCAATCCCATCATATCCCCCCCCCCCACCATTTCCCCCCTGCCCCCCCTCCCCCCTTCATCCCATACCATCCCTATCCCTCCTCCCCCCTCACCCCATATCCTCCATGTCTCCCCTATCTCTTTAACCCACACCCTACCTGTCCCCCCTTCCCTTAAACCCCCACCCCCACCCCAAAAGCCTCTGAGACCCTGCAAAACACCTCACAGATCTTCTCACCCACAGAACAGCTTCCCACACCAGCAGAATGCTCGTCAAGAAAGGGACAAGAAAATGAACAGAAGAAAGTGAGCTTCAAGGCAATGTACACTAACATAGATGGGATTACAAATAAAACAAGTGAACTCGGAGAATGGGCACTAGAAGAAAACCCAGACATAATAGCACTCACAGAAACAAAGCTAACGAAAATCATAACAAATGCAGTGTTTCCATAGGGCTATTATGTAGTGAGGAAAGAGAGAGAAGGGAGAGGAGGGGGTGGTGTAGCTTTGCTACTAAGAGAAGGTTGGAGTTTCGAAGAGATGGTAATTCAGAACTGTGAAGGTTTCAGTGACTACATATCAGGCACCATAGCAACTGGAGGACAGAAAATTATAGTAGTAGTCATAAATAACCCCCCACCGAATGACAGAAGACCCAGACAGGAATATGATAGAAACAACTTGGCCACCATCAATATAATAGAGAGAGCAGCTTCTGTGGCTAGCAGGAACGGATCCAGACTACTAATCATGGCAGATTTCAACCATGGGAAGATAGATTGGGGGAACAGAGACCCACGTGGAGGCCCAGAGACATGGAGAGCTAAGCTGCTGGATGTGGCAACAAGAAACTTTCTAAGTCAACACGTCAAAAGACCGACAAAAATGAGAGGAGGGAATGAACCAGCCTTGCTTGATCTGATATTTACCCTAAATGAGTCGGATATAAGGGAAGTTAAGTTGGAAGCCCCCTTAGGAATGAGTGATCATAGTGTATTGAGCTTTGAGTACCTGGTTGAGCTAGGAATTATCACCCCCAAAAAAGAACTGGGAAACAAAGGGCTGGCGTACCGAAAGGAAAACTATGAGGAGATGAATAAATTCCTATGGGATATACATTGGGACACAGAACTCGGAACCAAGTCCGTACAAGACATGATGGACTATGTCACCCAAAAATGTCAGGAGGCTGTAAGCAGGTTTGTCCCAGCCTGACTGGAAAAAACAGAGAAGCAAAGGAAGAATCCGTGGTTTAATAGGGAATGTATGAAAGCAAAGGAGCTGAACAAAAGGGCATGGAGGAACTTCTGTAATAACAGAACACCAAAAAGTAGAGAGAGATACCAGTGAACCAGGAACGAGTATGTTAGTGTGAGAATAGCAGCTGAGAAAAGGTATGAAAATGATATAGCTAATAAAGCCAAGACCGAACCAAAGCTACTACACAGTCACATCAGGAGGAAGACAACAGTGAAGGAACAGGGGATGAAACTTAGGGTGGGCGAGGACAGGTACACAGAGAATGACAAAGAGGTGTGTGGAAAACTCGACATAAGGTTCCAGGAGGTCTTTACAATAGAACAGGGGAATAGACTCATTCCTCTCCGAGTGCCAGCGGGGATGTGGTTCAAATAGCTTCGGCTATCACTTCCTTATGTCCGGTCGTGATGGTCAAGCGGATTAAGGCATCCTGTAGATACCAGTTGCGTTGCTTCTAGCAGTATGGGTTCGAGTCACTTCTGGGGTGTGAGTTTTCAGTCGCATATAGTCCTGGGGACCATTCAGGCTTGTTTGCATTTGTGTTCCTCACGTGTGCCCCAAAGAATGAGGTGATTTGATAAAATGCTATGCCCAAGATTACCATCCGAGTGCCGGCGGGGAAGGGGGAAGTAGTTCAAATAGCTTTGGCTATCACTTCCTTATGTCCGGTCATGATGGTCAAGCTGATTAAGACGTCCTGTAGATACCAGTTGCATTGCTCCTGGCAGTATGGGTTCGAGTCACTTCTGGGGTGTGAGTTTTCAGTCGCATATAGTCCTGGGGACCATTCAGGCTTGTTCGCATTCCTCTCAATGTTTGCTGACGACGCCAAAATTATGAGAAGGATTAAGACAGAGGAGGAAAGCTTTATGCTTCAAGAAGACCTGGACAAGCTGCAGGAATGGTCGAACAAATGTCTGTTAGAGTTTAACCTAAGCAAATGTAATGTAATGAAGATAGGGTAGGAAGCAGGAGACCAGATACAAGGTATCCTTTGGGAGATGAAATACTTCAAGAGTCAGAGAGAGAGAAAGACCTGGGGGTTGATATCATGCCAGACCTGTCCCCTGAAGCTCATATCAAGTGGATAACATCAGCAGCATATGCCAGGTTGGCTAACATAAGAACGGCCTTTAGAAACTTGTTTAAGGAATCTTTCAGAACATTATATACCACATATGTCAGACCAATCCTGGAGTATGCGGCACCAGCATGGAGTCCATATCTAGTCAAGCATAAGACTAAACTGGAAAAGGTTCAAAGGTTTGCCACCAGACTAGTACCCGAACTGAGAGGTATGAGCTACGAGGAGAGACTACGGGAATTAAACCTCACTTCGTTGGAAGACAGAAGAGTTAGGGGGGACATGATCACCACATTCAAGATCCTCAAGGGAATTGACAGGGTTGATAAAGACAGGCTGTTTAACACAAGGGGCACACGCACTAGGGGACACAGGTGGAAACTGAGTGCCCAAATGAGCCACAGAGATATTAGAAAGAACTTTTTTAGTGTCAGAGTGGTTGACAAATGGAATGCATTAGGAAGCGATGTGGTGGAGGCTGACTTCATACACAGTCTCTAGTGTAGATATGATAGAGCCCAATAGGCTCAGGAACCTGTACACCTGTTGATTGACGGTTGAGAGGTGGGACCAAAGAGCCAGAGCTCAACCCCAGCAAGCACAACTAGGTGACTACAACTAGGTGAGTACACTGGTGTGTGTGTTTGTTTCCACACACTGGAGGAAAATAACTTTGTACCGCACCACCAACATGGGTTCAGAGATGGTAAATCGTGCTTCACAGGTTTACTAGAATTCTATGACCAGGCAACAAAAATTATGCAGGAAAGCGAAGAGTGGGCCGACTGCATTTTCCTGGACTGCCAGAAAGCCTTTGACACAGTACCCCATAAAAGGCTGTTAAAAAAGTTGGAATAACAGACAGGAGTAAAAGGGAAGGTTCTGCAGTGGATAAGGGAGTATTTAAACAACAGAAAACAGCGAGTAACGGTGAGGGGGGAGACATCAGAGTGGCGAGATGTCACCAGCGGAGTCCCACAGGGCTCAGTACTGGGACCCATCCTGTTTCTAATATATGTAAACGATCTTCTGGAGGGTATAGACTCATTCCTCTCAATGTTTGCTCATGATGCAAAAATTATGAGAAGAATCAAGACGGATGAAGATAGACAGAGACTACGGGATAACTTGGACAAACTAGAGGAATAGTCTAGAAAATGGCTGCTAAAGTTCAACTCAGGAAAGTGTAAAGTATAGAAATTAGGCGAAGGGAGCAGGAAGCTGAACACAAGGTATCATCAGGGAGGTGAAATCCTGCAAGAGTCAAATAGAGAGAAAGATCTGGGGGTTGATATCACACCGAACCTGTCCCCAGAGGCCCACATCAAGAGGATATCATCAGCGGCATATGCTAGACTGGCCAATATAAAAACTGCCTTTAGAAACTTGTGTAAGGAATCGTTCAGGACCCTGTATACCACTTATGTCAGACCAATCTTGGAATATGAAGCGCCAGCCTGGGGTCCATACCTAGTTAAACACAAGACAAAGTTAGAGACGATTCAGCGGTATGCCACCAGGCTCTTCCCGGAACTGAGAGGAATGAGCTACGAGGAAAGGCTAAAGGAGCTGAACCTCACGTCCCTGGAAAACAGAAGAGTAAGGGGAGACATGATAACCACCTACAAAATTCTCACGGAAATTGACAGGGTGGATAAAGACAAACTCTTCAGCACGGGTGGGACACGAACAAGGGGACACAGGTGGAAACGTAGTACCCAGATGAGCCACAGAAACGTTAGAAAGAATCTTTTCAGTGTCAGAGTAGTTATTAATAAATGGAATGCTCTAGGAAGTGATGTGGTGGAGGCTGACTCCATACACAGTTTCAAATGTAGATATGATAGAGCCCACTTGGCTCAGGAATATGTACACCAGTTGATTGACAGCTGAGAGGCGGGACCAAAGAGACAAAGCTCAACCCCCGCAAGCACAATTAGGTGAGTACACCCACACACACACAGCAAGAAAGAGAGGGGTGGGCAGACTGCATATTTTTGGATTGCCAAAAAGCCTTTGACATAGTATCACACCTAAGACTAATGCGAAAGTAGGAGATGCAGGCAGGAGTGAAGGGAAGGTACTCCATTCGATACGGGAGTACCTAAGTTACATAAGTCTGTGAGTCACCCCTCAGTATGAGGGGTGAGGCCTCAGATTGGCGAAGAGTCACCAGTGGAGTCCCGCAGGGGTCAGTCCTTGGACCTATACTGTTTCTGATATATGCCAATGATCTACCAGAGGGTATAGAATCATTCCTCTCATTGTTTGTTGATGATGCAAAAATTATGAGGAGGATTAAGACGGAGGAAGATAGTATGAGGCTACAAGATGACCTAGACAGACTTAATGAATAGTCCAACAAATGGCTTCTAAAGTTCAACCCAAGTTAATGTAAGGTAATGAAACTAGGGAGTGGAAACAACAGGCCAGACACAGGATACAGAATGGGAGATGAAGTCCTTCATGAAACGGACAGAAAATGGGCTTCAGGAGACAGTCCTTCTGCCTCCTGAAGCCCACATAAAAAAAATAACATCTGTTACGTATGCAAGGCTGGCTAACATCAGAACTGCCTTCATGAACCTGTGCAAGGAATAATTCAGAACCTTGTATACAAAATATGTAAGACCAATCCTGGAGTATGCGGCCCCAGCATGGAGCCCGTATTTTGTCAAGCACCAGACGAAGCTTGAAAAGATTCAGAGATATGCCAGTAGGCTAGTTCCAGAACTAAGAGGCATGAGTTACGAGGAAAGGCTACGTAAAATGCACCTCACGACTCTGGAAGACAGAAGAGTAGGGGGAAGACATGATCACTACCTTCACAATTCTCAGAGGAATTGACAGGGTAGATAAAGATAAATTGTTTAACACGGTTGGTACGCGAACAAGGGGACACAGGTGGAAACTGAGTAGTCGAATGAGCCACAGGGACGTTAGAAAGAACTTTTTCAGTGTCAAAGTAGTTAACAGATGGAATGCATTAGGAGGTGATGTGGCTCCATACACAGTTTCAAATGTAGATATGATAGAACCCAGTAGGCTCAGGAATCTGTTCACGAGTTGATTGACAGTTGAGAGGCAGGATCAGAGAACCAGAGTTCAAACCCCGCAAGTTCAACTAGGTGAGTACAACTAGGTGAGTACACACACACACACACACACACACACACACACACACACACACACACACACACACACACACACACACACACACACACACACATGAACAAAGCATGGTTCACATCCATAGATGGCAGAACATCATATGTATTTTACTACCAATTCGTAAAAACACATATGCACACTGAGTAAATATATGCCGTGTAATTTAATGTGATTTATATATACAATGGTTTAATTATAGTAAAAAATACACAAAAGAAGTCAAAAGAAAAAAAGACAAGGCAAAAGAAGAAGAAGTAAAAGTCAAATAATTGCTTTGTACAGAACTAATGTTGGAGGTGGAAGAGTAAGAAGAACTTAACTAAAAGAGAAAATGGAAGTTAATTAAAATAGATATTTTGTTATAAATTCGACTTTAAAATTTGCAACAAAAAAATTTACTTTCCTGCTCCGTGTATATTTGCAGTATGAGATAAAGAAAAGTTTTATTGTGTATTTTTATATGTGTATTTTTTTTACGAGCAGCTCTACGCAGTGAAAACTATTGGATTCGTTTTTCAGAGGATGAAGGCTTGCTTTTGTGTTTACAAATATTATTAATGCGACAACATGCCTCATTCGGTCAGTCAGGTAAAAACCAACACTGGGGGGCCACACAGTGAATAGCCCTTGTTGGCCTTGTACAGGTAACCAAATTAAAAGAATTAAAAGAAATAAAGATCGTGTACATATACACTTCTGGCAGCCGATTATATTTAAATGTAGGCTTGAAATCTTTCGATTAATTATTACTCGTGCTTGCTGTTTGTGCAGGTTCTACCACAAGTAAAAATGGCAAATTTCAACACATTGCTAGCATGCCTCGGTGGAATGCCCCTTTCTCACTATTTGATAAATTTCCAGTGGTTTTGTGTAATCAGAATAACTTGAATCTAGTCAGCCATTCTATGACCTTCTAGAAAATGTACCTAGTGGGTCCCAGATCGACCAAGTGCCTACACCATTACAGGTCTCTTCCGACACACACCCTTACCATCTCCTTAACACACTCCTTCTCTATCTCCAACACACCATCCACATCTCTAGCTCCACACACCTTCTGCGTATCCCAGCACACATACTCTCTAAGGTGTCTCCTCACATACACCCAACCCTTACCCCCCACCCCCCAACAAATTCCCAGTCCTGCCCAATTACTCATCACTATAACCATTTACACAACACACTGTGTTCATCACTATAACGTCTTCACACCATACTCCACTTCCACGCACCCTTCCATTCTCCATCCACACATACTCACCTCATATACCTCTGATAACCCTAATCAATTTCACTACACACCATCTAAAACATCTAAACTTAACTAAAACACAGTTAAACATCTAAACTATTGGGACCAACTAAAGAGCCTAAAACTGTACTCCCTTGAGCGCAGGCGGGAGAGGAACATAATAATTTACACGTGGAAAATATTAGAGGGGCTGGTCCCAAACCTGCACACAGAAATAACATCACATGAGACATGAAGACATGGCAAGATGTGCAGAATACCCCCGTTGAAAAGCAGAGGTGCAACAGGTACTCTGAGAGAGAACTCTATCAACATCAGAGGCCCAAGACTGTTCAACACGCTTCCACTACACATAAGGGGCATAACTGGCCGACCCCCTCACAGTGTTCAAGAGAGAACTGGATAAGCACCTCCAAAGGATACCTGATCAACCAGGCTGTGACTCATACGTCAGGCTGCGAGCAGCCGCGTCCAACAGCCTGGTTGATCAGTCTGGCAACCAGGAGGCCTGGTCGACGACCGGGACGCGGGGACGCTAAGCCCCGGAAGCACCTCAAGGTAACCATAATCAAAAGGTTGTGATCAAAATGCAAATCTGTCATCTGAACATTCACTTTCCATGTCAATATCTGCATGCACTAATATTTAAATGAATGCATATTTGGTTCCAAAGTTCATATCCACAGACTTCACAAAGGTGGGTGCAGAGACCAAAGCCCGTTAAAAGGGCGCACGGGGGCCCGACCCAGACGACCCTATAAAACAGCAAAGATCTGTGCAAAGTGGTGGGAGGCATGCCCCAAGCTCACTAGCCCCAAGCTCACTAGCCCTAAGCTCACTATCCCCACGTTAACGGGCCCCCACACTCTTTAGCCCTACACTCACAAGTCCCACACTCACAAGCCCCACGCTCATTATATAACGGTCTGTTATACAGGTCGAGCATCTCTCCTTCCTTCAGTCCCAGTCCCCTTGATGCATTGCCTCCCCCTTGCTGTGTCACCCCCTTCCCCCCCACACCTGCCATAAACTCTGGAGTCAAGTGTCCATAGGCAGTGACACCGTCTCAGGTGTCACTGCCCATAAGAAGAAGGGCTACTGCCCTGGGGAAGAAGCGTCCCCTTCTTCCCCAGTCCTCTTCCTCAATCCTCCTTCCCCTGCCCTGTTTCCCCAACCATTTTTCCTCTCTTCCCCTTTTCCCCTGTCTCCTCTATGGTCATTAACAACTGGGACAATAAACTCACCGGGTGCCATATACTTACCCTGCTCGGGTTTCCTTGGATATAAGCGTGGGAACAAGCTAGAAATCTGCTAGATGGAAACATACTCCTTCAGGGCAGGCCTATAGCCTATCCTGGAGCTCAATTGGTGGAAGCCCAGGGAGGCCTAGTGGGCGGAGCTAGTACCTGGCACTGGTTGGTTGGACCAAAGCCTAGAGCCAGACTTTTTAAAATCATTGGCTCTAGACTTGGAGAGGCGGGGTTTATTGGGCCTTGGAAACTAGATGTAAGCGGAGCGATCCTCCACTTGTATGCTTGTGAGTTAGTGTGTCTTGAAGGGTGACTTGGACGGGTCCAGAGGACCTGGGGAAAACCGTCAACATCTGTGGCTGGTAACTGTGCTCACTTGATTGTTACATTGGAAGGAAATGCCTCTGTACCTGAAACATTTGCGGAAAGACTGAAAAAGAGCTCAGAAGCAATGGACACAGTGAGGGGGGTAGCCATGCAAGCTGTTACCTCACAGGAAGCAGCAAGGTGCACCACTCAGCTGCTGGAGAGAAAAAGATTAGTGGTAGTTGTAGGCATCAAAGAACAGGAAGGATCCAACAGGCAAGAATGGAATAGCAAGGATAGAGAGGCAGTACATGGGCTACAGAAGGGGTTACAGATGGAAGGGGCTGAACAAAACATTGAGAAAGTTTTCAGGTTGGGCTGGTACAACAAGGACAGAAACCGACTTGTAAAGGTGGTGTTTACAAACGAAACCACGAAGGAGGATATTCTCGAAAGGAAGAGTTGGCTGCAGCATGTGGAGGGATACAAAAAAGTATTCTTGCAGAGAGACAGAACGAAGGGGGAGAGAGCCAGGGCAGCAAAGGCAAGGAGGAAGCGCAGGGAGAGAGGAGCAAACCAGGAAATCACAGCCCCCAACACAACAGTCCCAGAGACAATAGGGAAACCCAAAACCAGCATCCCAGCAACACCAGAGGGGAGGGCAACACCACCACCCCCCTCTGCATAGAAACCCTCCTTTCCCCTCACCCTACCTGCCCCCACCCAACCATCCCTCCCCCCCCCTTCGGACCCTGTCATCCCTTCCCCAATCCCATCATATCCCCCCCCCACCATTTCCCCCCTGCCCCCCCTCCCCCCTTCATCCCATACCATCCCTATCCCTCCTCCCCCCTCACCCCATATCCTCCATGTCTCCCCTATCTCTTTAACCCACACCCTACCTGTCCCCCCTTCCCTTAAACCCCCACCCCCACCCCAAAAGCCTCTGAGACCCTGCAAAACACCTCACAGATCTTCTCACCCACGGAACAGCTTCCCACACCAGCAGAATGCTCGTCAAGAAAGGGACAAGAAAATGAACAGAAGAAAGTGAGCTTCAAGGCAATGTACACTAACATAGATGGGATTACAAATAAAACAAGTGAACTCGGAGAATGGGCACTAGAAGAAAACCCAGACATAATAGCACTCACAGAAACAAAGCTAACGAAAATCATAACAAATGCAGTGTTTCCATAGGGCTATTATGTAGTGAGGAAAGAGAGAGAAGGGAGAGGAGGAGGTGGTGTAGCTTTGCTACTAAGAGAAGGTTGGAGTTTCGAAGAGATGGTAATTCAGAACTGTGAAGGTTTCAGTGACTACATATCAGGCACCATAGCAACTGGAGGACAGAAAATTATAGTAGTAGTCATAAATAACCCCCCACCGAATGACAGAAGACCCAGACAGGAATATGATAGAAACAACTTGGCCACCATCAATATAATAGAGAGAGCAGCTTCTGTGGCTAGCAGGAACGGATCCAGACTACTAATCATGGCAGATTTCAACCATGGGAAGATAGATTGGGGGAACAGAGACCCACGTGGAGGCCCAGAGACATGGAGAGCTAAGCTGCTGGATGTGGCAACAAGAAACTTTCTAAGTCAACACGTCAAAGGACCGACAAAAATGAGAGGAGGGAATGAACCAGCCTTGCTTGATCTGATATTTACCCTAAATGAGTCGGATATAAGGGAAGTTAAGTTGGAAGCCCCCTTAGGAATGAGTGATCATAGTGTATTGAGCTTTGAGTACCTGGTTGAGCTAGGAATTATCACCCCCAAAAAAGAACTGGGAAACAAAGGGCTGGCGTACCGAAAGGAAAACTATGAGGAGATGAATAAATTCCTATGGGATATACATTGGAACACAGATCTTGGAACCTAGTCCGTACAAGACATGATGGACTATGTCACCCAAAAATGTCAGGAGGCTGTAAGCAGGTTTGTCCCAGCCTGACTGGAAAAAACAGAGAAGCAAAGGAAGAATCCGTGGTTTAATAGGGAATGTATGAAAGCAAAGGAGCTGAACAAAAGGGCATGGAGGAACTTCCGTAATAACAGAACACCAAAAAGTAGAGAGAGATACCAGTGAACCAGGAACGAGTATGTTAGTGTGAGAATAGCAGCTGAGAAAAGGTATGAAAATGATATAGCTAATAAAGCCAAGACCGAACCAAAGCTACTACACAGTCACATCAGGAGGAAGACAACAGTGAAGGAACAGGGGATGAAACTTAGGGTGGGCGAGGACAGGTACACAGAGAATGACAAAGAGGTGTGTGGAAAACTCGACATAAGGTTCCAGGAGGTCTTTACAATAGAACAGGGGAATAGACTCATTCCTCTCCGAGTGCCGGCGGGGATGTGGTTCAAATAGCTTCGGCTATCACTTCCTTATGTCCGGTCGTGATGGTCAAGCGGATTAAGGCATCCTGTAGATACCAGTTGGGTTGCTCCTAGCAGTATGGGTTCGAGTCACTTCTGGGGTGTGAGTTTTCAGTCGCATATAGTCCTGGGGACCATTCAGGCTTGTTTGCATTTGTGTTCCTCACGTGTGCCCCAAAGAATGAGGGGATTTGATAAAATGCTATGCCCAAGATTACCATCCGAGTGCCGGCGGGGAAGGGGGAAGTAGTTCAAATAGCTTTGGCTATCACTTCCTTATGTCCGGTCGTGATGGTCAAGCTGATTAAGACGTCCTGTAGATACCAGTTGCATTGCTCCTGGCAGTATGGGTTCGAGTCACTTCTGGGGTGTGAGTTTTCAGTCGCATATAGTCCTGGGGACCATTCAGGCTTGTTCGCATTCCTCTCAATGTTTGCTGACGACGCCAAAATTATGAGAAGGATTAAGACAGAGGAGGAAAGCTTTATGCTTCAAGAAGACCTGGACAAGCTGCAGGAATGGTCGAACAAATGTCTGTTAGAGTTTAACCTAAGCAAATGTAATGTAATGAAGATAGGGTAGGAAGCAGGAGACCAGATACAAGGTATCCTTTGGGAGATGAAATACTTCAAGAGTCAGAGAGAGAGAAAGACCTGGGGGTTGATATCATGCCAGACCTGTCCCCTGAAGCTCATATCAAGTGGATAACATCAGCAGCATATGCCAGGTTGGCTAACATAAGAACGGCCTTTAGAAACTTGTTTAAGGAATCTTTCAGAACATTATATACCACATATGTCAGACCAATCCTGGAGTATGCGGCACCAGCATGGAGTCCATATCTAGTCAAGCATAAGACTAAACTGGAAAAGGTTCAAAGGTTTGCCACCAGACTAGTACCCGAACTGAGAGGTATGAGCTACGAGGAGAGACTACGGGAATTAAACCTCACTTCGTTGGAAGACAGAAGAGTTAGGGGGGACATGATCACCACATTCAAGATCCTCAAGGGAATTGACAGGGTTGATAAAGACAGGCTGTTTAACACAAGGGGCACACGCACTAGGGGACACAGGTGGAAACTGAGTGCCCAAATGAGCCACAGAGATATTAGAAAGAACTTTTTTAGTGTCAGAGTGGTTGACAAATGGAATGCATTAGGAAGCGATGTGGTGGAGGCTGACTTCATACACAGTCTCTAGTGTAGATATGATAGAGCCCAATAGGCTCAGGAACCTGTACACCTGTTGATTGACGGTTGAGAGGTGGGACCAAAGAGCCAGAGCTCAACCCCAGCAAGCACAACTAGGTGAGTACAACTAGGTGAGTACACTGGTGTGTGTGTTTGTTTCCACACACTGGAGGAAAATAACTTTGTACCGCACCACCAACATGGGTTCAGAGATGGTAAATCGTGCTTCACAGGTTTACTAGAATTCTATGACCAGGCAACAAAAATTATGCAGGAAAGCGAAGAGTGGGCCGACTGCATTTTCCTGGACTGCCAGAAAGCCTTTGACACAGTACCCCATAAAAGGCTGTTAAAAAAGTTGGAATAACAGACAGGAGTAAAAGGGAAGGTTCTGCAGTGGATAAGGGAGTATTTAAACAACAGAAAACAGCGAGTAACGGTGAGGGGGGAGACATCAGAGTGGCGAGATGTCACCAGCGGAGTCCCACAGGGCTCAGTACTGGGACCCATCCTGTTTCTAATATATGTAAACGATCTTCTGGAGGGTATAGACTCATTCCTCTCAATGTTTGCTCATGATGCAAAAATTATGAGAAGAATCAAGACGGATGAAGATAGACAGAGACTGCGGGATGACTTGGACAAACTAGAGGAATAGTCTAGAAAATGGCTGCTAAAGTTCAACTCAGGAAAGTGTAAAGTATTGAAATTAGGCGAAGGGAGCAGGAAGCTGAACACAAGGTATCATCAGGGAGGTGAAATCCTGCAAGAGTCAAATAGAGAGAAAGATCTGGGGGTTGATATCACACCGAACCTGTCCCCAGAGGCCCACATCAAGAGGATATCATCAGCGGCATATGCTAGACTGGCCAATATAAAAACTGCCTTTAGAAACTTGTGTAAGGAATCGTTCAGGACCCTGTATACCACTTATGTCAGACCAATCTTGGAATATGAAGCGCCAGCCTGGGGTCCATACCTAGTTAAACACAAGACAAAGTTAGAGACGATTCAGCGGTATGCCACCAGGCTCTTCCCGGAACTGAGAGGAATGAGCTACGAGGAAAGGCTAAAGGAGCTGAACCTCACGTCCCTGGAAAACAGAAGAGTAAGGGGAGACATGATAACCACCTACAAAATTCTCACGGAAATTGACAGGGTGGATAAAGACAAACTCTTCAGCACGGGTGGGACACGAACAAGGGGACACAGGTGGAAACGTAGTACCCAGATGAGCCACAGAAACGTTAGAAATAATCTTTTCAGTGTCAGAGTAGTTATTAATAAATGGAATGCTCTAGGAAGTGATGTGGTGGAGGCTGACTCCATACACATTTTCAAATGTAGATATGATAGAGCCCACTTGGCTCAGGAATATGTACACCAGTTGATTGACAGCTGAGAGGCGGGACCAAAGAGACAAAGCTCAACCCCCGCAAGCACAATTAGGTGAGTACACCCACACACACAGCAAGAAAGAGAGGGGTGGGCACACTGCATATTTTTGGATTGCCAAAAAGCCTTTGACATAGTATCACACCTAAGACTAATGCGAAAGTAGGAGATGCAGGCAGGAGTGAAGGGAAGGTACTCCATTCGATACGGGAGTACCTAAGTTACATAAGTCTGTGAGTCACCCCTCAGTATGAGGGGTGAGGCCTCAGATTGGCGAAGAGTCACCAGTGGAGTCCCGCAGGGGTCAGTCCTTGGACCTATACTGTTTCTGATATATGCCAATGATCTACCAGAGGGTATAGAATCATTCCTCTCATTGTTTGTTGATGATGCAAAAATTATGAGGAGGATTAAGACGGAGGAAGATAGTATGAGGCTACAAGATGACCTAGACAGACTTAATGAATAGTCCAACAAATGGCTTCTAAAGTTCAACCCAAGTTAATGTAAGGTAATGAAACTAGGGAGTGGAAACAACAGGCCAGACACAGGATACAGAATGGGAGATGAAGTCCTTCATGAAACGGACAGAAAATGGGCTTCAGGAGACAGTCCTTCTGCCTCCTGAAGCCCACATAAAAAAATAACATCTGTTACGTATGCAAGGCTGGCTAACATCAGAACTGCCTTCATGAACCTGTGCAAGGAATAATTCAGAACCTTGTATACAAAATATGTAAGACCAATCCTGGAGTATGCGGCCCCAGCATGGAGCCCGTATTTTGTCAAGCACCAGACGAAGCTTGAAAAGATTCAGAGATATGCCAGTAGGCTAGTTCCAGAACTAAGAGGCATGAGTTACGAGGAAAGGCTACGTAAAATGCACCTCACGACTCTGGAAGACAGAAGAGTAGGGGGAAGACATGATCACTACCTTCACAATTCTCAGAGGAATTGACAGGGTAGATAAAGATAAATTGTTTAACACGGTTGGTACGCGAACAAGGGGACACAGGTGGAAACTGAGTAGTCGAATGAGCCACAGGGACGTTAGAAAGAACTTTTTCAGTGTCAAAGTAGTTAACAGATGGAATGCATTAGGAGGTGATGTGGCTCCATACACAGTTTCAAATGTAGATATGATAGAACCCAGTAGGCTCAGGAATCTGTTCACGAGTTGATTGACAGTTGAGAGGCAGGATCAGAGAACCAGAGTTCAAACCCCGCAAGTTCAACTAGGTGAGTACAACTAGGTGAGTACACACACACACACACACACACACACACACACACACACACACACACACACACACACACACACACACACACACACACACACACACACACACACACACACACACACACACACACACACACATGAACAAAGCATGGTTCACATCCATAGATGGCAGAACATCATATGTATTTTACTACCAATTCGTAAAAACACATATGCACACTGAGTAAATATATGCCGTGTAATTTAATGTGATTTATATATACAATGGTTTAATTATAGTAAAAAATACACAAAAGAAGTCAAAAGAAAAAAAGACAAGGCAAAAGAAGAAGAAGTAAAAGTCAAATAATTGCTTTGTACAGAACTAATGTTGGAGGTGGAAGAGTAAGAAGAACTTAACTAAAAGAGAAAATGGAAGTTAATTAAAATAGATATTTTGTTATAAATTCGACTTTAAAATTTGCAACAAAAAAATTTACTTTCCTGCTCCGTGTATATTTGCAGTATGAGATAAAGAAAAGTTTTATTGTGTATTTTTATATGTGTATTTTTTTACGAGCAGCTCTACGCAGTGAAAACTATTGGATTCGTTTTTCAGAGGATGAAGGCTTGCTTTTGTGTTTACAAATATTATTAATGCGACAACATGCCTCATTCGGTCAGTCAGGTAAAAACCAACACTGGGGGGCCACACAGTGAATAGCCCTTGTTGGCCTTGTACAGGTAACCAAATTAAAAGAATTAAAAGAAATAAAGATCGTGTACATATACACTTCTGGCAGCCGATTATATTTAAATGTAGGCTTGAAATCTTTCGATTAATTATTACTCGTGCTTGCTGTTTGTGCAGGTTCTACCACAAGTAAAAATGGCAAATTTCAACACATTGCTAGCATGCCTCGGTGGAATGCCCCTTTCTCACTATTTGATAGATTTCCAGTGGTTTTGTGTAATCAGAATAACTTGAATCTAGTCAGCCATTCTATGACCTTCTAGAAAATGTACCTAGTGGGTCCCAGATCGACCAAGTGCCTACACCATTACAGGTCTCTTCCGACACACACCCTTACCATCTCCTTAACACACTCCTTCTCTATCTCCAACACACCATCCACATCTCTAGCTCCACACACCTTCTGCGTATCCCAGCACACATACTCTCTAAGGTGTCTCCTCACATACACCCAACCCTTACCCCCCACCCCCCAACAAATTCCCAGTCCTGCCCAATTACTCATCACTATAACCATTTACACAACACACTGTGTTCATCACTATAACGTCTTCACACCATACTCCACTTCCACGCACCCTTCCATTCTCCATCCACACATACTCACCTCATATACCTCTGATAACCCTAATCAATTTCACTACACACCATCTAAAACATCTAAACTTAACTAAAACACAGTTAAACATCTAAACTATTGGGACCAACTAAAGAGCCTAAAACTGTACTCCCTTGAGCGCAGGCGGGAGAGGTACATAATAATTTACACGTGGAAAATATTAGAGGGGCTGGTCCCAAACCTGCACACAGAAATAACATCACATGAGACATGAAGACATGGCAAGATGTGCAGAATACCCCCGTTGAAAAGCAGAGGTGCAACAGGTACTCTGAGAGAGAACTCTATCAACATCAGAGGCCCAAGACTGTTCAACACGCTTCCACTACACATAAGGGGCATAACTGGCCGACCCCCTCACAGTGTTCAAGAGAGAACTGGATAAGCACCTCCAAAGGATACCTGATCAACCAGGCTGTGACTCATACGTCAGGCTGCGAGCAGCCGCGTCCAACAGCCTGGTTGATCAGTCTGGCAACCAGGAGGCCTGGTCGACGACCGGGACGCGGGGACGCTAAGCCCCGGAAGCACCTCAAGGTAACCATAATCAAAAGGTTGTGATCAAAATGCAAATCTGTCATCTGAACATTCACTTTCCATGTCAATATCTGCATGCACTAATATTTAAATGAATGCATATTTGGTTCCAAAGTTCATATCCACAGACTTCACAAAGGTGGGTGCAGAGACCAAAGCCCGTTAAAAGGGCGCACGGGGGCCCGACCCAGACGACCCTATAAAACAGCAAAGATCTGTGCAAAGTGGTGGGAGGCATGCCCCAAGCTCACTAGCCCCAAGCTCACTAGCCCTAAGCTCACTATCCCCACGTTAACGGGCCCCCACACTCTTTAGCCCTTCACTCACTAGTCCCACACTCACAAGCCCCACGCTCATTATATAACGGTCTGTTATACAGGTCGAGCATCTCTCCTTCCTTCAGTCCCAGTCCCCTTGATGCATTGCCTCCCCCTTGCTGTGTCACCCCCTTCCCCCCCACACCTGCCATAAACTCTGGAGTCAAGTGTCCATAGGCAGTGACACCGTCTCAGGTGTCACTGCCCATAAGAAGAAGAAGGGCTACTGCCCTGGGGAAGAAGCGTCCCCTTCTTCCCCAGTCCTCTTCCTCAATCCTCCTTCCCCTGCCCTGTTTCCCCAACCATTTTTCCTCTCTTCCCCTTTTCCCCTGTCTCCTCTATGGTCATTAACAACTGGGACAATAAACTCACCGGGTGCCATATACTTACCCTGCTCGGGTTTCCTTGGATATAAGCGTGGGAACAAGCTAGAAATCTGCTAGATGGAAACATACTCCTTCAGGGCAGGCCTATAGCCTATCCTGGAGCTCAATTGGTGGAAGCCCAGGGAGGCCTAGTGGGCGGAGCTAGTACCTGGCACTGGTTGGTTGGACCAAAGCCTAGAGCCAGACTTTTTAAAATCATTGGCTCTAGACTTGGAGAGGCGGGGTTTATTGGGCCTTGGAAACTAGATGTAAGCGGAGCGATCCTCCACTTGTATGCTTGTGAGTTAGTGTGTCTTGAAGGGTGACTTGGACGGGTCCAGAGGACCTGGGGAAAACCGTCAACATCTGTGGCTGGTAACTGTGCTCACTTGATTGTGAGTCTCAGCAATTACACCCTTTTATTTGCCTCATAGGATGTATTAAAAGTTAGGATATATTTTGTGCCATTTAATTGAATAAAGTTTCATTATTGATTGTTTGGAGTTTTAGCTCATTTCCCCATACTTAAGTCTGAGCCACTAGATTTCTGATTTTCATCCTGTGTTTGGAAGTTCTCTTTGTTTTCCTTCATTTAATGATAATTAAATGACGTTCCCTGATCCTCATTTAGTAAACAAAAGAATTTCTATAAATAATTCCCAAGCAGTAATTTCAAAGTTTCCAATATCCCCCGGGAGTAATTATTGGTCTTTGTCCTCCCTGGGAGATCAATAAAAACAGGCACATTCGGTCAATAGACGGGGTGGTGGCAACCGTAGTTTAGCATTATTAATTATTAAGTAAATAGCATACAGGTTGTATTGTTTCCCCTTATATAAATAATTCAGTTTAACATTAGGGCTGGTAAGTTCAGTGAGGGGGTCAAAATGAGCTTGATAAGCAGAGATAAGCTGGGGGGTTGAGTAGGGTTACAAGGAGGGTACAGTCTGGAGATGTTACAATGATAGTCAGCGGTGTTTTCAATAATTTTCTTTGAAAAATTATTGAAACCTCACGCGTCTGATAGTTCGGGCACATGCTATAGTGGTAAAGGAGTTTAGCCGGGGGCCCACGAGCTAGAGTTCGACGGTAATCCCATTTAGTGCAATTTTACGTGGAGTAGGCGAGTCTTTAGGCGTCGTATAGTGACTCGTAATGTTAAGTGTAGGTGATAAGAACAGGCAGTTAATCTATCATTCCCTGCCCTCTGCTCCTCGCTCCCCCTCCCATTCCCTTGTGCACCAGACGTTAAGGAGGCCGCTTTAAGTTGGTTGGACATGGTAATAAATACTTGACCTTCTTCAATTGATTTGAGGGTGTTGCGTGGTTCCTTTTGCAAGAGCAGTTCTGGTTTTCGGACTGTCAGGGCAGGGAATTAAATAGGACGCAATTTTATTTTCCGAGGGCGTGAGAGACGACCCAATTCGCTAGGATTATGGGAAATCCATGAAGGTGAATGGGGTTAACTGAGGGATGGACTAGTATTTTACTAGTCTAGTTGACTAGTATCAACGGAGTGACAGTAGTGTTGAACATGAGGTTTCGTCAGTCGTTCTGCATTCTAGTCTAACCGTTACCACAAAAATAGCATTTTCGCACTGTGGAATCTAGATGGCTGAGGTTACCTAGGCTAGGGCGAGAGTGTGGGCCGGTAGGGAACGGTTATAATTTTTAAATCGAGTTCTCATAAGTAAACATGGTGTCCCCTGTACATTAAGTGCCCCCCTTCAATTTAAGTAATCCCCTTGTTAGATAATTGTTTGTTAGATAGCTTTGAGGGACCAGGATTCGAATTTTAGTCGTTTAAGCAAATTTAACATTCACACTGATTTTTTTCTAGTGATTTTACTCCGCGCCTAGGAGGGACAGCGATCTTTAATTGTTGAAACTCATTCTTATGTCCAAGCTTCTAACCAGTGATTTTATTTATTAATTCCAGCATTATGTCACCTATACGACAGTATTTTAATTATAATTTTGAGTGTGAATTACTGATTTTAATGAAGAATCTGCGGGACTCTGTTTTGTAGCTAAGAGTGGTGTGTAGAATCAGTTAAAGATTCTCAGTAAACTACAAAGCGACCATCAGTAACCAAGTGTATATTACTTATAGATCAAGCTCAATCAGTTAACATAAAGAATTGATTTAACAATAACTTTCCTAAGAAATAATTATAATTATTTCTGAGCGCCGTCGTTAGCATTGTTGAAGAATTAACCATCATCCCAGCATTCATTTATCAAGGTAACATCATCAATCAAAGTACGTCTTAGATATACAGAAAATTTGAGCAATTTTGTTAACGTAAAGTGGTTAAGCACTGAGTTGGAAGACTTAAACTTTTTTTGGCTAAATAAATTCAGTGTAGTTCCTTGGTGAAAATATTACTTGTACAAGTTTTCAGTATATTATTCAAGATTTCAGTAATTATTTAATTTATTTTTCCGGATTATATTGGACTTACATTTAAGAGGCAAGACATTCTTACTTTAATTTTGTTAATTGCAATGCCAGTTAACATCGAGTGTCAAATAAATATAGTAAATAATATAATTTTATGGAGATCATTCCAGTGTTTTGGGGCATTTAATAAATTAACATTAACTTTTATTTTATTTTGGATATTTGCGCACGGATTTTATTTTTTATTCAAACATCGTATACAGTGTTTTATTTCACGGTGATAAATGGTAGTTGCTTCCGTTTGCGTATTTTCTATCTGTCCGCGCATTAATTTATAAACTATAGAAGAGGATAAAAAGAGACACAAGAATTTCATTCATTGGGAGCTTAGTCAGCTAGATTCGGCCGCCAGGATCTGTCAACGCTGAAGAGACTTATGGTTTCTTACTGGGGCTGTGGAAATCGATGAAAATAGGTGGCAATAAATTGGAGTTCCGGTCTAGACACACAGAGTATATTTCCATGGGCTGAATTAAGAAAATGCGTTGAGTTATTCACTAGTGCTCATTTATGGAAACGTAAGTTGCGTTAAATTTTCACCCTGATCCGACGACGGGAATCAAAGTTAATCCCGTCGTTTACACCAAAGTTTTGGTTTAAATGTTTTTCCTCCGTGTATGGACACGGCACACAGATGCACCCCTCACATATAAATCCCCTCCTTTCCCAAGCACCCCTCCCTACCTACAACCCCCAACCTTATAGCCCCCAACCTCACAACCCTCCTCCTTTCAACCCCATCCTCATAACCCCTAACCTCACAACCCCTTGTCTACAACCCCATCCCTCAACCTCCCCCTGCTTACAATCCAACCCTACAACCCCCTCCTGGGCCACACGTTCCAACCCTCCCCCGGCCTTCATCCCGATTACACCCCGCCCGGCCCTCTCTCACCCCTCCCCTCAACTCCCCCAACCCTTCCAACCAACCCCTCCTGTTACCCACAACACTTCCTCCATTAACCCTTCCACCCCTATGTCCCCCCTTTAAACTCATTCCTAGTGTTGCTTCTCAAGATGATGCTGGGAAATGTAGTGAGCGGGTTTCTGAGACATAGAATATGCGATAAAATTTGTTGAAATTGTCATAGCCAAGGCCATTACAGGAATGTGTGTGCACGAGTGCACGGGTCAAGGGTGACCCAGGATGGGTCAGTGTTCGCAATGGTAGACCTTACGGGGTGAGAATAGCTTGAGCTACCTCATCCCTTTGTGTGTATTTTACCTCAATAAACTTGTTTCAATTTCAATTTCAATGGTAGACCTACCCTTGAAATGAAGGTGGAAGGTGTGAGATTGGCAGCTTTTGTGAACACCGGAAGTCAAGCAACTCTAAATAAAAAGTCAGCCTTCAGCGAATTTAAAGATGCATGCCTTAAGCATAGTGGAAAACGTTTAACAGCAGTTAATTACCAACAAATTAACATCTTGGGCCAAGCTACACTTAATTTTGAAGTGGGAAAGGAAGAATATTACCCCCTCACAATTGCACGATTGTCGAGAATCTTGCATTCCCTGGGGATATTCTGGTGGGCACGGACTTCCTGGGAAGGGTTAACGTATCTCTGTCTGCTCACGGGGAAGTAAGGAATTGCAGATTGAGGTTGGGTCAGGTAGTATATTCCATTAGAATGGTAGATCATCCGCCAGTGGTCGGATGAATGGTAGATCATCCTTCTTCCATTAGAAGGAAGCAAAAGTACAACATGCATTACGCTAAATTGCTGTTTAAGTTTCTTCCAGACACAGACAAGAAGTCATGTGGGTTGCATGCTTAACAAAACAATGTTGCCCACCCCATTCAGTTAAGTTCATTAAAGTATCTGTGGGACGTCACATTGCACCAAGTACCACCCTGCAGGTGGCAGGAAATGTGACAGATTATTAATTCCTCACCACCTAATAGTCAATCTCTCGTATAAAACCTATCGCTTCAGGGCAAGTAATAGGGTGTCTCAGGCTACGATTGTAGAGAACACGGGAATATTTCATTATGAAAGCCAGAAGGTGATACCAACCACCACAGCACAATATAGTGCATTAAATGTAACGGAGGATGTAATACAGTTGAAAAACAAGAATGAGAAGGGAATATATAGTAATGCACAAGAAGTAGATAAGTTAATATCGGCACTAGACTTGCAATATGTGCAACAGTCATATAGGAGGCATTTGAGAGGGATGTTACATAGATTCCTTAGAGCCTAGTACATCACCATGGTTGTCGCTAGTGGTGTTGGTGCGTAAACCGGATTGTAGTTACAGGCTTTGTGTGGACTTCAGGAAGGTCAATGACATTACTAAGGGTGATGTTTACCCTTTACCACGAATTCAGGAAATAATCGATCAATTTGGTCAGCCAAGTATTTTTCCATTCTGGATGCAAAGTCAGCTTATTGGGCAATCCCGGTGGCGGAGAAAGACAGAGAAAAGACAGCTTTCTTTGATGGGGTACATACATATCAATTCATGGTTATGCCTTTTGGGTTAAAGCCAGCTCCCTTCATCCTTTTAGAGGACAATCAATTATATCCTCAGCTCAGTCTTGGGAATGCACTCATTAGATTACCTGGATGATGTGGCAATCTATTCCAGGACGTTTGATGAACACTTACGAGATTTGACTATGATGATGACGTTATTAGATAAGGCAGGCTTTAAACTTAACGTACTGAAGTGCACTCTGGCATTGCAGAAATTCAGGTTTCTGGGTTTCCAGGTGAGAACAGACGATATCCACCCTGACACCTGACTCCTGTCGTGCCATTGCTGACATGCCAACACCAAAGACGGCAAGGGATGCTCGCAGGTTTCTGGGGGCAGCCGGATATTTCCGTCGGCACATAGAGGGTCTTGCGAGTACATCAGCGCCCTTAACTGATCTGACTACCGTCTATGTAAAATTAAAAAGTCAGCTCATATATGCAGTACCTGAATTTAATAAAGAGTGGGAAGTACACACACACATCAGTGGCATAGCTATTAGTTGTTTGATGCAACGCGATAACGATAATCTCCCCCATCTAGTAGCGTATTTTAGCAGGAAGGTTAAGGGGCCCGAGGTCTGCTATTCTGCAACGGACCAGGAGGCTTTGGCAGTAGTCGAAAGTGTCAGATACTTTGAACCGTTCCAACTTCACTTTGTCATTTATACAGGTCACAGGGCTTTAACACATGTTTTTAAGAAAATAACTAAGTGCCTCGCTTATTACGTTGGCCTCATGAAATGTCTGATCACTCATTCCAGATACTTTACAAACCTGGACCATCACGTTTAGTGCCAGATACTTTGAGTAGAAACAGCACTATTATTAATGTAAAAATTAATATTGAAAATATTTCTAGTGGGAAAATGTGAGAATTCCAGATGAATGAACCTAGGTAGAAAGAAATCACCGAACCATTTGGAAGGAGGAAAATATCCTTCAAAGAAACGTAATTTAGCCATATATGATTTTGATATATGGGATTGGGTATTGTATTATGTAGAGGGACTGAAGGATTGAGCAGTATTTCAGCTGGTTATCCCAGATGACTCGCGCATTTGTCTTAGATTGCACGTCACCTGGGTAGTTTTTAAAACTTATATGAAAGCATAGTCTAATCTTTTATTTTCCGAGCATGTTAACAGAGGTCATTAACTTCGTTAAATCTTGCAATCACTACCAAAGGATAAAAGGTATCCTTAAGGTCCAAGCTCCATTGCAGGAATTCCCAGAAATTTTTGAGCCCTTTGATCGGGTGGGAGCTGATTTGATTATTTCCTTCAGTCATTCAGGCAATGCCCAGAGTCAACGTCATATCACCGTGGGCAAGCTGTCTCAAGGTCACCAACCAAGCCCACCAGCCGCACAGTCGAGACTGCGGGAAAACCGGAGCTGGAAGAAGAGGGGTCTACGAGAAAGTACGCCAGTTGCAACGACTTGTCATCCCTTTCAAAGCTTGTGGTTTACGTCGTCTGTGGAAACCAACATGCAACACCGCAGTCCCAGGTATGAACAGCACTACCCATACAAAGTGCCACTGAATTGCCAGATGAGGTACAACCCTGTACCTCGGCCCAAGCTCAGCTACATGAGGGGTTGCACAGAAGCTGTATCGGTCCAGTAGTACCGGGATAACAAGTAAACACTAGCAGAGAACGTCGCCCAGAAGCTGAGGTAATGCCCACCTTTCCGGTCACCTTGCCAGCCTCTTCAACACCACTTGAAACTCTCATAGACTGTGGGTTGGTTGGTGTTGTCGTCGTCGATCCTTCTCTATGGACAACCCAACCCACAACTCGGCAGAGTGCTTATACTAGGAGATCACCCTTGGCGCTTCTGGCTCTTGGAGAGGGGCTCAACGTCACACGCTTAGGGGATGCGGCTCCAACACTTAGCCTCGTTGTCACGTGCACACACCCACTCGAGCCGCTGTGACTCCCCACTCTCTCCTTAGGTGATATGATCTCCTCGATCCCCCTTTGACTTATTAATATTACCTTCTACCCTGTCCACAGCAGTGGTTCTTGGTTCTTTCTCTCTTTCTCTCTCCTTCTTTACTACCTCCTGGGAAGCCTCACTAGGACAAGGGCAAACACCAGCAAATTGTGACACATTTACTGGACAAAGCACATACACACATATAATAATAATGAATCCTATACTCTATAATATTACAATTAGGTTGCACTCCAACACCATCAGAACTCTATTATCAGCTTATCAAGTGGTATCCTATCTCCTGGTTCACCACCTGATACTATTAACCTCCTCAAGTTGGTCAAGCCTACATACACTGTTGCACTGTCAGCAAGATAATATATATATAGAAAACCAGCATTTGAATGCAATAACATATATCAGTATAAATGTTCATTGATACACAACAATGATTAATCGATCACTGTCAGTCCTCATGCACATACATCTGTAGGTAATCAAGCCTACGACTGCAACTCTAAACTTCAGTATAAAAACTCCTTGACATAAGAATGCCAACAGTCACTCACCTCTCACTGCGTCTTGCACGCTACTGACAACCAAACACTATCAACTCCCTATAAGTAATCCACCAGAACTTCCCCTTCCACCTCTGGAAGTTCACTACCCTAATATCCTTAGGTTCTTCCGGGCTTCACTACCTGGATCCTCTGCAGCTCCTCCAGGCTGCTATCATGAAGTTTCCTTGAGCAACTACGGTGCTTCACCCTTCTGTTAGGTTCTTCCACAGCTCTCTTGGCTGCTACACCACCTCTACAGAAGCACGTGACACTCCTCTTCACTGCTGCTTCTCCTCACAGCTCGAGGTCCTCTGCTCCACTACCTTGGAGTCTCATCAGCTACATCATCTGCTGGCTTCGAAGTTCTCAGCAACTTCTTCCCCAAAAGACAAACCTGCAACCCATCGACGTTCCAATAAAATGTTCCCCTTTAACACATAAACAAAAATAACCACACAATATGCTTGCCTCAAACCTCTATCTGTCCTCTACATACAGTGAGAGTGGACTCCCCCGTTTTGGGCGGGTCCATACTCCACCTCGCCTGGCGACGGTCCTCACTCACTGGGAGGGTCTTCCTCCATCCGGAGCCGGGCTCCCTCAGTCGTCCGCCAGCGCTCAGAGGGGGCGGACGTCGCTCCGTGTTCCTCCCTCTTCACTCTCCTATTTCAGGCCTTCTGCCTTATTAAAACATGTCTAACTTATAAATAAACATTGCTACTGTCGCTGGGCACACGACCAACTACAAGTGATCACTATGAACTGGCGTATATCGTGCTTACCACAGATTAATTGGTCGAGGGCGCTTTCCCTCTGACGGCGTCTGGTCAGGGCGCTCCCACGGCCCACAATAATGCTTCTGGGCGATTTAATATCTGCTCGTCGACCAGGACTTGAGACCACAACGTTCCCAGCTCGATTCCACAGCTGGTACGTCCGCACACTTCTCTTCTCTTCGAGATATATCACTAGGGGTTCCCTTCTGACGGGAGCTCAAACGGAGCGCGGCTTCCCCCTGCGATGTCTGGCACTCAAGTGAGGTCAAGGTCCTCCGGAAGCGAGCCTCACGCCTCCAGCAAAATGTCCACATCTCCTAGCCAGTCATTTATCTATTTTCTTCTGCATTGCCCATAATCTCAAACTGTTACACATATCCAACCAACTATTTTACATATGCGATATCACCTCAAATTCTGCTAGACCTTCTAGTTAGGTCAGGCTTGCTGAATAACTCTCAAGAAGGGAGACTCGTTTCTCCTGCAGGCTGAGATCATAACACTCCCCTCCCCTTATTTTTGAGAGTTATTCCAGTGGCAAAGCTCGGGATAATACATCCGCCACCACACTGTCTCGTTCTTCACTCCATATACTCTCTTAGGAGTCTACAATTAATTCGTTGCACCTTGCAACATCCGGCTCACAACTCTCCAGGAACATGTTCTTCTCACAAATAATCTGACCTCTCTGGCACCTCTTGACTAGGCTGTCCCCCTTGGACGCCTGCACTCTATCGGTCCGCTCTACTTATTGTCTCCACCCTCCGTTTCCTCGTCTTCTTCTCTCCACGTCCAGAGTCAGACATCTACTGTCTATACCTCCTCTGTCGTCTTCACACTTCCATCTACTGCCGTTATACTTCCGCCTCCTGTCATCATACTTCACTTCCTCGTCTTCACCGACGATCCTCCCTTGCGTCTCCGCATTTATCCAAGATCTCATCCTGTCTGACTTCCATCGAGTCCTCGGCTTTCTTCTATTCCTCCATGCTTGTATCATCTTCCTCTTCCCACACTTTTCACTTCTATACAACTCCATTTCTTCTCCTTCAACTCTTCTTCGTTCCCTAAAAGTTTCTTTGAGCACTGTACTACAGCCAACAGCATTCGACCGTACGCGTCGTCTTGCCTCTCCCAGAGTGCTCGTAAGCATCTCTCCACACATACTGTCTCTTCTCCTTTCATTTTCCCGGCTATTACTCTTCTTCACTATCTCTCCGCCACGTTTTCTGTGAAACATGTCGACTCCTGACATCTCAAACAACTTAACTCCACTATCCAGATGCCTCTGTGCTCGTGGACAACTTGACGCTCTACTTCCGTCCTCAGTCTGTCCACATCTTTCCTCATTTCTACTCAGCACAGTTGCATTCACCTTCCGACTCTCAATTTCAGCAGTCTGGACTCTACTCAGGTTCGCTCTCTTCACATGAGTTTTCTTCGGCTGGGTCATCTTCACTTTTGACCTCACCGAGACTTCATTTGCCTGGGCTGGACCTTCATCAAACAGCCACGCTATATCTACGTCGATATCTTCTACCGGTTTAATCGACACTGTCTCACCTTCTCCAGTGTCTTCCTTGTCGGCCACCTCTGCCTTCGTCACTACCGAGACAGGGTACTCAATGGCTTGGCGGTCTCCTGACTCATCTTCTCGGATGTCAGTCAGGTTCACACCCTCAGGTGTCCCACCCGTGCCATGGCCTTCTGGGCCCTCCTCTGGCACAGTCTCCGCTATGACTCTTGGCAACACCTTTGTCCCGCACAAGTCATTCCCCAGGATCACTTGGACTCCTGGAACAGGTATGTCGGGGCACACTCCCAACATCACCTCCGCCGACACATATTCCGACCTTAGCTGGACAGCACATACGGGCATGTCACTCTCCGACAATAACCCATATACTGTCATCTTCCCACTGCCAGCTAATCGTCGATCATTCCCAATCAGGCTTCTCGCAATCAAGCTCTGATTAGCTCCGGTATCTCTTAAGATACCAACTTCTACCTCAGGTTGGCTTCCTACACTGATCCAACCTTTGCTCATGAACGGCCTATACCTCTCGTTCACTAAGTTTGATCTCTGTGGTTTGTCTCGGAACACATTAGTATATTTACCTCGGGGGTCACACATGGCCAGGGTCACAACTCTCTTGCCCTGCCGACAATCTCGCATCACGTGACCCAATCCGTTACATTGGTAACATCTCATCTGTGAAAAATCTCTCCTATATGTACCAGAGTAGCTCTGACTCTGCCCACTCGTATTGGAGTTCCTCGGGCCAGACGTACTACTCGCACTCTGTGGAGCTTTACTGGATTCTTGATTCCCTGGATCAAGATTAGTTTCTTGTTTAGCTCCTCCATCTTCACTTTCAGACGAAGTGCGCGACCTACTCTTCTGAGTTTTAGGGTACTTACTTTTATCTGCCCATTTATCAAAATTTTTCTCACCCCAGACTCTTCTGGGTCTTTCATAATTTCTTCCTCCCCAGACTCCACTGGGTCTGCCATTGCTGCGTCTCGCCTCGCTTCTCACTCTGTTCTCCCTTAAGCTCTTGTATGCTTCAGTAATCATATCTGCCCTATCTGCGGCATCTTTCACCTCCATTATCCCTGCTTCTTGGATCTTGAACTTTGTTTCGGGATGCATCATCTCCAAGAACTTCTCCATGACCATCAGTTGCTTCAGGTCAGCGTAAGATCCAACTCCAGCAGCCTCAATCCACTTCTGGAATCGTCTTTCCAGATCTCTTGCTGTCTCAGCAAACGTACACGCTCCAACTTTGATTATTTCTCTGAAACGCTTTCTATAAGCTTCTGGGGTTAACTGAAACGAGCGCAATATGCTGCTCTTTACTGTGGCATAATCCTGGCACTCTTCCAGTGACAATTGGGTGTATGCCTCCCTGGCTGCACCGGTCAATCTTAACTGGACCAGCTGGGCCCATTCCTCCTGTGGCCACTCCTTGATACTGGCTACTTTCTCAAAATGCTCGAAGAAGCTCTCTGCCTCTTCGGGCACAAACAAGGGAATGTCCTTCTCCCTAACCCTAACATCTGGTGGGTGTGATACCTGGGTGGTGCTCTCTGGCAACCCATGTTCAATCCTTTGCTCAGCCAAGGTTCTATTCGCTTCTATCTGCATTTGTTTTGTTCTCTCTTTTTCTTTTTCCACCTCTAGCCTTGCTTTCTCTTTTTCTTTCTCCACCTCTAGTCTTGCTTTCTCTTTTTCTATCTCCACCTCTAGTCTTGCTTTCTCTTTTTCTATTTCCAGTCTGGTTTTCTCTTTCTCCTTCTCGGCTTCATTTTTCATCTGGAGTTCCAATTTCATCTTTCCCAGCTGGAACTGTCTCTCCTCACGCTGTTGTTGGATCTGGAGCTCTAACTGGAATCTCTCCAAGCTCCTATTTCGGCTATTCCTACTACTGCGGCTACTCTTGCTGCTCCTACTCGATCCCTGGGATCTCACTTCATCCTGCCCATCATCCCCCTTTCCACTTTCAGCTCCTTTTTGGGCTCCTTGTTCTGCCGCTTCATTTTTGGCTCTTAACTGCCTCAGGATCTCATCCTTCATCCCAGCTACTTTAGATGCTTTCAACCTGATGCCACATTTTTCTGCTATTTGTTTCAATTGATCCCTCGTGCAACCTTCTAAATCCTCAGGCTTGCCTGACTCCACAAACGCTTGCACCTTATCCATCTTTGTCCTGTGAGTCTTCCCAAGAGAGAGAGTATACACCTGCGGTCACACAGTTTATCTCAGCAGGGGTGTACAAATCCACTCTTGGACAGGGTGTGGGTGTGTCAGTTCACTCTCCCGGACACAGGCCCCCAATTTATTATAGACTGTGGGTTGGTTGGTGTTGTCGTCGTCGATCCTTCTCTATGGACAACCCAACCCACAACTCGGCAGAGTGCTTATACTAGGAGATCACCCTTGGCGCTTCTGGCTCTTGGAGAGGGGCTCAACGTCACACGCTTAGGGGATGCGGCTCCAACACTTAGCCTCGTTGTCACGTGCACACACCCACTCGAGCCGCTGTGACTCCCCACTCTCTCCTTAGGTGATATGATCTCCTCGATCCCCCTTTGACTTATTAATATTACCTTCTACCCTGTCCACAGCAGTGGTTCTTGGTTCTTTCTCTCTTTCTCTCTCCTTCTTTACTACCTCCTGGGAAGCCTCACTAGGACAAGGGCAAACACCAGCAAATTGTGACACATTTACTGGACAAAGCACATACACACATATAATAATAATGAATCCTATACTCTATAATATTACAATTAGGTTGCACTCCAACACCATCAGAACTCTATTATCAGCTTATCAAGTGGTATCCTATCTCCTGGTTCACCACCTGATACTATTAACCTCCTCAAGTTGGTCAAGCCTACATACACTGTTGCACTGTCAGCAAGATAATATATATATAGAAAACCAGCATTTGAATGCAATAACATATATCAGTATAAATGTTCATTGATACACAACAATGATTAATCGATCACTGTCAGTCCTCATGCACATACATCTGTAGGTAATCAAGCCTACGACTGCAACTATAACTTCAGTATAAAAACTCCTTGACATAAGAATGCCAACAGTCACTCACCTCTCACTGCGTCTTGCACGCTACTGACAACCAAACACTATCAACTCCCTATAAGTAATCCACCAGAACTTCCCCTTCCACCTCTGGAAGTTCACTACCCTAATATCCTTAGGTTCTTCCGGGCTTCACTACCAGGATCCTCTGCAGCTCCTCCAGGCTGCTATCATGAAGTTTCCTTGAGCAACTACGGTGCTTCACCCTTCTGTTAGGTTCTTCCACAGCTCTCTTGGCTGCTACACCACCTCTACAGAAGCACGTGACACTCCTCTTCACTGCTGCTTCTCCTCACAGCTCGAGGTCCTCTGCTCCACTACCTTGGAGTCTCATCAGCTACATCATCTGCTGGCTTCGAAGTTCTCAGCAACTTCTTCCCCAAAAGACAAACCTGCAACCCATCGACGTTCCAATAAAATGTTCCCCTTTAACACATAAACAAAAATAACCACACAATATGCTTGCCTCAAACCTCTATCTGTCCTCTACATACAGTGAGAGTGGACTCCCCCGTTTTGGGCGGGTCCATACTCCACCTCGCCTGGCGGCGGTCCTCACTCACTGGGAGGGTCTTCCTCCATCCGGAGCCGGGCTCCCTCAGTCGTCCGCCAGCGCTCAGAGGGGGCGGACGTCGCTCCGTGTTCCTCCCTCTTCACTCTCCTATTTCAGGCCTTCTGCCTTATTAAAACATGTCTAACTTATAAATAAACATTGCTACTGTCGCTGGGCACACGACCAACTACAAGTGATCACTATGAACTGGCGTATATCGTGCTTACCACAGATTAATTGGTCGAGGGCGCTTTCCCTCTGACGGCGTCTGGTCAGGGCGCTCCCACGGCCCACAATAATGCTTCTGGGCGATTTAATATCTGCTCGTCGACCAGGACTTGAGACCACAACGTTCCCAGCTCGATTCCACAGCTGGTACGTCCGCACACTTCTCTTCTCTTCGAGATATATCACTAGGGGTTCCCTTCTGACGGGAGCTCAAACGGAGCGCGGCTTCCCCCTGCGATGTCTGGCACTCAAGTGAGGTCAAGGTCCTCCGGAAGCGAGCCTCACGCCTCCAGCAAAATGTCCACATCTCCTAGCCAGTCATTTATCTATTTTCTTCTGCATTGCCCATAATCTCAAACTGTTACACATATCCAACCAACTATTTTACATATGCGATATCACCTCAAATTCTGCTAGACCTTCTAGTTAGGTCAGGCTTGCTGAATAACTCTCAAGAAGGGAGACTCGTTTCTCCTGCAGGCTGAGATCATAACAAAACTCACTCCCAACGTGAGACATCGTGACACGGCAAAGCTATGTATCTAACGTGTCAGCCATGGTTAACAGCAATCCATCATGACTGTGTGTGCAATGAGTAGAGGTGAACCCAGGCTCCTGTTAGCGGGGTTCATATGAGCCGACAGCCAGACAGCTGTCAGCTGTTACTCAGTGCTTGGTCAAGAGCAGGAAGTACAAGACCCTGTACTTTCTGTGGTTTGGCAGAGGCCGGAAATGGAACGTCAAGATGACCAGGATTTTCAAACAACAGGACGAATCTACAGCTCAATGGAATCCGGAATCTATTGCTCAGTGAGATGTCAGCAATATAAAACTCTACAAACAGCTTAATAGAAAAATTCTTTGACAATAAATTGTTTTAAAATTAGTACTCTAAACAGTGGTCCAACTTTTGTTTTTTCAACTTGTAGTAAGACCATCCTAACACCTTGGAAACGAGACTCTGAAATAGAATTAAATGTGGAAATCTAGAATTATTTAAATGTGGATATCAAGAAGTATTTAAATGTGGATATCTAGAAGTATTTAAATGTGGATATCTAGAAGTATTTAAAAGTGGATATCTAGAAGTATTTAAACATGACAAACTATAATTATTTGTTGATATTAGATAAATAAATCTAGGAAGTAAACATCTAGAAAAAAAATCAAAGAAAATCACTCTGTGTCTCGATAAACTTGGTATTATTGAACTAGTTTGGGAATCATCTAGTAGGTTTTCTATAAACGTGAATCAGTTGTGAAACTTTTATCTAGGTTTTGGCTAGATTCTAGACAATGGAGTTAGTTGGATTTATGTTTGATTATTGAACAACGTGGTGCTGCACACAGACTGGAAAGTGAGCCCACACTTTTGTGATCGACTTGGTTGAGAACTCTGGAATATTAGGAGTTTAGAGACATATATCTAGTGGATTTTTGTTAGGTTAAGAGGTGGACAATGATTTTTTTAATATAAATAAAATTTTGAGTATTTTATTTAGATTTAAGGATCCAGATACATTCTGTGGCGCGGGACTTGCCACAGGTGTGGAGTGGAACACTAGGACCTTGTGAGGGAGTGTTCCTCTATTGATTTGTTGAAGATTTAATTGTTAAGTTTAATGTGATGTTTGAAGTGTTTGATTTTGATTCCAGGAAGAATACCTAGATAGCTGAGGTCTATCTAATGATTTAGCTAGTTGATGGGTATGGATTTTTTAAATATTATTTTAGCTTTATCAGGGCAGGTATAGGATGGTTTGTTCTTCCAGCTCAGTTGGAAGGGATGCGGGGCTAAATCCCATATGGACAGCCGGGATTATGATGATAGGGATCATGATTTTTATGTATCATTTTTATTCATTCATCTTGTTATGAATTCATGCATTTTTGGGTGCCATTAATGTGGATTGGTGATCTGTATGGAATTAGTTAGGATAAGATAATTTCTTTTGTTTTCGAGGTACTGGGACAAAATATTGTTTGGTTCAAATGTTTTTTTGGGATTAACAGTTATAGTAGGTGCAGTATAAGAAATTCGTGCTCTAAAGAAATTTAAACATGAATTTCATAATTCCGAAAAACTTGGAGTTGTAACAGTTTGTTGTACAGAGCTAGCATTTATTATTCCTCCTGTCCCCATGATTCATTGCCTCCCACTTGTCATGCCTCCCCATCTCCCCCCCCCCTTTACCACCTGCCATAAACTGTGGAGTCAAGTGTCCATAGGTAGTGACACCGTCTCAGACCGAGTGTCCCTTTCTTCCCCAGTCCTCTTCTTCAATCCTCCTTCCCCAGCCCTGTTTCTCCAACCATTTCTCCCCACTTCCGGTTCTCACCTGTTTACTCTACAGCCATTGAAAACAAGGGCAATTAACTCAGCTGGTGCCATATACGTGCGCTGCAAGGGCTAGCGCCCCACGCTCACTGGCTACACACTCACTAACCATATGCTCACTAGTCCCACACTTACTAACCACATATTCACTTACCACATATTCACTTACCACATACTCACTAGCTCCATACTTACTAGCCCAATGTTCACTAGCCCCACATTCACTAGCTACACACTCACTAGCGGCACACTCACTAGCCCCACATTCACTAGGCCAACACTCACTATCCCCACACTAACTAGCCCTACTCTCACAAGCCCCATGCTCACTAGCCTCACACTCACTACCCCCTCACTCACTAGTAACACGCTCACTAGCCCCATGCTCACTAACCCCACACTCACTAGCCCCATACTCACTAGCCCCATGCTAAAAAAACCAAGCTCACTAGCTCCTCACTCACTAGCCCCACACTCACAAGCCCCACACTCACTAGCCCCACATTCAGTAGCCCCCCACACACTAACCACACACTTACTAGCCCCACGCTTATTAGCCGCACACTCACTAGCCAAATACTCACTAGCCTTACACTCACTAGCCTCACACTCACTAGCCACACACTCACTAGCTCCATGCTCACTAGCCCCACACTAACTATTCCCATACTCACTAGCACCATACTCACTAACCCCACACTCACTAGCCCCATACTAACTAGCCCCACCCTTACTAGCCCCACAATCACTAGCCCCACACTCATTGGCACCATACTCACAAGCCCCACGTTCACTAGTCCAATACTAGCCCCATACTCATGCGCCCCACACTCACTAGCCCCCACGCTCAGTAGCCTCACACTCAGTAGTCCCTAGCTCACTATAGGAGTTGATATCACGCCAAACCTGTCTCCTGAAGCTCACACCCAAAGAATAACATTGGCACCCTATGCGAGGCTGGCTAACAACAGAACTGCCTTCAGAAACCTATGTAAGGAATCGTTCAGAACCTTGAACACAGCATATGTAAGACCAATCCTGGAGTATGCGGCCCCAGCATGGAGCCCATACCTTGTCAAGCACAAGACGAGTTTGGAAAACGTTCAGAAGATTACCACTAGACTAGTTACAGAGCTAAGAGGTATGAGGAAAGGCTGTGTGAACTGCACCACACGTCGCTGTAAGACAGAAGTGCTCGGGGAGACATGATCACCACATACAAAATTCTCAGGGGAATTGACAGGGTAGAGAAGGATGGATTATTTAACACAGGTGGTACACGCACAAGAGGACACAGGTGGAAGCTGAGTACCGAAATGAGCCACAAAGTCATTAGAAAGAACTTTTTCAGTGTCAGAGTAGTAGGTATATAAAATGCACTAGGAAGTGATGTGGTGGAGTCTGACTCCACACACAGTTTCAAATGTAGATATGATGGAGCTCGAGAAGCTCAGAAATCTGTACAACAGTAGATTGACGGTCGAGAGGCAGGACCAAGTAAGTAAGTAATTATCAAAAAGAAGGCACCAAACCGGGAAGGCTATGTAGCACCATCAAATGTGCGGGATAATCAGAGGGCGCTAAATATCACCAAGGATGCCAATACGAGAACAGAAAGGCATAAGGCGAACGATATCAAAAGTATATGTCTAAAGGTATTTCCCTGTGGAGTGTAAAAATGTCAGCTAGAAAACCCACATCACAAACTAGATAAACTAGTAAGTAATCTTCAAGGTTTTTACAACCTGTTGTGTTCCAGACTAATTTTGCCTGAGCGTATTCATCCGCACTGATGTGAGACTGACTCAAACTACTATAAAACTTGTCTATTGGTGGAAGTGAGGTTTCATTGAAATCACTAATTTTCTTAGGGTATTCATAGGGAAATATTTGTTTGCCATTCAACAAATGTTGATGACTGTTTACAGGTAGGTGTTCAATCATTTTACGGGTAAAATTTATGGGACTTGAAGATTGAATATGTGACCGAGCCAGTGAAGATAGACTTCCTGATATGAGAGAAAGAGTCAATAAATCTAAGCTTACCAATTTCTACTTTTAGAAATTTCCTACCGTCTTTCATTAGCAGATTGCTTCGTTTTTTTTTTCTTAATTTCAAGTTCTTTTATAATAAGTCCCATATCGTATGACATATGAGCTATTAATACGAGAAATTCGATTGAATTTTTTTGCTATAAATTGCAGTTGTTACAAAGAGCTCCTATGTAATTGTTGTTGTCTTTAAGATGGTTGTGGTGTTTGACCTTGTAATTATCATCTGTGAATGTCTACTCACAAAACTGACACTGTGTTTGTTTTCTAAAGTGATCTAAATCCTCGGTGGTCATATGAATTGCAAAATAAGGAAGGTTTGCTTTAATGTTTTTCCATACTCTAGCCACTCGCCTCATAAAATGGTTGACACTATCCTCCCCAAAATGAGTGTGTTTATCAATCACTTGTTTGTTTCTATCAACTAACAGATAACTGTAAGCTATAGCTCTATGGCTGTGACCGACCCACTCACATCGCTAACGTCCAATAGGGATTCAAAATCAAAATAACACAAATGCGAAGGACTATACCCCTTGCTGGTGTTTTTAAATTTGAATGTGTCTCCTTCGTTATGGTAAATGATTTTCTGTGTGATACTGCACGATCTTTCGTGATTGTTCAACTCATCCTGCTCATAGTATTAAGAAAGACATTTGCGGCAGAATACTGTATTTCTGGAGTGGCTACGAGCAAAGTTTCTTAAGAAAGCAGTCAGATCTTTTATTAAAGGCACGTGACTTTCTCCCAGCAATAACAAAGGTACAATGGTTGGGTACTGTTTGGCCCCACGGCGACATAAAGTTATGTGATACACTTCATCTGAACATTTACTTACAGAGTACAAGTATATGCATAATTCATTAAGCCTTTCTAATCTGCTGATGTCCTCCCACGAAAGAGGGAGATTTAAATGTTCACAGTTAACAAATTTGCTAACTCTATTAGGAGAGTCCATCAGCCTCCCTATGCGTTTCCATTACCAATTACGTTGTTGGGCCTCAAAAGCTGCTAAGTAATTAATAATGCAACTTTCATTATTGTTTTTTGGATTAAAAACTTTAGTGTTGCCCCTTAGGACCTGTGGATATGGTACATATGTTCCTATTCTGCTGCGAATGGAGTTATTACAAAATACGTTTGAAAAATTTAATATTGTGAAGTATGAAGCCATTTCCTTCAGTCTCAGAGAGTAAAGTCTCTAAAAGAGACATTAGGTATTCAATCCAAAACTCTAGCACATCCCCAATTTCTTCAGGTGTAACTATGCATGTGGGGGTAGTTATGTAATGATATCTCAACTCATCATTAACGACTCCTTGTTTTAAAAGGATTAGTTTCACCTCTAGCTGTATTTTGAAAGATGGAGTAAAATTGCAATGTTTAGACAGGGACTCCATATATAAGTGTATTTGTTCTAAGAAATGCTGCCGAAAATTACTCAATGAACCTATAGGGTCTGATGCATATTCTCGGGGTATAGAGTATTGCAGTCTGGTGAACAGATTCCCCAGAGACCCTTGTCTATCAATAATATGTTGCGCTTCTATCACTATATTTTCTTCTCCATCGCTTGAATTCAGATTTTCATCTCAGTTGTCTTTCATCTCATCTTCTCAATATTTCTTATGTTTTTCTTCACGGTCGGGGGTAGTTGAAAAATTTACTCTCCAAAGTTCATTTTCACTTTTTATTTATGGTCTGACGCCTAGAAGTGTTTCGCAAGAACACTTCTTACATTTTTAAAGAAATTTTTTTTTTTACTTACTCAGACTGTGCTTATATTAGTTTTTGGGTGAGGTGATGGGATACAAATTTTTTGGGTGAGGTGACAGGAAACAAAAGACAAAACACAAAACAATGGATATATGCATGGATATGGATATATACAAAGGACATATAACCATGGGTATACATTCTATCTTCTTCTGTGCTGATTTGGGGTCTTGAAGTGGGAAGAATTGTGTGTTAATTAGCTGTTGATTGCTGTTTTTTCTTTTTTTTATGTGTTGGTCCTCACTGATGTCAGGTCTCCTGTTATCGTTATATCTGTCGATAATTTCTTTAATGTCTCTGGTGATGGTCTGGTTGTGTGTGGAGATTATATGCTCCTTGATGGAACCCTGTTGTTTATGCATTGTTAATCGCCTAGAAAGAGGCGTTGCTATCTTGCCTATATACTGAGATCGTTGGGGCTGACAGTCCCCAAGTGGGCATGGAAAGGCACAGACGACGTTGGTATCCTTCAAGGCATTCTGTTTGGTGTCTTGAGAGTTCTTTATGAGTAAGTTAGCCGTTTTCTTGTTTTTGTAGTAAATTGTTAATTGTATCTTCTGCTTTGTATCTGTGGGGATAACGTTCCCATTAATAATATCTTTCAGGACGCTTCCCTCAGTTGCAGTTGGACTGCGGCAATGGCATTTTGGCCCAGAGGTGCTCCAAGTAGGTTGCTTTCGGTGGGTTTAATGGCTGAGGCTTCTGGTAAATCTTATTTCACTGCTCTAATGATTACCTCACTGGATGCAATAATTTCGCATTTGGAGGGGTTAAGAACGAGACTTACGATCTTTCCTGTGTTTTCACCAGCTGCAGGTCTTCCAGAAGGGAGTCGTGTGTGCTTGCCAGAGTGCCATCATCCAGGAACCAGATGTTGAGCTCACTGGAGAGTCTAGTTGTAATTTTTCGAACCGATATGCAAAAGGAGGAGGGTGCAAGAGGGTCTTCCTGTTGAATTCCCTCTGCTGAGGTGACTGCGTGTTCGCCAAACAGGAGGGTTGAGTCTCTGCTGTAACCTGCTGACACAGACGGGAGAATGTTTGGACTATGTTCCTGGACTGCGATGAGGACTACTTCCCTTTTGACCGAGTTGAAAGCGTTTTTTAAATCTAATTTTACTACTGCCTGGTCTTCAGTAAGAGAACTAATGTAGGCTCGTGCAGCATGGGCCGCTGGTTCACAGCCTTGGGGGACTCCAAACCCCAGCTGGTTGGGTTGCAGCATGGTGGCTGCTTCCATTCGGATACTTCTGACAGCAGGCCTTGCAACAAGGCGGCGAAGGGTATTACCAACGGCGATGGGTCTGATCCACCCCCCCCCCCCCCACTTCTTTTTCAGGGCACATAGGGATGCACCTAAGAAGAATGATTTGATTTCATTGGGGATTAACCCGGCGAGGCAGTTGTTGACAAACGTTGTGATTTCTGTCAGGAGCGCCTCTGCAGCTGGGCCAAAAACAGGGTTCACCATTTCCTTCACATTTCCTGCTGCCTGAGTAACAGCTTCTCCCCCGAATCAACCTACCCTGGCTTTGCGCCCGGGTGAGGCCACTCCAGACCGACAACCAGAGCGCAACTCCATAGTCTCCTGAGACTGATGGATGCCTACTACTATGAGGTCTTACCCCTGTGTAGCCACCTGAGGAGCCCGGGGGAAATGAAACGATAGCTTTATAAATCTCTGACTCCCGGAGGACGAGAGGTTCCTGGTTAGGAGGGGACCCTGACCTGCAGGGGAGGTCCCCCTACGGCCCTGAGGGGGTGTTTTTCTCTGTGCTTGGGCTGTGGTTTCATCTCTGGGTAAAATTTTGTCCTCACTTGTGATTAACCTGAGTTTCCAGACTGTATTGCAATCTTCAATTTTCTTGCTGACTTGGGTACCTAATTTTCTGTTGTCGCAGAGGGTCTTACTTGGTCTGCCGCGGCAGCGATTAGTATGTTTGGGGTGGCGGATTAGGTTGTCAGCCATAGGAAAATCCCTAATTGCTTTATTGACGTATTAGGCCAGTGTCTTGCCTTCTCTGTCTGGCAGACCTAAGCATGCATTGCCAGAAAGTAGCAAATTGTGCCAGGCTTTAATGGTATCCGGTTCATCAAGGGTGTTGGACCACTTTGACCATCAGTTGACTTTTCTGATAAGATCTGTGTATTTCCTGGCAGCAAATGGGCGAGATGCCTTTCGAAGGCGGTTGAGTGTCCTGGTTAACGTTGCTTTAATTGCTTCTAGCAAGTCGTCTGTTGCAATCTGCACAGTGCATCAGGTTCCCGAGTGCTGCCTCCTCCCACGGGAGGCCTTCCTGACCCAGCAGTCACCATGCTGGCATATGATTCTGGAGACCGGGTTGGTGCTGTTGTTGTTCCCACAAACGCTGCATGTGCCTCTCCTTTGGTTGGCTTCGTTGGAGGTGAGCTGGCTGGCAGTGGCCTCTTCTCCCATCCCCTTAGGTGAAGTGACTGTCACCTTAGCACTGGAGTATTTGTCTTTCCCTCATGGCTGGGGGAAACCTGGTAGTCCTCTATACCATGGGACATGTCTAGGCAGATGCCTTGGGTGGGTGCGGCTGCATGGGAGGCTGGGCTGACCCGGGCAGGGAGGGGAAGGCGTGACCGACTGAACCTAGAAGTGGGGGCTGGAGGAGTGGAGCGGGCGTGGAGGCAGCAGCCGGGCGTGGAGGCAGCAGCCGGGCGTGGAGGCAGCAGCCGGGCGTACTCACCTAGTTGTGCTTGCGGGGGTTGAGCTCTGGCTCTTTGGTCCCGCCTCTCAACTGTCAATCAACAGGTGTACAGGTTCCTGAGCCTATTGGGCTCTATCATATCTACACTTGAAACTGTGTATGGAGTCAGCCTCCACCACATCACTTCCTAATGCATTCCATTTGTCAACCACTCTGACACTAAAAAAGTTCTTTCTAATATCTCTGTGGCTCATTTGGGCACTCAGTTTCCACCTGTGTCCCCTAGTGCGTGTGCCCCTTGTGTTAAACAGCCTGTCTTTATCAACCCTGTCGATTCCCTTGAGGATCTTGAATGTGATCATGTCCCCCCTAACTCTTCTGTCTTCCAACGAAGTGAGGTTTAATTCCCGTAGTCTCTCCTCGTAGCTCATACCTCTCAGCTCGGGTACTAGTCTGGTGGCAAACCTTTGAACCTTTTCCATTTTAGTCTTATGCTTGACTAGATATGGACTCCATGCTGGTGCCGCATACTCCAGGATTGGTCTGACATATGTGGTATATAATGTTCTGAAAGATTCCTTACACAAGTTTCTAAAGGCCGTTTTTATGTTAGCCAACCTGGCATATGCTGCTGCTGTTATCCTCTTGATATGAGCTTCAGGGGACAGGTCTGGCGTGATATCAACCCCCAGGTCTTTCTCTCTCTCGGACTCTTGAAGTATTTCATCTCCCAAGTGATACCTTGTATCTGGTCTCCTGCTTCCTACCCCTATCTTCATTACATTACATTTGCTTGGATTAAACTCTAACAGCCATCTGTTCGACCATTCTTGCAGCTTGTCCAGGTCTTCTTGAAGCCTCAAGCTGTCCTCCTCTGTCTTAATCCTTCTCATAATTTTGGCGTAGTCAGCAAACATTGAGAGGAATGAGTCTATACCCTCTGGGAGATCATTTACGTATATCAGAAACAGGATAGGTCCAAGTACAGAGCCCTATGGGACTCCACTGGTGACGACGCCAGTCTGAGGTCTCACCCCTCACTGTAACTCTCTGCTTCCTATTGTTTAGGTACTCCCTAATCCACTGGAGCGCCCTACCAGTTACTCCTGCCTGTTTCTCCAGCTTATGCATCAACCTTTTATGGGGTACTGTGTCAAAGGCTTTCCGACAGTCCAAAAAAATGCAGTCCGCCCACCCTTCTCTTTCTTGTTTAATCTTTGTCACCTGATCGTAGAATTCTATCAATCCTGTAAGGCAAGATTTACCCTCCCTGAACCCATGTTGATGGGTTGTCACGAAGTCTCTTCTCTCCAGATGTGTTAATAGGTTTTTTCTCACAATCTTCTCCATCACCTTGCATGGTATACAAGTTAAGGACACTGGCCTGTAGTTCAGTGCCTCTTGTCTGTCACCCTTTTTGTATATTGGTACTACATTAGCAGTCTTCCATATTTCTGGTAGGTCCTCCGTTTCCAGTGACCTACTATACACTATGGAGAGTGGTAGGCAAAGTGCTCCTGCACACTCTTTCAATACCCATGGCGAGATTCCATCCATCCCAACAGCTTTTCTCACATCCAGCTCCAATAGGTGCTTCTTGACCTCATCTCTTGTAATTTCGAACCTATCCAAGGTCACCTGGTTTGGTGCCACCTCTTCTAGCGCCGCAACATCTCCCTGTTCTATTGTAAAGACCTCCTGGAACCTTTTGTTGAGTTCCTCCCACACTTCTTTGTCATTCTCTGTGTACCTGTCCTCGCCCACCCTAAGTTTCATCACCTGTTCCTTCACTGTTGTCTTCCTCCTGATATGACTGTGAAGTAGCTTTGGTTCGGTCTTGGCTTTATTAGCTATATCATTTTCATACCTTTTCTCAGCTGCTCTTCTCACACTGACATGCTCGTTCCTGGTTCTCTGGTATCTCTCTACTTTCTGGTGTTCTATTATTACAGAAGTTCCTCCATGCCCTTTTTGTTCAGCTCTTTTGCTTTCATACATTCCCTATTAAACCACGGATTCTTCCTTTGCTTCTCTGTTTTTTCCTGTCGGGCTGGGACAAACCTGCTTACAGCCTCCTGACAATTTTGGGTGACATAGTCCATCATGTCTTGTACGGACTTGGTTCCGAGTTCTGTGTCCCAATGTATTTCCCATAGGAATTTATTCATTTCCTCATAGTTTCCCTTTCGGTACGCCAGCCCTTTGGTTCCCAGTTCATTTTTTGGGGGTGATAATTCCCAGCTCAACTAGGTACTCAAAGCTCAATACACTATGATCACTCATTCCCAAGGGAGCTTCCAACTTAACTTCCCTTATATCCGACTCATTTAGAGTAAATATCAGATCAAACAAGGCTGGTTCATCCCCTCCTCTCATTCTTGTCAGTCCCTTGACGTGTTGACTTAGAAAGTTTCTTTTTGCCACATCCAGCAGCTTAGCTCTCCATGTGTCTGGGCCTCCATGTGGGTCTCTGTTCCCCCAATCTATCTTCCCATGGTTGAAGTCTCCCATGATTAGAAGTCTGGATCCGTTCCTGCTAGCCACAGAAGCTGCTCTCTCTATTATATTGATGGTGGCCAAGTTATTTCTATCATATTCCTGTCTGGGTCTTCTGTTATTCGGTGGGGGGTTATATATGACTACTATTATCATTTTCTGTCCTCCAGGTGCTATGGTGCCTGATATGTAGTCACTGAAACCTTCACAGTTCTGAATTACCATCTCTTCGAAACTCCAACCTTCTCTTAGTAGCAAAGCTACACCACCTCCTCCTCTCCCTTCTCTCTCTTTCCTCACTACATAATAGCCCTGTGGAAACACTGCATTTGTTATGATTTTCGTTAGCTTTTTTAACCTTCAAGAAGTCAAGAAGGAGGACGGACCTGCAGTGAGGAGGCACGGACACGACGCGCTAAACGGTGGGACGTCGAGAGGCTCTGGTAGGACACGACGACGTGTAGTGTGGGGGCGTTCCCGACACGAGGACCAGGAGCTACATCTCGTCTCTCATCGGAGGGTAGGGTGAAGTAGGTGTTTCTAGTTCCCTCCCCATTCCCCTTTAGTTAGCTATGTTATTCGGCTATATTATCTAGCCTGAAGATTTTATATGTCGTGAGCAAGTCTCACCCATGTCACAATAAAGCACCAGTGTGCTAGACAGTACTATCAAGAGTACTTGTAATATTCATGTTGATTATTGGTGTGTACAGGCACCAGGAACCAGTGATAAATTTACTGTGTTGTGTATATCTTTCTATAGATTTTTGATATGAACATATAGTGGTAAATTATATATAATATTATGCCAGTATTTGGAGGTTAGGCTATGTGCCCAGAAACTATTTATTTTCCATGTATTGATGATTGATTTATATACCATATATATGTCTATGTTCATTCAGTGAATAATCATTTGTGAGTACAGTGAATTATTGCGTTATCGCCCACGAGAGAAAGTACTGAAAACTCCAGTGTTAATATTTCATAATATATGGTTGAGTGAAGAACAATGTAAAGCCATTACAGTGAATCATTATAGCATTGATTGTAGAAAAGACTGTTTGAGCCTGAGTACAGTGTAACTAAGTAATACGGTCTATTGGTGCCAATATCGAGTGTGCGAGTTTCTAGTAATATTGGAGAATTTAAAGAAACAGCGCGCGTGAATCCAGAAAACAAGCAAAGAGCTTCCGCGCGTATGCCACGCGATCAGCTGTTCTTGACACTTGATGAGGAAGGGAGATGTTGCCGCCTCATGATCGCATACTAACCGTGGGAATTATCGGCCGCGTCAGGATCAGTTGATTTATTAATTATTGTTTGGCCTTTATGACATCTTTCATACATTTTAAGTAAAATACAAAACTATCTTTGTGTTTATATCATCCCCTCCATTGATCTTGTGGCTATATTATACTGGTAAACATTAGAGTGATAACAATAAGTACCTGCCTGATTCCTGATCTTTTGAGTGTGACCTTGCCAAGGCTACCACTGAATACACCAGTCCACTGATGGTGTTACTGGCCACCTTAAAACACCAGTTGGCGACCTTGTGGGTAACCGTAGAGCCCTATTGTTGGGGAGGGCACACGACAGTCGATGTGAACGAGTCGTGTTCTCACTCTTTCTTAATAAGAGGCCGTTAAGATTGACTGGGAGACTCTCCTGGCGTGCAGTGGCGCCGTGAGGATCGAGGGAAGACCCGCAGGGCTACGGTGAGTGACTTGAGCATAACTATTGCTCACCCCAGACTAGAGAGTAAGAGAGAAGAGAGGATGAAACCCCAACATTGGCGACCTCGCCAGGATATAGATCGAAGTAAAGGTTGCAGTGGTACTTGGCAGTGGTGTTAGAGATCAGGCGCAGGTTATCACTCATAGTACAAGATGGAGGATGATAAAGTAACCAGGTTTATTGACTCTAGAGATGAACAGGTGCTGGAAGAGTGCACCAAGGCACAGTTACAGGCTATAGCGGATCATTTTGGAATAAAGCTGAAATCTGCCAGAGTTGGTGAAAGAAGACTAGAGATAATGGCACAGCTCAGGGCACGAGACGAAGCTTTGGGGGAGGAACGGCCCCAAACACCTGCCAGTGTGGGAGAACACCTGAGTATTGGTGGAGGCAGCAGGGGATCCAGCGGCAGCAGGCACAGCGTTAAGCTGGAAATAATGAAGTTGCAGCTGGAAGCACAACTGAAGCATGAAGAGCGAGAAGCAGAAGCGCAGCTGAGGAGAGAAGAGGCACAGCAGCGCAAAGAAGAGCGAGAAGCAGAAGCACAGCAGCGCAAAGAAGAGCGAGAAGCAGAAGCACAGCAGCGCAGAGAAGAGCGAGAAGCACAGCAGCGTAGAGAAGAGCGAGAAGCACAGCTGAAGCGTGAGGAGCAAGAAGCTAGAATGAGACAACTGGAAATAGAAGCCAACAAGGAGGTGGAGCTGAAGCGAGCTGAGCTAGGACTAGGTGCACCTGCTCCGCCGCCACAGGAAGACCGACGAGTGAGGGAACGTGAGGAACACAAATGCAAACAAGCCTGAATGGTCCCCAGAACTATATGCGACTGAAAACTCACACCCCAGAAGTGACTCGAACCCATACTGCCAGGAGCAACGCAACTGGTATGTACAGGGACGCCTTAATCCGCTTGACCATCACGACCGGACATAAGGAAGTGATAGCCGAAGCTATTTGAACCACTCCCCCGCCGGCACTCGGATGGTAATCTTGGGCATAGCATTTTATCATGTACATGCCAGTTGCGTTGCTCCTGGCCGTATGGGTTCGAGTCACTTCTGGGGTGTGAGTTTTCAGTCGCATATAGTCCTGGGGACCATTCAGGCTTGTTTGCATTTGTGTTCCTCACGTGTGCCCCAAAGAATGAGGTGATTTGATAAAATGCTATGCCCAAGATTACCATCCGAGTGCCGGCGGGGGAGTGGTTCAAATAGCTTCGGCTATCACTTCCTTATGTCCGGTCGTGATGGTCAAGCGGATTAAGGCATCCCTGTACATACCAGTTGCGTTGCTCCTGGCAGTATAGGTTCGAGTCACTTCTGGGGTGCTAGTTTTCAGTCGCATATAGTCCTGGGGACCATTCAGGCTTGTTTGCATATATATATGTATGTATATATATATATGTATGTATATATATATATATATGTATGTATATATATATATATATATATATATATATATATATATATATATGTATATATATATGTATATGTATATATATATATATATATATGTATATATATATATATATATATATATATATATATATATATATATATATATATATATATATATATATATATATATATATATATATATATATATATATATATATATATATATATATATATATAACTGAAAACTCACACCCCAGAAGTGACTCGAACCCATACTCCCAGGAGCAACGCAACTGGTATGTACAAGACGTCTTAATCCACTTGACCATCACGACCGGACATAATGAGGTGATAGCCGAAGCTATTTGAACCACTCCACCGCCGGCACTCGGATGGTAATCTTGGGCATAGCATTTTATTAAATCACCTCATTCTTTGGGGCACACGTGAGGAACACAAATGCGAACAAGCCTGAATGGTCCCCAGGACAATATGCAACTGAAAACTCACACCCCAGAAGTGACTCGAACCCATACTCCCAGAAGCAACGCAACTGGTATGTACAAGACGCCTTAATCCACTTGACCATCACGACCGGACATAATGAGGTGATAGCCGAAGCTATTTGAACCACCCCACCGCCGGCACTCGGATGGTAATCTTGGGCATAGCATTTTACCAAATCACCTCATTCTTTGGGGCACACGTGAGGAACACAAATGCGAACAAGCCTGAATGGCCCCCAGGACAATATGCAACTGAAAACTCACACCCCAGAAGTGACTCGAACTCATACTCCCAGGAGCAACGCAACTGGTATGTACAAGACGCCTTAATCCACTTGACCATCACGACCGGACATAATGAGGTGATAGCCGAGGCTATTTGAACCAACCCACCGCCGGCACTCGGATAGTAATAATGGGCATAGCATTTTACCAAATCACCTCATTCTTTGGGGCACACGTGAGGAACACAAATGCGAACAAGCCTGAATGGTCCCCAGGACAATATGCAACTGAAAACTCACACCCCAGAAGTGACTCGAACCCATACTCCCAGAAGCAACGCAACTGGTATGTACAAGATGCCTTAATCCACTTGACCATCACGACCGGACATAATGAGGTGATAGCCGAGGCTATTTGAACCACCCCACCGCCGGCACTCGGATAGTAATCTTGGGCATAGCATTTTACCAAATCACCTCATTCTTTGGGGCACACGTGAGGAACACAAATGCGAACAAGCCTGAATGGTCCCCAGGACAATATGCAACTGAAAACTCACACCCCAGAAGTGACTCGAACCCATACTCCCAGAAGCAACGCAACTGGTATGTGTTCTGGGGTGTGAGTTTTCAGTTGCATATTGTCCTGGGGACCATTCAGGCTTGTTCGCATTTGTGTTCCTCACGTGTGCCCCAAAGAATGAGGTGATTTGGTAAAATGCTATGCCCAAGATTACTATCCGAGTGCCGGCGGTGGGGTGGTTCAAATAGCCTCGGCTATCACCTCATTATGTCCGGTCGTGATGGTCAAGTGGATTAACGCGTCTTGTACATACCAGTTGCGTTGCTTCTGGGAGTATGGGTTCGAGTCACTTCTGGGGTGTGAGTTTTCAGTTGCATATTGTCCTGGGGACCATTCAGGCTTGTTCGCATTTGTGTTCCTCACGTGTGCCCCAAAGAATGAGGTGATTTGGTAAAATGCTATGCCCAAGATTACTATCCGAGTGCCGGCGGTGGGGTTGTTCAAATAGCCTCGGCTATCACCTCATTATGTCCGGTCGTGATGGTCAAGTGGATTAAGGCGTCTTGTACATACCAGTTGCGTTGCTTCTGGGAGTATGGGTTCGAGTCACTTCTGGGGTGTGAGTTTTCAGTTGCATATTGTCCTGGGGACCATTCAGGCTTGTTCGCATTTGTGTTCCTCACGTGTGCCCCAAAGAATGAGGTGATTTGGTAAAATGCTATGCCCAAGATTACTATCCGAGTGCCGGCGGTGGGGTGGTTCAAATAGCCTCGGCTATCACCTCATTATGTCCGGTCGTGATGGTCAAGTGGATTAAGGCGTCTTGTACATACCAGTTGCATTGCTTCTGGGAGTATGGGTTCGAGTCACTTCTGGGGTGTGAGTTTTCAGTTGCATATTGTCCTGGGGACCATTCAGGCTTGTTCGCATTTGTGTTCCTCACGTGTGCCCCAAAGAATGAGGTGATTTGGTAAAATGCTATGCCCAAGATTACTATCCGAGTGCCGGCGGTGGGGTGGTTCAAATAGCCTCGGCTATCACCTCATTATGTCCGGTCGTGATGGTCAAGTGGATTAAGGCGTCTTGTACATACCAGTTGCGTTGCTTCTGGGAGTATGGGTTCGAGTCACTTCTGGGGTGTGAGTTTTCAGTTGCATATTGTCCTGGGGACCATTCAGGCTTGTTCGCATTTGTGTTCCTCACGTGTGCCCCAAAGAATGAGGTGATTTGGTAAAATGCTATGCCCAAGATTACTATCCGAGTGCCGGCGGTGGGGTGGTTCAAATAGCCTCGGCTATCACCTCATTATGTCCGGTCGTGATGGTCAAGTGGATTAAGGCGTCTTGTACATACCAGTTGCATTTCTTCTGGGAGTATGGGTTCGAGTCACTTCTGGGGTGTGAGTTTTCAGTTATATATATATATATATATATATATATATATATATATATATATATATATATATATATATATATATATATATATATATATATATATATATATATATATATATATATATATATATGTCGTACCTAGTAGCCAGAACGCACTTCTCAGCCTACTATGCAAGGCCCAATTTGCCTAATAAGCCAGGTTTTCATGAATTAATTGTTTTTCGACTACCTAACCTACCTAACATAACTTAACCTAACTTTTTCGGCTACCTAACCTAACCTAACCTGTAAAGATAGGTTAGGTTAGGTTAGGTAGGGTTGGTTAGGTTCGGTCATATATCTACGTTAATTTTAACTCCAATAAAAAACAATTGACCTCATACATAATGAAATGGGTAGCTTTATCATTTCATAAGAAAAAAATTAGAGAAAATATGTTAATTCAGGAAAACTTGGCTTATTAGGCAAATCGGGCCTTGCGTAGTAGGCTGAGAAGTGCGTTCTGGCTACTAGGTACGACATATATATATATATATATATATATATATATATATATATATATATATATATGTATATATATATATATATATATATATATATATATATATATATATATATATATATATATATATATATATATGTATATATATATATATATATATATATATATATATATATATATATATATATATATATATGTATGTATATATATATATATGTATATGTATATATATATATATATATATATATTTATATAATATATATATAATATATATATAATATATATATATATATATATATTTATATATATATATATATAATATATATATATATATATATATATATGTATATATATATATATATATATATATATATATATATATATATATATATATATATATATATATATATATATATATATATGTTATTAAATATGACCGAAAAAGTAAGATTAATAATTCTAACACGAATTTTCTCAATCTTTCGTACATTACGCTTCACTGTTGGAGGTAAATCAAAAATCACTTCTCCAAAATTCATTTTTATTTCTAGTCTGACGCGACACGGGCGCGTTTCGTAAAACTTATTACATTTTCAAAGACTTCACAAATACACAACTGATTAGAACTTACGTCTCTCTGATATTATATCTACATTTGAGTGAGGTGGGAAGGGTGATGTGGCATAACACAAGACAGAACAGGAGGGGATATTAATAGGGTATTAAAAGTATCAACACAAGACAGAACAGAAACAATGGGTATTGAATAGAAGTGTTTGTAGAAAGCCTATTGGTCCATATTCCTTGATGCTTCTATATTGGTGCGGAGTCTTGAGGTGGGTAGAATATAGTTGTGCAATAATTGGCTGTTGATTGCTGGTGTTGACTTCTTGATGTGTAGTGCCTCGCAAACGTCAAGCCGCCTGCTATCGCTGTATCTATCGATGATTTCTGTGTTGTTTACTAGGATTTCTCTGGCGATGGTTTGGTTATGGGAAGAGATTATATGTTCCTTAATGGAGCCCTGTTGCTTATGCATCGTTAAACGCCTAGAAAGAGATGTTGTTGTCTTGCCTATATACTGGGTTTTTTGGAGCTTACAGTCCCCAAGTGGGCATTTGAAGGCATAGACGACGTTAGTCTCTTTTAAAGCGTTCTGTTTTGTGTCTGGAGAGTTTCTCATGAGTTGGCTGGCCGTTTTTCTGGTTTTATAGTAAATCGTCAGTTGTATCCTCTGATTTTTGTCTGTAGGGATAACGTTTCTATTAACAATATCTTTCAGGAGCCTTTCCTCCGTTTTATGAGCTGTGGAAAAGAAGTTCCTGTAAAATAGTCTAATAGGGGGTATAGGTGTTGTGTTAGTTGTCTCTTCAGAGGTTGCATGGCTTTTCACTTTCCTTCTTATGATGTCTTCGATGAAACCATTGGAGAAGCCGTTATTGACTAGGACCTGCCTTACCCTACAGAGTTCTTGGTCGACTTGCTTCCATTCTGAGCTGTGGCTGAGAGCACGGTCGACGTATGCGTTAACAACACTCCTCTTGTACCTGTCGGGGCAGTCGCTGTTGGCATTTAGGCACATTCCTATGTTTGTTTCCTTAGTGTAGACTGCAGTGTGGAAACCTCCGCCCTTTTCCATGACTGTTACATCTAGAAAAGGCAGCTTCCCATCCTTTTCCGTCTCGTAAGTGAAACGCAGCACGGAACTCTGCTCAAATGCCTCTTTCAGCTCCTGCAGATGTCTGACATCAGGTACCTGTGTAAAAATGTCGTCAACATACCTGCAGTATATGGCCGGTTTCAAGTTCATGTCGACTAAGACTTTTTGCTCGATGGTACCCATGTAGAAGTTTGCAAACAGGACACCTAGGGGAGAACCCATGGCGACCCCATTTACTTGCTTATACATGTGCCCATCCGGGCTCAAGAAGGGTGCCTCTTTAGTACAAGCTTGGAGTAGTTTCCTCAGAATACTTTCTGGCATGTCAAGAGGAGTACAGGCTGGATCACGATACACTCTTTCGGCTATCATTCCGATTGTCTCGTCCACAGGTACGTTGGTAAACAGCGATTCTACGTCCAACGAGGCTCTTATCCCTGTGGCCCGTGTGCCCCGCAGTAAGTCCACAAATTCCTTTGGAGACTTCAGGCTGAAGGCGCAAGGAACATAAGGAGTCAGCAGGCCGTTGAGTCGCTTCGCCAGTCTGTACGTGGGTGTGGGTATCTGGCTAATGATTGGCCGAAGTGGGTTTCCAGGCTTGTGCGTCTTGACATTTCCATACGCATATCCAGGTTTATACTCCCCAATGATCTTTGGCAGGTGGAGTCCGGATTTCTTGGCGTTCACAGTTTCGATCAGTTTGTTGACCTTTGCTTTTAATTCGGCTGTAGTGTCCTTCGTTACCCTTTGGAACTTAGTTTGGTCAGAGAGTATGATGTTCATTTTCGCCAGATATTCGTCTTTTTTAAGAATGACATATATTGGCGACTTGTCACCTCTCCTGACAACTATCTCCTTGTTCTCACGAAGGCTTTTAGCTGCCGCTTTAAGCTCGGGGGACAGTATGGTGCTTCTGTAGTTGCCTCGATTCTTTCCTCCTTCTGCAATAAGTTCTGCTTGTAAGGTATCTTTGGTAGTGACCTTCTTTTGTGTCTCGAGGTCGAATATGTCGTCCAACAGAATTTCCAACTCTACTTTCCGGGCCATTTCACTCGGTCTGGACATAACATGACAGTTTATGCCCAGATTTAGGAGAGTGACTTGGTCCTCAGTGAGGTTAATTCCTGCAAGGTTCAGGAAGCCATCTCTTGGTCGTGGAATTGCCATAGGTCCTCCATATAATGTTGTTAGTTTCTTGATAATCCTTGTTTCAGTGCTGAGGTGATGTTGGTCTGTGAGGATGTCGAGGTGTTGTTCAATGCGGGTACGGATACTATGGTCGATGTTGCTATTTCTCCACTCGTTTGTAGCATGAAGTAGTTGCGTTTTGTTGTCTTTGATTTCATTCTCTGCCTTGTATATCTGATCACGAATCAGATCCTGGCGATATTTTATCGTGAAGGCTTGATTCCTTGCTGCTGGGTCGTGCACTTTAATATTAGTATATTTTGGTAGCAGTCTTTCCTGTAGACATATATTATTAAATATGACCGAAAAAGTAAGATTAATAATTCTAACACGAATTTTCTCAATCTTTCGTACATTACGCTTCACTGTTGGAGGTAAATAAAAAATCACTTCTCCAAAATTCATTTTTATTTCTAGTCTGACGCGACACGGGTGCGTTTCGTAAAACTTATTACATTTTCAAAGACTTCACAAATACACAACTGATTAGAACTTACGTCTCTCTGATATTATATCTACATTTGAGTGAGGTGGGAAGGGTGATGTGGCATAACACAAGACAGAACAGGAGGGGATATTAATAGGGTATTAAAAGTATCAACACAAGACAGAACAGAAACAATGGGTATTGAATAGAAGTGTTTGTAGAAAGCCTATTGGTCCATATTCCTTGATGCTTCTATATTGGAGCGGAGTCTTGAGGTGGGTAGAATATAGTTGTGCAATAATTGGCTGTTGGTTGCTGGTGTTGACTTCTTGATGTGTAGTGCCTTGCAAACGTCAAGCCGCCTGCTATCGCTGTATCTATCGATGATTTCTGTGTTGTTTACTAGGATTTCTCTGGCGATGGTTTGGTTATGGGAAGAGATTATATGTTCCTTAATGGAGCCCTGTTGCTTATGCATCGTTAAACGCCTAGAAACGCGTTATGCCACATCACCCTTCCCACCTCACTCAAATGTAGATATAATATCAGAGAGACGTAAGTTCTAATCAGTTGTGTATTTGTGAAGTCTTTGAAAATGTAATAAGTTTTACGAAACGCGCCCGTGTCGCGTCAGACTAGAAATAAAAATGAATTTTGGAGAAGTGATTTTTTATTTACCTCCAACAGTGAAGCGTAATGTACGAAAGATTGAGAAAATTCGTGTTAGAATTATTAATCTTACTTTTTCGGTCATATTTAATAATATATGTCTACAGGAAAGACTGCTACCAAAATATACTAATATTAAAGTGCACGACCCAGCAGCAAGGAATCAAGCCTTCACGATAAAATATCGCCAGGATCTGATTCGTGATCAGATATACAAGGCAGAGAATGAAATCAAAGACAACAAAACGCAACTACTTCATGCTACAAACGAGTGGAGAAATAGCAACAGCGACCATAGTATCCGTACCCGCATTGAACAACACCTCGACATCCTCACAGACCAACATCACCTCAGCACTGAAACAAGGATTATCAAGAAACTAACAACATTATATGGAGGACCTATGGCAATTCCACGACCAAGAGATGGCTTCCTGAACCTTGCAGGAATTAACCTCACTGAGGACCAAGTCACTCTCCTAAATCTGGGCATAAACTGTCATGTTATGTCCAGACCGAGTGAAATGGCCCGGAAAGTAGAGTTGGAAATTCTGTTGGACGACATATTCGACCTCGAGACACAAAAGAAGGTCACTACCAAAGATACCTTACAAGCAGAACTTATTGCAGAAGGAGGAAAGAATCGAGGCAACTACAGAAGCACCATACTGTCCCCCGAGCTTAAAGCGGCAGCTAAAAGCCTTCGTGAGAACAAGGAGATAGTTGTCAGGAGAGGTGACAAGTCGCCAATATATGTCATTCTTAAAAAAGACGAATATCTGGCGAAAATGAACATCATACTCTCTGACCAAACTAAGTTCCAAAGGGTAACGAAGGACACTACAGCCGAATTAAAAGCAAAGGTCAACAAACTGATCGAAACTGTGAACGCCAAGAAATCCGGACTCCACCTGCCAAAGATCATTGGGGAATATAAACCTGGATATGCGTATGGAAATGTCAAGACGCACAAGCCTGGAAACCCACTTCGGCCAATCATTAGCCAGATACCCACACCCACGTACAGACTGGCGAAGCGACTCAACGGCCTGCTGACTCCTTATGTTCCTTGCGCCTTCAGCCTGAAGTCTCCAAAGGAATTTGTGGACTTACTGCGGGGCACACGGGCCACAGGGATAAGAGCCTCGTTGGACGTAGAATCGCTGTTTACCAACGTACCTGTGGACGAGACAATCGGAATGATAGCCGAAAGAGTGTATCGTGATCCAGCCTGTACTCCTCTTGACATGCCAGAAAGTATTCTGAGGAAACTACTCCAAGCTTGTACTAAAGAGGCACCCTTCTTGAGCCCGGATGGGCACATGTATAAGCAAGTAGATGGGGTCGCCATGGGTTCTCCCCTAGGTGTCCTGTTTGCAAACTTCTACATGGGTACCATCGAGCAAAAAGTCTTAGTCGACATGAACTTGAAACCGGCCATATACTGCAGGTATGTTGACGACATTTTTACACAGGTACCTGATGTCAGACATCTGCAGGAGCTGAAGGAGGCATTTGAGCAGAGTTCCGTGCTGCGTTTCACTTACGAGACGGAAAAGGATGGGAAGCTGCCTTTTCTAGATGTAACAGTCATGGAAAAGGGCGGAGGTTTCCACACTGCAGTCTACACTAAGGAAACAAACATAGGAATGTGCCTAAATGCCAACAGCGACTGCCCCGACAGGTACAAGAGGAGTGTTGTTAACGCATACGTCGACCGTGCTCTCAGCCACAGCTCAGAATGGAAGCAAGTCGACCAAGAACTCTGTAGGGTAAGGCAGGTCCTAGTCAATAACGGCTTCTCCAATGGTTTCATCGAAGACATCATAAGAAGGAAAGTGAAAAGCCATGCAACCTCTGAAGAGACAACTAACACAACACCTATACCCCCTATTAGACTATTTTACAGGAACTTCTTTTCCACAGCTCATAAAACGGAGGAAAGGCTCCTGAAAGATATTGTTAATAGAAACGTTATCCCTACAGACAAAAATCAGAGGATACAACTGACGATTTACTATAAAACCAGAAAAACGGCCAGCCTACTCATGAGAAACTCTCCAGACACAAAACAGAACGCTTTAAAAGAGACTAACGTCGTCTATGCCTTCAAATGCCCACTTGGGGACTGTAAGCTCCAAAAAACCCAGTATATAGGCAAGACAACAACACCTCTTTCTAGGCGTTTAACGATGCATAAGCAACAGGGCTCCATTAAGGAACATATAATCTCTTCCCATAACCAAACCATCGCCAGAGAAATCCTAGTAAACAACACAGAAATCATCGATAGATACAGCGATAGCAGGCGGCTTGACGTTTGTGAGGCACTACACATCAAGAAGTCAACACCAGCAATCAACAGCCAATTATTGCACAACTATATTCTACCCACCTCAAGACTCCGCTCCAATATAGAAGCATCAAGGAATATGGACCAATAGGCTTTCTACAAACACTTCTATTCAATACCCATTGTTTCTATTCTGTCTTGTGTTGATACTTTTAATACCCTATTAATATCCCCTCCTGTTCTGTCTTGTGTTATGCCACATCACCCTTCCCACCTCACTCAAATGTAGATATAATATCAGAGAGACGTAAGTTCTAATCAGTTGTGTATTTGTGAAGTCTTTGAAAATGTAATAAGTTTTACGAAACGCGCCCGTGTCGCGTCAGACTAGAAATAAAAATGAATTTTGGAGAAGTGATTTTTGATTTACCTCCAACAGTGAAGCGTAATGTACGAAAGATTGAGAAAATTCGTGTTAGAATTATTAATCTTACTTTTTCGGTCATATTTAATAATATACATATATATGTATATATATATATATATATATATATATATATATATAGATATATATATATATATATATATATATATATATATATATATATATATATATATATTATATATATATATATATATATATATATATATATATATATATATATATATATATATATATATATATATAATATATATATATATATATATATATATATATATATATATATATATATATATATATGCATAATATATATATAAATTTCCTATAAGTTCCCTTGGGAACGCCAAGTCAACAAGGGAAAAGGGGAGGGCAGATTACTTAGCTAAGAAAAGGTGGTATCTCCAATGGTTTTTAGCTAGCTCACGTGTGTTAGCAGATCAATGGAGTTCCGTCACCACATCCTTGGCTGCTACCTACCTCACACTCGGCGTCGTAAGGACTCGTAATTCTGTGGCGCGGGTTCGATTCCCGCACGAGGCAGAAACAAATGGGCAAAGTTTCTTTCACCCTGAATGCCCCTGTTACCTAGCAGTAAATAGGTGCCTGGGAGTTAGTCAGCTGTCACGGGCTGCTTCCTGGGGGTGGAGGCCTGGTCTAGGACCGGGCCGCGGGGACACTAAAAGCCCCGAAATCAACTCAAGATAACTCAAGATAACACTATCTTCGTTCTTCCTCTTCTTACCTTGGGTAACGCAAACTTGGTGCCGGTCCTTTCGACACACCAGGGGGACGCGTTCTTCGGGGTGTTCAAAACTGGTGTCAACACTGGATCTCCCTGGGCCCTCGTCGCTCCGTGGGATATACCTTTTCCTGGTAGCCTTATGTCAGTGAACTGATTTACTGCCGTGGAAATATATATTATAACGGCTGACTTCTCTAGTTGGGTCAATTTCGAAACAGGGCGGTGTCAGTCTGTTCATCGTCTTGATAAGCTAGACAAAGATATTAAACTTTGAGAAAATCCACAGGAGCTGTGATGTTGGTTCGAACCTATGCGCTGGGTATTCCCAGATGCATGCTCTAATCAACTGCGCCACGGCGTGGTAAAAGAATTCCAACCTGGGGTACTACTACACCCTAGAGTATCCTGATGCTTCCACAGAAACCGAACCGAGGTGTCACACAATTCCCCCCCCCCTCTCCCCCCCCCATGCACTCTGGCTCTGTCGTCCAGTAATTCTACCTCTGACGCCCATCTTTCAATACACAGAGAAATCACATTATCTTGATATCAAAGAGAAAGTCTACAGGAGACGTGATGAGGGGACAAACCTATGTGTTGGGTGTTCCCAGATGCTCGCTCTAGTTGACTATGCCACCACATAGTAAAAGAAAAAAAGAATAAAAGTAATTGCACGATAATGTGATTTCCCTGTGTATTGAAAGAGAAAATGGCACCAGGTGCCAATTTTTATCTTTAACTTTTGTCTTGTGTTTAATTAGGTATGGACTCGTGGCTTGAGCTATATACTCCAGGATTGGTCTGACATAAGTAGTATACAGGGTCCTGAACGATTCCTAAGGTTCTAAAGGCAGTTCTTATGTTGGCCAATCAAGCATATGCCATTGATGATATATTTTTTATGTGGGCTTCTGGGGACAGGTTGTGTGATATTATCCCCCAGATCTTTCTCTCTATTTAACTCTTGCAAGATTCCACCTCCCAGATGGTACGTTGTTTGGCTCCTGTTCACCTTCACCTAATTGCATTACCATACACTTTCATGAGTTAAACTTTAGTTGCCATTTTATAGACCATTCCTCCAGTTTGTCCAGGCAGTTCTATTGTTTCTGTTTACCTCCATCTGTCTTGATTCTTCTCATAATTTTTGTATCATCAGTAAACATTAAGAGGAATGAGTCAATACCCTCTGGAAGATCGTAAGCATATATCAGAAACAGGACGAGTCCAAGAACAGAGCCCTGTGGAACTCCGCTGGTAACATCTTACCACTCTAATATCTCCCCCCCCTAACAGTTATTCGCTGTTTCATGCTGCTTAGACACTTCCTTATCCACTGTAGCACCCTATCTTTCACTCCTGTCTGTTTCTTCAACTTTTGTAACAACTTCATATGAGGTACTGTGTCAAAAGCTTTCAGACAGTCCAAGAAAATACAGTCTACCCATCCTCCTCTTTCTTTCCCATTTTTTGTCGCATGGTCATAAAATTCTATTTAACATGTGGGGAACGATTTACCATCACTTAAACAATGGGGGAGCCGATTGGCCGAGCGGACAGCACACTGGACTTGTGATCCTGTGGTCCCAGGTTCGATCCCGGGCGCCGGCGAGAAACAATGGGCAGAGTTTCTTTCACCCTATGCCCCTGTTACCTAGCAGTAAATAGGTACCTGGGTGTTAGTCAGCTGTCACGGGCTACTTCCTGGGGGTGGAGGCCTGGTCGAGGACAGGGCCGTTGGGACACTAAAGCCCCGAAATCATCTCAAGATATGCTGGTGGTTTTTCGAGCCTTTTCCTCGCGATCTTCTCCATCTCCTTGCAAGGTATACAAGTTAGGGAAACTGGCCTCAAGTTCAGTGCTTCTTGTCTGTCACCCTTTTTGTATATTGGGACTACATTAACCGTCTTCCATCTTTCCAGTAGGTCTCCTATTTCCAGTGACCTGTTATACGCCATACACAGTGGCACACTTAGAGCTACTGCATCCTCTTTTAGTATACATGGTGAGATTCTGTCAGACCCAAAAGCTTTCGTTTCATTCAGCTCCAACAGATTCCTTTTGACCTCATCACTGGTAAGCTCAAGGTACTCATTCCTGGCGCTCTAGTATCTCTCCCTGCTCTCTTGTGTTATGTTATTTCTGTAATTTCTCCGTGTTCTGGTACTCAATTGCTTTGCTACCTTACATTCCTTACTAGACCATGGATTCTTCTTTTTTTAATTTTTCTCCTTTTGCATTAGGGTAAACGTATCTGCAGCTTCCTGGCACCTCTGGGTGACGTAGTCCATCATGGTATTCTTATTCTTATTAGAATAATATTATGTATTATGGTATTATTCTTATGGTATTCTTATTAGAAAGTTCCTCATCTTCTCATATTTCCTCTTTGTTAAGTCAGCCTTTTCCTTTCCAATCCCTTCCTTTGATAGGTTATCCCTACCTCCACCAGATCCTCAAATGTCAATACAGTGTGGTCACTCATTCCCATGAGGGCTTCAAATTTGATTTCCTTTATTTCTCGCTCATTCAAGGTGAATATCAGGTGGAGTACGGCCGGTTCGTTGCTGCCTCTCATTTTAGTTGGTCCCTTGACATGATGGCTCAAAGTTTCTTGTTTAAAGTTTAGTCCAAGAGTTTAGTAAAGAGTTTAGCTCTCCATGCATCTGCACCTCCATGTGGGTCCTCATTCTCCCAGTCTATCTTTTCGTCGTTGAAGTCGCATATTATTAAGAGCCTGGATCCTTTCTTGCAGGCAACTGAAGCTGCTCTCTTCATTATATTAATGGTTGTCATGTTGTTTCTATCGAACTCCTGTCTGGGTCTTCTATAATTTAATAGAGGTTTGTAAATGACTGCTACTAGTATCTTAGATTCCCTCACTGTCATAGTTCCTGTTAAGTGGTCTCTGAATGCTTCACAGCCTGGAAAATTCATCTCATCAAAACTCTAGTCCTTCCTTATCAAGCAGGGCCACTCCTCCTCCTCCTCTCTCTTCCCCCTCTTTCCTTATTATAATAATGTAATAGTACTGTGGAAACACTGCATTTGTTATGATTCCTGCCAATTTCGTTTCTGTGAATCCTATTACATCTAGGTTTTCTTTTTTGAACCTTTTCGTCCCGTTCACTTGCTTTGTTAGTAATCCCATAACATTATCTTGAAGCTCACTTTCATATATATTCCTTATCACGCACTCTCCCTACTGATGTAGAAGATGTTCCATGAGCAGGGCTATTTGGGTAGGCTCGTTCTCCTGTCGGGTAGTTACCAGGGATTTGGAAGGAAGTGGGGTGAGGGTAGGGGTGGAAGGATTCGATCTTGCCTGGGCCTGCAAGTAGGTGGTGGGTATGAGGCTATCACAAAATTTGGCCCATGATGCGCGCTTTGCTGACAATATAGTTTACTGGCTGCCGTTCTAGCCCACCGGAAATTGACTCAATTTTGCAGGGATGGTTGATATCTTTGTTTTTGTATGGCTCGCAGACTTAAACCTTGTGTTTGTGTCACTCTTTGTGCACATTCCGCATTCCAACACGGTTAAAGTGGTTCGTTAAACCTATGTCCCGACGATTTCTTAAACATATCAGTGGTTGCTAAATTTATGTTGATGATTGTAGGCTGTTGTGTGTTGGGGGTCTACATTGTCTGCATCTGGGAGACAAGAGTATCAGCCCAGTTATGTCTATCTAGCCCTCTTATTGTTCCACTTGGTGAGTGTTAGGGGATGGCTTGGTGGCTTAAATTTTGGAAATTTTATGAGGGGTTTATGGTCACTACCAACATCTGGTCCAGTGTTCAACTGTAATTCATGTTGAAAGTGTGCCGAGCCAAACAGCTGTCGCTTGAGGATTCATAATTGGTTGAGTAGTTAAAATAAGTCGAGAGGTAGGGCGGAGAGAGAAGAATGTACGGTGCATTGTCACGGTAGCAATAGAGATCGGTGCTTCTATGTCTGGGTGCCTCTACACCATGTGGGGAGGTTGGCATTATGGTCCCCTGCAGTGTTCTGGGTGCCTCTACACCATGTGGGGAGGTTGGCATTATGGTCCCCTGCAGTGTTCTGGGTGCCTCTACACCATGTGGGGAGGTTGGCATTATGGTCCCCTGCAGTGTTCTGGGTGAGACTACATGTCAGGAGGCTAGCATTATGATTGCCTGCAACAATGATCGGGTGTCGAAATTGGTCAAGTTAGAAATCCTGTTCATTTAAGTTTATTGTGCCTCCAGGGTTGTATATACCCTGGAATGAGATGTGTTTACCATTGCAGGGTATTAAGCATTCTAATTTTTATAGTTTATAGCTTACTGTTCGCAAAATGAGTAAGTGTTACTGGTTTACATGTCATATTACATTTGTGTTAAAAGGTAAACACCTCCACCCATACGATTAATACTGTCCAGTCTCTGCGCAGGAAAGGTTTTGAAATTAGGATTATGTTTGGGAGTGAGCCAGGATTCGGTTACGAAAACTAGGCTAGTTTTGATGAGTAATAGAATTGTTTAAGTTTTGTTAAGGATGTTTCAATGCTTTGTTAGTTCCAAGTCATAAAGGTTAAGGGGTCCATTTAAGACGTTTGGGTTATGGTTGTCTCTGGTTTCCTTGACGTTCCAGTAGTATGTGTTGGGTACCTACCTGGATGTGGATTGGGGTGTATCGTAGGAGATTGTGGTTTAGGTGGGGGAGGGCCAGAGCGTTGGGGGTTAGATCCACCAGCTGGGGGTTTCTTGCTTTTAATGAGCGTAGTTGTATATTGTGACAGGTCAGCATAGGGGGGGGGGGGTTATGTGGTTTGGGTGATAGCTAAATATTTAATTAAGTGGTCCAGCTTCAGTTCGTGTCTTTTGAATGGCTGCGCTGGTAATGTTTGCTTGGGTGTCACTGTCTGTAGCCGAGGATGTGGTGGAATCAGCCCCAGCAATGGGTTGAATTAGCTGTGTCATGAGTTTATTGAAGAACAGGATTAGAGTATTTTCCACTCCATTTCGATACCAGCAAGAGGTGTTTGAATGAAGTCTGCATTGCATTGCCCCAGCAATGGGTTGAATTAGCTGTGTCATGAGTTTATTGAAGAACAGGATTAGAGTATTTTCCACTCCATTTCGATACCAGCAAGAGGTGTTTGAATGAAGTCTACATTGAGCGGTCAGTTTTGTGGGTGGGGAAGGGGTGGGGGGGGGGGGTGGATCGCTGCCTGAGGGTGGAGGATGGTTGGTGACGGGGACAGTTGGTGACGGGGACAGTTGGTACGGGTGAAATGTGTTGTTGTGGTGGGTTGGTGGATGCTGGTTAAGGACTGTGTTGTGTTGCTTCAGTATGCTACTGTATTGCATAGTGACATGGTTATTGCCACAATTTGAGCAGCTATTTCAGAATTACATGTTTTTGTGGAATTAGTACCAGATCAGAGTCCACATCGTGTATCTTTAATAAATCTTTGCGAGGTATAGTTAAATTCTTTACATATACAGCATTGAGGTGGACGTGGTATTTTTACCCCTAGATTGTGGAAAATGCCACTGATGCAGACCCGATCAGTTGAGGGTTGTCTAGGACCATTGGCATTGACCATTGGTCGTGCCTGTATAACTCAGCTCTCTGTCAATTATACGCATAAACTTTTTAACTCCATAGATTGGAATTTCATTTGCTTATAGTTGTTCTTTGACGTCGTCTGCGCTAATATCTAGGACATGTTTGATGATATATACCTTAATCTGTCATCTAATGGTTCATAACAACGTACTTTATATCAACATATTTCTGTAACGGCAGAAAACTCTAGTTCGTCGTCGTGGCTAGTAGTGTAAAGTGTGACTAGAGCGACGCGCGCCAGCTGCCAGGTGGCACACAGGTGAGTGCCACCCGGCAGGTGGCGCGCGGGTGTCTAGTCACACAGGGTTTTGGGGGAATTTCCCGGAAGTTTTGGCGTGTTTCGGACGCGTGTGAGCGTGTTGTGTTTGGGTATGTGGTCATGAAAGAGAGTAAGTTATGTTGATGAGTGCCAGGTGGTGCGCGAGGTCGACGTCGCAGCGCGGGTGTCTAGTCACAGGGGTTTAGGATTGAAATTTCCCGGAAGTTTGGCGCGTGGCGGTCTTGAGTGGCGGGTGAGCAGGTGCGGCCCCCCACCCCGCGCGCGCGAGGGAGAGGAGAACCCCCACACCTGGGAGCGCGTCGCTCCAGTCCTCAGGGGTTAAGGTACGTGGTCAGGAAAGATTGGAGTTCTTGTTGTGTGAGAGTAAGTGGTGGAGTAAGAGGAAGGAGTGAAATGAATATGTGTGTTTAGCAAGTGATAGAGTAAGAAAATAGAAGGAAGATGGAGGAAGGAGTAAAAGAGTTGATCGTGAGTTAGTGTGTAGATGAGAGGAGAAGGCAACACAGTCTGTTATGTTGTTTTGGGATGGGAGCTGGATGGAGCTTCCCCTTCGTCGGGAGAGAGTGCTCTGGGCCATTATGTGGTTAGACAAAACATTAGCTCCCCTACAGGAAGTCGCAAGTGCGAGAGGAGGGTATGAGAGAGCACCCTCCTGTGGAAGTTGGCCATTCCCTTGGACCGTTTGTCTAAAAAGGTTTTCGTTGTCTTCAGAGTGTTGATGTTAGTCCCACGGCGACTCCCCATACACTGTGGATTTCCGGTAAGGAGGCGCGAGGTACATACGACAGACCCACACCTGTCAGCCATCAATCAATCACTCACACCCCTCATCCCCACCCGCTCCCATACCATCAACCATTGTTCTGTGCAAAACCTTTTAGTATGTGTAAGCTATATCGCAACGTGATCAACATGGTGAGAGCAATAACGAGGGAAAAGTAAACACATTATATAAATTTATTTCTTTATTAAACACTTAAGCGATTTACAACGATAATAATAATAATAATAATAATAAGACTTCTTCTTGGTGGTTTAGCTAGCAGTCAGTTGTAGAAAGACCTTCATTCAGTCCATCGAACCTTCCCGTCACGCTAGTCAATCAGTCAATCTGTAGAAAGGGAAAAAGGTTATAAGTTTCGTTGTTGTCAATGTTGTAAACATAAATACAGTCATTATTATGTTCATCATTCAATCCTACATAAAGTATTACTCACCGCAGCATCATCCTAACCAACTTCGTCACACAGCGTTTCACACTCAGCATCACTACCGTTTAAGCAGAATGTTTGCCTACACACAGGCATTTTCATCTGAGCGTAATTGAATTTCAACACTTTTTCATCATTCTTGCGAAAATGACCATATTTAAACGCTTCATCAAAGTGAAGCAGGGCGGCCTCTAAGCCTAGTCTGCAAAAATGATATGCAAAATAAACGGCGTAATTCCCACAGAAGTAACTATTCAAGGATTGAATCCTTTTCTTCATAATATATAGGGTATAGTCTTGGAAGTAAGACATAAACTCTTCGAAATATCTTGAATAAGATCCTATTGCAGGACTGGCATAGCTGTCTAGTATGACTATCTCACTTCTACCTTCATTATTATTTACATAGAATGTTATCCAATGACCCATTTTATTACGAGAACCCGACTCCAGAACACCACAGGTGTTGAACACCACAGGTGTTGTTGGTGATTATGAACACCACAGGTCTTTTTTTATGTATTTTTGTCAGTATTTTCCGTACGTCATCAGCTAGGAAACATCCTAGATAGTCTACCTTAGCACCTAAATTACTTCTGATAGCCTCATTTATTTCCAAACAATTCATATTAGTATTTTATCCTCGCGTATCGCAAATAACGCGACGATCCGCGTTAATGCTGATCACACCTGTTGTAGAGCCGTAAACTAGTATGACTTTATTTCTAGCTACTCCGCGTTTAAATTCCAAAGCGATCCTCAGATTACCACTTTTTTCAATTGGGATGGTGTCATCGATATCCTCGGGTTGTAAATTAAAGGCCAGTATGGTTCCACCATTCACATATGTGTCATAAGATAATATATTGTCTTTATCGAAGCCTAAGGCTTGTAATGCTGTGTAATACAACTTGGCGCAGTTATGAGGGAAGTCACACCCAATATTGACAATACTAGTGCTATTCTGGGATATTAATACTTTACTAAGCTCGCAGTTTTCCAAATAAAGCGGGTTGCGATTATATGCACCAGACACAGCCTCCATATCAAGGATGATCATATATAAATGTTCTGGTATAACAGTCCCCCACGGCTGGTCCATTGTAATAGAGCGTTGACCTGTGCCCAATATATACGTTTTGTATAATGTTTTATTAAAAGTATACGTAATAGGAGAGTTGTTCTGCACCATGGCTTTATTAACTGCTACTAATCCTTCAGGGTATGGCAATACCCGATCCACCCATAGACGTGTAGACTTGATATTATATTTAAAATTAGCATGTTCATTATCGCTGAGTATAAGCCACTTATCAGGTTGAAGTTCGAGCCTCACCCTGATGTCCACATTATCCAAAACGTATTCACTAACGGATGTGACATCCAGCATTAGTTTAAAACATGTATTCACGCCACTCGTTTTCATATCAGTCATCCGTTGCTTCTCACTAGCCGAGGCATTAGTGAAATAACCAGCTTCAATTTTACCAGGATCAACTCGGTTAAAAAACTGTGACAGTTTATCATAGCGGTTAGCCTTACACCCAGAAATCGTAGATAATAACTTTACGTATGACCAGAATGAGAATAATGAGCTGGTTTCAACCACTGTTTCGTTTAAATACACAATAGCGGATTTGAATAGAGTTTGCGATAATCCATTCACCAACGATGCGTTTTTAGCATCTCCTAAAGGCGTTATTCCATCTTCTTCGGTTAGATCAATAGTCAACTCCAAAGCTATAGATGATAAATCCACCAGTTGACCATTCACCCCATTGATGATGAATTCCAGATAAGTGTCTGTAAACTTATTATTGACCCCAGAATTCACAGGTAATACATCCACCGTTTGTCTGCTGGCGATTGTTGATTCTACCAATCGAGGGGAAAATACTTTAGGAAAGGCTTCACTAACAGCAGCTGTATAATGTTCTAATGGCACCTGGAGGCCCAGAGCGTTATATCCGGCCATGTTCGCGCTTTAGACAACACCAACCGAGTGAGAAGAAGTTATGACAACACATCATTATATTTCGCTTTAGTAAAACGTTTGATGTTTACTAATTTTTTTGTTTGTTTATTCTTTTTCTGCACTCTTCCACCTATCATTTGCTTCCCCACTCCTTTCAATGTTTCAATTCCGCGTTTCTTAAGAGATTGTTTGAAAGTTTGTTTGTCATTATTAATATCGTCTAGTACGTTCTGCCCCAAGCTAAGCGCAGCCGGGGCCAGAGTCCTCATGATAAAGGGCGCTGCTCGACGCGCTATCCCGCTTAAAAAGGAAAATATTCCTCCTCCTCGCGTATAACGTCTACTACTGTTGAAAATCCGTATATCATCAGTCCCTCCACCTCTAGGAGGGGTTAACAGAATGTATAATTCCTCAACAGAGGGGGGAATAAAGTGGACACGCATTTCTCCGCTTGTTTCAGACGAATGAGGAGTGTCGGGAAAGCATTGGTGTTATATACCTCCTGCAACGGGGCGTACATGCAAGACTGCTATGGTGCACCCACGTTCATCAAAATGTATCGGGTTACCATCTTGATCCCTAACAGTGATGCTGACGCTATCTATCATGTTAGTGTTAAGACGCACATATAGTTTTTTATTGTTGCTGTTATCACTTCCATTTAGGGAGATTACATCCAAAATATTTACAGACTGGTTTCCATATCTAGTAGAAGAGATTCTATCGCAATAAACACACAGAATATCAACTCCTCCTCTAGGCATTGGTGGGAATAGACATGTGTTAACTACACTCGAGGCGTACTGACGTTTTGCGAATATGTCATATTCTATTTCTGGAACTACGCCCAACACTTTCCCAAAAGCGGGTCCAAATGATAATGTAACTCTACTGATGTTTTTATGCCCAGTTGCAGAGCTAATATTCTCATCACTAATCACAGTAGTGAACTTGTTTCGATTGGAGGAAGAATCATATTTAATAAAATGCGTTCCATATTTAGCTGAAAATTGTTTTAATGACTTTCCTAAAAAACTCAGTTTAGCATTACTTGAAAATATGGCCTCTATTTCTGTATTAATCCTGGTATTAATTTCTTTTATAGTTCCGGCTAAAACATCAGATGATAATAAATGCTTTGAATGCATGTATTTCCCCTCGCTCACTTTCTCATACGTAACGCCTACACGTATATATGCCTCGGGATTATCACGCTTAATAACGTAATGTGAAGTGGGGAGGAGTAATATTTGTAGACACATTTCATAACTCCTCCTGGGATCTAATTCTAGCTGGTTAAACAATCGATTTTGGAAAGATGCGGGGATGTTATTGGGGAATAAATACGTATCTGATACGCTGGTGGCGTATATCACGTGAGTGTCCATCGCTCTATCTCCTTAGACTGCTTTTTGCCTAGTAAAGCCATCTACACATTACACGCTCATTTATATACACTCACCTGCTAATATACAATCCAGGAAGCTTTCCTTTTACTGTGAGGATCAATCTTGACAGTCGCCTTTCTCTTAACAGATGGAGCCTCATACACTTGACTGCTTGCCGTAGTATTACGGAATAAATCTCGCGATGTAGATGTTAGTGTGAAAAACAGTTGAGCAATGGGGAGTTTATCCGGTAGAAAAACAGATTTAAGCACAGTCATTTTATGTATAATGTCATTAATTATATGTATGCCAGATACTGGAGCCAATACATTTCCATTCAGATCCCAACGAGCGATTCCAGTAGCATCATAATGGTTTAGCAAGGATCTCGCATATTCGTGATCTCTCACTTTCAACTTCAAATCTATTAAATGTTTTATGGAGGGGTTGGTATGCAACTGAGGAGGAGGTGGTGGTTTGACAGTAAGATGACGAGCAACCGCTTTCACAGTGGGGTAGGCAGGGCTGTGTGCAGCTTTCCGGTTGTCCACTATTTTACGCGGTACGAGATAAAAGGCTTTCATTTTACTTACTGAACAACCGTGTAATTAAACTAGCCGCAATCGGTAAAATAATGGATAAAATACTGCCTCCTCGTTTGCTGGTTAATATCTGTTTCTTAGCTGTCACAGAAGGTTTCTTACAGGCTAGTGACCGAATAAGCAATTTATATTTTATCAACTTTTTAACGACCTTGTCAGGCACGGGCAATTTTTTTTTTAAAAAGTTATTAAAAATTTCTGATAAACAATTTATATGTGGTTTCTTCAATTTTTCAATCAACTGCTTTCTCGAGGAATACTGAAGTTTTGATAATAGTTGGATCAATTCCTTGTATTTATAAACTAAGGGCTTCTTCATTATAAATGTAATATCTCAGCAGCATCAATCCATTGATCGAATGACCGATCATAACCTGCGTACCGAACTTTATACTGGAGTTTGCCAGAGACTCTGCGTTGTCCCAATACCTTCTCAATATTAAAGGTTTGAGGCAAATGTGTTGGTGTTAATTCTTGTTTATAGAAGCCACCATCAATTTCTTCCCCATTCAGATCTTTTAGAAAGTATAAAGGGATGTGTTGTCTCCGATCAATACGTGTAACTGTAAAGATCTCTCGGGTGTTCTGCTGCTTAAACCCTTTCTTAAACTTGGAAATGCGATCAGATAGCGTGATGCGTACTGTATCACCAACACTCAGTCGTGGAATGACAGGTCTCTTTGTTTTGCTCGGGCTTTTATACATTAAATCAAATTGTTTGGCGTGTTCGCTGGGCGATGATACAGCGTGCACCTCCGCAGGTGTCTTCCCCTTCAATCCTCTGTGTGGGGTTAAATTATATGTTTTCACAATATCTGGTAGAGCCTGCGTGTATTTTAAAGTGTTGCGCGCCGTCATAAACTTGTAAAGTTTACCTTTTAAAGTACGTATGAACCGCTCAGCGATTGAAGCTTTAGTCTCCTGAGAAAATACACTATATAACCGTACTTTCCTTGCTGCCAGCATTTTTTTCATAGTGGCGTTATAAAATTCTCCACCTCGATCAGAATTAATTTTGCGCACTCCTTGAGAATGAGGTGAATCTAGAATTAAAGCTAGAGCATTCGTGGTGCTTTTCCCATCCTTAGCGCGTAAGGGTACTACTTGGGCGTACCTGGAGAAAATATCTACGCATACGAGTAAATATTTCACTCCATCATTATGTTTGTCCAATAAACTCATCTCGGCCAAGTCTATAGCTTGAAATAGTCGCGGTTTAGGGCTTAACACCCGACGCCGAGGGAATTTATGTGGTTGTAAATAATGCAACGTATAGGAGTCAGAGCTTTTCAGATAGTCCTTTACATCGGCTAGAGTTATACTAGAGTTAATTAATTTGGCGGCCTTATACAATCTCTGTACCCCTCCAAGCCCTCCGCTAGATGAGGGGTCGTTATATACTCCTTCCAGTACATCTTTCTTGCTCACCATTGGTAAACTATCTCATAGGGCGGTTCGTGAACAATATTACCGCGTAATGTTATCGTAGATGGAGTGTTCGAGCCCAGATCTACTAGCAAATAGCCGTAGGGTTGACTAATAACTTGCTTATATAACTCTACAAATTTCTTTGAATCCACTTTCCCAAATATTTGTCGTCCGAGTGTTTCAATTTGTGACAGGTCTCGTGATTTAACCAATATGAAATGAGAAGCATTTAAACTAATATTCCTCGAATATTTACCAGGAAAAAATATATTTTGAGTAATCAATATGACGGAAACCGTAAAATGTCGGCCCCTAGTAAACATGTCTGATACGATTTTTGAATTCGCAGACTCTGTAAAAAGGTCATCGTAGATTACTAAGATATGCGAGTCATTATCTACTCGCTCTTCCACAGGATCAATAATGGTTGAATGCTCGATCAGCTTCCCTTTAATTTGTGGATCTGATCGTAATTCAGAGTAACCTCCTCCGCATATGATTATTGAGGAGAACTTGTGTTGATACTTCCTTACAAGTTTACTGCACAAGTAGGATTTTCCGCTGTTTGAATAACCAGCAATAATAACACGAGATGGTTCTCTGAAAATATCTAGATGTTCCGCATGGATTATATCATAGGAACTATCCATGATTAATGCTTCGTTAAGACTGCTAAAAACTAAGGAACTGAGGTGGTATTTATACAAACATAGTCATTTACAGGTGTTTATTCACATATTTTATGTACAGCAACATCATTTTTAAAACTAAACATAGTTCTTACAGTTCACAAACAATAATATTAAACAGCATAGTTCTTACAGTTCACAAACAATAATATTAAACAGCTTATTTTAAAACTAATCATAGTTCTTACAGATCACAAACAATAATATTAAACATCCTATTCATTTAGTATACAAAGTTCTAGTCATATTGGCATCCATCTTAATACTACCTAACAATTGTACAACATAAAATCTAGCGAGGGTTGAATAGTTTCTGAGCTGTAGCATCGCGTTTGCTCCAGGGATTGAATATTGGGTAGAGTCTCTGTGCTTGCTCTACTTCCTCCTCCTCCATAAACACTTCTTCTTCCATCTCCTCCTCCTCTCTCACTTCTACATCCATCTCATCATCATTGTTATTGGGAATATCAGGATGACCATACGCTAGGGACTGTGTGGGGCTTAAAATGTAGCGTTTATCGTCAAATGCTGACAATCCTCTGCAGGTACTGCGACATGTACAAATCTTTCCTTGCACGTTGCGTATAGATCTCGACACATACCTGATTGAAGTGTTTGTTTCAAGAGTGTGTTGAAATGAGTCATGTGAGAGTTTCTCTTGTAGATGGTATGGTACGCCCTTACACTTACAAGTGTGCTCCCCATCATGAGTGGTGAACGAATATGTTTTAGGTCTGAGAGCAATTAACTGGTTAATAATCTTAGAGCCTATTTCAGACATGAGCAATCCTAGTTCACCTTCTCGCGCTTTAGAGTAGGATGGATGTGTGACATTAAAATTGCTAAAATCCATACAGTCGAAGAGAGGAGACTTATTCAACTCTTCAAACACATCCTGACAGTCCAGTTTAATGATGAAAGAGTCTGTGTCTGTATATAACAGACTCGCTTTATCCCCATACGCAGGTTTGACAACATCATACCAGAACTCATAGAGTCGCTTCTTAGCAATTTGAAGTATATGGTAACCCAGATACGTAGGAGTGTTGACTAGGAGAGACTTCTGCTTGATAGTACATATCACACGATCCTTACTTAACAAAAGACTCCGCTTGAAGAATGGGTTTCGAGCATGTTTCAGGAAATGACTACGATCTGTGACCAAATAGTGTTTGTTCCCATATTTAGATACATCTGTGAGACTCTTTCCATATATAGAGTTTGATACGAGTTTGAAAGCCTTTTTTTTATCGCGCATTTGGTACTGGCTCGTTCACGAACATTGGTTTCAATGAAGTCTTTAAGGTAACTCCTGCTCGAATTCGTAGATGTCGTGAACTTTAGCTACTTCTAATCCAATGCGCATGAGCAACTGTAACAAGTCCAGACTAACGAGGTAATCTTTCTGAGGAAGGTGAGAAGCAATTAATTTAGTGTTGTTTTTAGGCAGTCCACGACTTTCTTCTGTAAGAATATTCTTACTGTAGGGTGAAATGTGATCCTCAGTAATGCATGTATGTGAAAGAACTAGGGGCAGTTCATCTGTATACCTAGCTACCTCAGGTCGGACCTGGAGTGTATCACACAACACTCAATACCCCTTGGTCCCGTCACATGGGATATTCTCCAAACCTTGCTCCAGCAGTACGTCACGCTCATCATGTGTCAGTTTCCGGATCCCACCCCGAGGGAGTAGTTCAGTCATACACGCCCCGTAAAGACTATTAAAGTCTAAGTAGATGATGTAGCTACTATCTTCCCCTAGATCTAAGCCTGTGTGCCTGTTCTACACATTCGTGTACTGTCTCGTCACACTGGTGAACCCACCTCGGAGATTCCGACGAAGTAAATCATATAACATTGGGTCTGACACAACATCAAGTTGAACTTTCGATTTAAGCAAGAACGCATCCCAAGCAAATGAGGGTAAAGAAATGTAGTGTGAAATGTCTAATTTGTAGAGAACAAGCATGGTGTCTCGCCAGACTGTGAACACATCGGCTAGCAATCCTGTGTCCACTTTGAGGTAAAGGAGCAGATACTCCCCTATGTTGCGACATTTAGCCAAATCAAAAATTTCTAAAGCTTGTTTATAATCTGTTTCTGACAACTCTTCGTCTTTTAGTGTATTGTAAAACTTATCACGAGAAGGGAGTTGTGGTTCATCTAACACAGACATAGAGGATAAATAATCATAGCAGAATGATTGTTTACCCTTCAACAGTTTTGGGATGGCCGCTTTATTTACCCCTTTTAACATAGCCAAAGTGAATGTGGTAGGTTTCCCACTATCAATATGATCCTTGGCTATTCTTCCTAGCGAGCCGTTGAGAAGGGCTAAACTATCCAAAAATCTTAAGTTGTTCACATCAACTTTCATAAATTTAAATCCATCCTTGGCTAATATATCTATTTCACTTCCTGGTCTATCTCTCATCTCGTTTAGGATTATTCCTAAATCATAGGAAGCGTTGTGTGAAAAAGTGTATAGGAACTTGTATGAATTTACACACTGCAAATTACATCTATCACAGTAAGCTGCTTGATAATTGTGGAATCTTACTGTGTGGTCGTGATGACGGACTTTGATTACATCTTCTCCGTTAAAAGGTTCATCACAGAGTTCACAGGCTGTTTTTGTCTCAAATAGTGCCTGCTGTTGCTGAGACATGTGAAGTTCATAGGATACTAACCCCTTCTTGATTCGTGCCCATGACGCTTCTAGCGTGGTTATAAAGTGATTGGCCGCATCTTTACCCAAATAAGTATCTTTCTCAACAATATTCTTCTGTCTGTCAATGATGATGTACGCATACGCCACTGCATTGTGACGTGTTTCTATCATTCCCTTAGGGTTCGAGCGGTCTAACATGCACTCAAAGTCATAAAAGCACATGTGACTAGGACCATATCCCCGTCCATAGTTACGGAAAGTAATCTTCCTCTCTGGTGGGTAGAATTTAAGAGTCTGATGTACTTTGCATGTACTTTCATGACTCTGCATGCTATCTGCTGGGAGTGATATCAAACAACAATGACAGAAGCTGTGTTGCCTTGGGATGCGATCTCCATGACCTCGTATATTACGTACATATTGGTTAAAATCCTTAATTAATACTAAGTGCTGAGCTTCCAACATCAACAATGGTATGACATCTGTATATCCTCCTCTTCCCTTCCTAGCTAGTGTAATGTAGTGTCGTTGTCGTCTAGCATTTTCATCTCTTTCTAGCGAATAGATGAATATACTGACTTTATTCATTTTCTCTACCTTGTGAATATCCTCAAACGTCACTGCAGAATTGACATCTGCTGGCCATTTCATGTGTCTGAGACACCAACTAGCATTCACAGATCTAGCGCGGATATTACCTAGTCGCATTCCCTTAGCTAAATATTTATAAGCTGCAACACACTGCATAAGGCAAATATCTGCCTCTCCCTCTGGATTGAAAACCAATTTTTTTCCACGCAAGCCTTCAGGATAGTCTACATGCGAGCCTAATCTTATCGGATGTTCTATCTGACCACAGTTAATGTAAAACCCGGTGAGCCGCTCAACCAAGACATTGGACCCTTCCTTCGCTTCCAGATACTGGGATATTTTCTCTGTCAATTCATCAGCCCAAAAATCAATAAGAGTTTCTACTTCCTCTAGAGTAATTCTTTGCCCCTCACCTCGTATGGGAAAGCCGTCGTTATTTATAGGATCCAATAGATTATCCTCCCGTCTTGTTGTACATTTAAATTTCGCACAATTAGAGTGATGTCTGGGTAAATTAGGAGGAATGGGTGTCGTGGAGAGAAGAGGGCGCGTATCTCATTAACGAAAAAATCCCTGTATGTTCTCAGATATACTCCTGGGGAGGTGTTAACATGTTCTGGTATGGAGAATGAAAGCCGGACATAGGTGCCGTTATAGTTATCAATTCGATCCAGCAGCTGAGGTTGAATTTCTAGGGCAGGTGGGGGAGAGGGCGAGAGAGGTGGAGGGGGTGAAGGGATGGGGCTGGGATGGGTGGGGGGTGGTGATAACCCACCCCCTCCGATATGAATGGGTGAGACCGCTGGCTCAGCTACTACGCCAGACGGTGCTAACAAGTCAGAATTGACAGACGCTGGCGGGTCAAGGTCACGGTCTGCTGAGCTGTCGTCTGAGTCACTGTCTGAGATGAAAATGGTACGATTCTCACCGCTGCTGCTGTTGCTGCTGATGCTGCTGTTGCTGTCATAGCTGTCGCTGATTGATTGGGGTATGGGGCTGGGGGAGGAACGGGGTGTTGAGTGAGGGCGTGAACGAGTCCTCCCCTCCCTGTGAGAGCCGGAAGTGGCTACTGTCTGCCCTGCTGTGTCACTCTCACAACCACTGCTGCTGCAGCTGTCGCTGGATGCCAAATCTATGCACAGCGGTGTGTCGTCTGTAAAAAAAAAGAAAACATATTATCTCTAGAAAGAATGAAAGCGTATATATTATGAGGTATGGGAACAGACTAGGGGGATTAATATGTTTAGGAAATAGACTGAAATCGGGCAGTAATAACTTACTTATGTCTTGGTGAAAGGGTTGAGCAGGTGAGTGGGTATGAATTCGTAACATCGTGTTAACAGGAAGAGGTATGGTCTCGTAGCCCTCCATCTGGCGGCGTGGCTGAGCCTGATGAAGGGGTGGGGGGTGGCCGCGAGTGAGATGTGCACTCCTTAGCTCAGTGTGTGAGGAATGGGGTATAGGCTCGATGACGTCGATCTGTTCCCTCCGTCGATTGAGGTATGGATTATAACCTGAAATGGAATAAATGATATTCAGCATGGGTGAATGGGGAAAATATGTTTATTATTATGCATGTGTGTTCGCTTGCATGTGGATGAAATACAGATACGAGAAGTATATTTTTATATGCTACCTACGTTTATGTGAAGTTTCATTCCGACGATGACCTCCTCGCGGGGCGGGTGAGCAATAAGGACACTTCACGGTTTTGTAAACTGAAATTGGAAAGAACATATTTAACTGTGTGGAATGTAATAGATCGAATGAGATAATATTCTCACACTATAGTAGTTTACACGCGATATTTCACCTGTGGATGCCATAAAATGAACTGTGGAATATTAAATATGAATAACACTCACGGTTATCACAGAAAATCTGCTGACATCGCTTGCATTTGATGTCGTAATGTCCTAGGGGCGGTTTTTCACAGCTAGCGCATTGCAGTCGACACAGTTGATTCGGTGATGGAATATAAAACACTCCGCATTTCATGCATGCTGTAGAGCTTCGCCTTTCCATGACATGGAGCTGTAAGACGCGTGTGTAGCGGATGAAGTCTCGCAGGGAACTGGCGGGGCGTTTGTGTGTGAGGGGAGTGAAACGACCTGGGTCAAATGAGAAGTGATTGATGGGTGACAGGTGAGGGTCTGTCTGTCGGCAGGAGTAAGTACCTCGCGCCTCCTTACCGGAATCCACAGTGTAAGGGGAGACGCCGTGGGACGAACATCAACACTCTGAAGACAAATGACCCAAGGGAATGGCCAACTTCCGCAGGAGAGTGCTCTCTCACCCCTCAACACTTGCGACTTCCTGTAGGGAAGCTAATGGTTTGTCTAACCATGTAATGGCTCAGAGCACTCTCTCCAGACGAAGGGGAAGCTCCATCCAACCCCCACCCAAAACAACATAACAGACTGTGTTGCCTTCTCCTCTCATCTACACACTAACTCACGATTAATGCTACGCAAAACACGCATACATATTCTTTTACTCATTCCTCACTCTTCCTTCTATTTTCTTACTCTATCACTTACTCTACCACGTACTCTCACACTACTCCCATCTTTCCTGACTAGACGCGCGCGCGCGGGGTGGGGGACCGCACCTGCTCACCCGCCACGCGCCAAACTTCCGGGAAATTCCAATCCTAAACCCCTGTGACTAGACACCCGCGCTGCGACGTCGACCTCGCGCACCACCTGGCACTCATCAACATAACTTACTCTCTTTCATGACCACATACCCAAACACAACACGCTCACACGCGTCCGAAACACGCCAAAACTTCCGGGAAATTCCCCCAAAACCCTGTGTGACTAGACACCCGCGCGCCACCTGCCGGGTGGCACTCACCTGTGTGCCACCTGGCAGCTGGCGCGCGTCGCTCTAGTCACACTTTACACTACTGTGGCTGTGGTCCACTGCGATAAATTTTTTTTTTTGCTTATTGGGTCTGATATAGTACACTTTAATCTTAAAAATCTTTGAAATGTCATTGCAAATTATGCTTTGTGTCCTGCTGTGTTTTGTCGAAACTTGTGTGTGTGTGTGTGTGTGTGTGTGTGTGTGTATGTGTGTGTGTTTACTAGTTGTGTTTTTACGGGGGATGAGCTTTGCTCTTTCGGCCCGCCTCTCAACTGTCAATCAACTGTTTACTAACTACTTTTTTTTTTTTTTTTTTTTTCCCACACCACACACACACACACCCCAGGAAGCAGCCCGTGACAGCTGACTAACTCCCAGGTACCTATTTACTGCTAGGTAACAGGGGCTCTTAGGGTGAAAGAAACTTTGCCCATTTGTTTCTGCCTCGTGCGGGAATCGAACCCGCGCCACAGAATTACGAGTCCTGCGCGCTATCCACCAGGCTACAAGGCCCCCCCCCTGTGTGTGTGTGTGTGTATGTCGTACCTAGTAGCCAGAACGCCCTTCTCGGCCTAGTATGCAAGGCTCGATTTGCCTAATGGGCCGAGTGATTTTCTTTATTTTCAATTGTTTCCAATTGCTATATTTGAATCATTATTATTATTATAATATCATAAGAACATAAATTAATAACTTAGTTATGGTAATTTAAGTTAGCTTAAGATAGGTTAGGTTAGGTTAGGTAAGGTTGGTTAGGTTCGGTCAAATATCTACATTAGTTTTAACTCAAATTAAAGAAAATGAACTCATACATAATGAAATGGATAGCTTTATCAATTCATAAGAAAAAAATATATAAATTCATGAAAACTTGGCTTACTAGGCAAATCGGGCTTTGCTTAGTAGGCAGAGTACTGCGTTCTGGCTACTAGTTACAACATATATATATATATATATATATATATATATATATATATATATATATATATATATATATATATATATATATATATATATATATATATATATATATATATATATATATATATATATATATATATATATATATACAGGCGATGAGTCACAATAACGTGGCTGAAGTATGTTGACCAGACCACACACTAGAAATTGAAGGGACGACGACGTTTCGGTCCGTCCTGGACCATTCTCAAGTCGATTGTGATGAGGACAGGTAGGGACAGGCATTAAATAGGCAAGAGAGAGCTGAGGAGGAAAGTCAGGTGGAGGGGATAGTAGTAATGAGAACTGCAGCAGGCCTATTGGCCCATACGAGGCAGCTCATATTATAACCACCGAAGGAGGTTATAATAGGAACACAAGAGAAGTGTTATGTCTGCAGACACTAACAATGCTCTCTTCTGCCATGTGAGGGATTCTAATCATCCCATTGATTGGTCTTCCTCCAAAATAATCTTTCCTGCCTCTACTCTACACAGACGCCGTCTTGTAGAATCGGCTCTTATTAACAAAGTACCCAACATGAACTTGAGTCCTGGCTTTGTTTCTGTGGACTCTTCCCTTTCACAGTATATACTCAAATGCTCTAATCTTTCTAACAAACGTGACTTAACATAAGCTTTCCCCCTTCCATTCCTTTCTTTCTCTTTCCCTTTCTTTCTCTCTTCTCCCTTTTTCTGTTCATTGTCTTCTCCTACGCTCCCTTGATATCCCTCTTCTTTTTCCTATTACTATCTCCTTCGGTGGTTATAATAGGAGCTGCCTCGTATGGGCCAATAGGCCTGCTGCAGTTCTCATTACTACTATCCCCTACACCTGACTTTCCTCCTCAGCTCTCTCTTGCCTATTTAATGCCTGTCCCTACCTGTCCTCATCACAATCGACTTGAGAATGGTCCAGGACGGACCGAAACGTCGTCGTCCCTTCAATTTCTAGTGTGTGGTCTGGTCAATATATATATATATATATATATATATATATATATATATATATATATATATATATATATATATATATATATATATGTCGTACCTAGTAGCCAGAACTCACTTCTCAGCCTACTATTCAAGGCCCGATTTGCCTAATAAGCCAAGTTTTCCTGAATTAATATATTTACTATAATTTTTTTCTTATGAAATGATAAAGCAACCCTTTTCTCTATCTATGAGGTCAATTTTTTTTTATTTGAGTTAAAATTAACGTAGATATATGACCGAACCTAACCAACCCTACCTAACCTAACCTAACCTATATTTATAGGTAAGGTTAGGTTAGGTAGCCAAAAAAAGCTAGGTTAGGTTAGGTTAGGTAGGTTAGGTAGACGAAAAAACATTAATTCATGAAAACTTGGCTTATTAGGCAAATCGGGCCTTGAATAGTAGGCTGAGAAGTGCGTTCTGGCTATTAGGTACGACATATATATATATATATATATATATATATATATATATATATATATATATATATATATATATATATATATATATATATATATATATATATGTATATATATATATGTCGTACCTAGTAGCCAGAACGCACTTCTCAGCCTACTATGCAAGGCCCAATTTGCCTAATAAGCCAAGTTTTCATGAATTAATTGTTTTTCGACTACCTAACCTACCTAACCTAACCTAACCTAACTTTTTCGGCTACCTAACCAAACCTAACCTATAAAGATAGGTTAGGTTAGGTTAGGTTAGGTAGGGTTGGTTAGGTTCGGTCATATATCTACGTTAATTTTAACTCCAATAAAAAAAATTGACCTCAAACATAATGAAATGGGTAGCTTTATCATTTCATAAGAAAAAAATTAGAGAAAATATATTAATTCAGGAAAACTTGGCTTATTAGGCAAATTTGGCCTTGCATAGTAGGCCAAAAAGTGCGTTCTGGCTACTAGGTACGACATATATATATATATATATATGTTAAATATGACCGAAAAAGTAAGATTAATAATTCTAACACGAATTATCTCTTTCTTATGTTTCTTTTTACTGTCGAAGGTAATTGAAAAATCAATTCTCCAAAATTCATTTATATTTCTAGTCTGACGTGACACTTGAACGCGTTTCGTAATAACTCGTTACATTTTCAAAGACTTTAGTTTACACACACACACACACAACTGTAACCAGAAAACAATAAACAGTTTTACTAATGCAAACACTGAACATCTTGTCTTATATACTCGCATTTGGGTGAGGTGATATGTTGCAACAGTTTTGGATGAGGTGAAGAAACTTTTGACCAACACAAGACAGAACACGGTACAATGGATATAAATTGGATAAATGTGAGGGAAGAATGAAAGTAACTGCAAAGAGCCTATTGGCCCATACTTACTCTTGATGCTTCTATATTGGTATAGAGTCTTGAAGTGGGTTGAATATAGTTGTGCATTAATTGGCTGTTGATTGCTGGTGTTGACTTCTTGACGTGTAGTGCCTCGCAGATGTCAAGCCGCCTGCTATCGCAGTATCTATCGATGATTTCTGTGTTGTTTAAGATTTCTCTGGTGATGGTCTGGTTGTGGGAAGAGATTATATGTTCCTTAATGGAGTCCTGTTGCTTATGCATTGTTAATCGCCTGAAGAGAGATGTTGTTGTCTTGCCTATATACTGAGTTTTTAGGGGCTTACAGTCCCCAAGTGGGCATTTGAAGGCATTGACGACGTTGGTCTCCTTTAAGGAGTTCTGCTTTGTGTCTGGAGAGTTTTTCATGAGTAGGTTGGCCGTTTTTTTGGTTTTATAGTAAATCGTCAATTTTATCTTCTGATTTTTGTCTGTAGGGATAACGTTCCTATCAACAATATCTTTCAGTACCCTTTCCTCCGTTTTTTGAGCTGTGGAAAAGAAGTTCCTGTAAAATACTCTAATAGGGGGTACAGGTGTTGTGTTAGTTGACTCTTCAGAGGTTGTATGGCGTTTCACCTTCCTTTTTATGATGTCTTCAACGAAACCATTGGAGAAGCCGTTGTTGACTAGGACCTGCCTTACTCTACAGAGTTCTTCATCGACTTCCTTCCATCCTGAGCTGTGGCCGAGAGCACGGTCGACGTAAGCATTGACAACACTCCTCTTGTACCTGTCTCCTCTGTACCTCTTGTACCTGTACCTGTTTTCGTTTTGCTATTGTGTTTATTTTCTCTCTGGACATGGTAAATGTAGTGCAAATGTTTAAGGAACAAGAAAAAAAAAGTTGGAGAGGGAAAACGCTGAGGTAATTTGCAATTTTTCAAAGCATGAGGGAAACCATGATAATTGAGGAGACAGAAAGTTAGATATAATAGAAATTCTTTGGAAAATTCAGACCAGATGCAACTATGGTAATGAAACATTAGTATAGTTTAGGTAAGTTTCATTATTAAAGAATTTGTGAGTTACTTTTTACAAACAGAAATCCAGTAAAATATATAATGGATGAACAGTGACAGGTGAATGGTTAAATGAAGCACCTTGCAGTTTTTATTAGACAGGATATGTCTATGGAGGAAATGGAGTCTGCAGAGCAAATCATAAAAGTAAACAAGAAATGCAAGTTGAGCAGAAAATGGCAAATGTAAAAGAACAAGCAAATTTGATAATGCAGAGTAATATAAAGGGAAATTTTGGGCTGCCAAGCTTAATGAGGCTACCGTAGAAGGTAGAAGGCGGGAGTGACCTGAGCATCATCATTTCCCGTATCAGAAATGGAAGTCCAGCAACAGGAACAAGTGCCCTCTCGGGAAAAACAAAGGAACAGTTGTAATGAGAAACATTAAATTTATGTACACAAATGTAGGCGGAATTACAAATAACGGGGTAAAGTTACAGGAAAAAATGGCACGAGAAGAACCTTACTCATTATAGCAGTACTGAAAACGAATGTTATAGAAAAAACAATTTTCTCATGAGGATAGCAATAAGGAAAGATAGGGTGAACAGGGTAAGCGAGAATAGCCGTGTTGCTACAGCTACATTGAAGCGTTAAAGTACATTATCATAGGAAACCTGCTAACAAGAGTACATGTACAGAAAAGTACATACTGTAGTACAAAAAACTACATTGGGAGACATGAAGACAGAGTTAGCAGTGATTTAGAATACACAAATAAAATCACATTAATGTATTGTATCAATGAGAAAATCAGTAGAAGATCAGTGTGCAGTTTCGAATCTTCATTAGGGGTTCTACTGATTTTTCTACTGATACATCATATTAATGTGTTTCCTTTGTGCATTTGAAGAGAAGCATTGGAGGTGGAACTCCGGAACCACAGCCAGAGTGCATGGGGGGCAATGTGTGAAACCCTGACTGTGCATCAATGAAAACCTCATGACTCCCTAGAGGAAACCCAATACAACCTGGGATTCAGTTGAATCCCAGGTTGTATTTTTTTGAGCATGTCATGGCCGAGCTGTTTAGGGCTTATGCTTTGGGAGTTCCCGTTTTGCAGGTTCGAATCCTCATCATGGCTTCAACTGAAGAACATTGTGCTAGGATGGCTGTGCATCATGGCACATCTGTGGTTGTGTATCATGGCTTCTACTGAAGAACATTGTGCTAGCATAGTGATGTTCTAATACAAGCTCCCACCTTGGGAAAAATTGAACAGTCCGTTGAACTCCTTGGAAGGAAATGTATTGAGCTCGGTTTCACTCTCTCCAGAAACAAGACGAAGGCATACTCCCATCACAAGCGGAGAGCAAATGAAGAACTGCAAATTAATGGTGTACACTCGAATGGGTTGACCACTATCGGTACCTTGGCGTCACTGTCGGCTCTAACAATGGAAAGAAAGAGGAGCTCAATCAACTCATAGGAACATGCAAAACTCGACTCAGGGCAATGGAAGCTATGACCTGGAATAGACATGGAGCCTCTATTGCCGTGCTTAAAATGATGTACACAGCCTATGTGCGCTCCGTCATAGACTATGCCGCACCAGTTCTGTGCACCTACTCCCAAAGCGATATGAAAAGGCTTGAAAGCATTCAAAATGAAGCCATGACAATCATTCTTGGAGTTCCAAGAACTGCCAAAACGTCTAATCTACAAGAGGAGTTGTCCCTTCCCAGTGTTAAAAGCAGAATTCAGGAGCTGAATGCTAAGCTTGCAATTAGGATAGCCAGAGATCCCCATTACAATGATATTGCTAAGAAAAAACTGAGCTCTGTGCTACTTTCAGGGGGAAACAGGAGAAGCAAAATATGGCATCACAGATCAGTCTGCTACCTCGAAGAGCTTCACCTGCTTGAGCAAGCTCGTGAGCTCCTGCCTGTAGAGAGGTTACCTCCCCTGGGAGGATGACTCATGCAAGATCATCATCAATGAAATAGCAACGAAAAAATCCAACATGATACCACAAGAAATGAGGCACAAGTATCTCCAGGAAATTTATAAAGAAGTCGGAGATGAACTAGATTAAATCTACACTGACGGGTCATCTAATCCTGTCAATGGCAGGGCTGGTGCAGCATACACGGTAATCAAGGATAATGCTTTCCAACGCAGAAATGAAGAAAAATCACGTATTGAGAACTATGCCTCTTCAACGCAAGCAGAGCTAACTGCCATTGTTATGGCGTTAAGGTTTCTTGAACGGAACACTAATGGTGCAGTGATTTGCACCGATTCAAAAGCAGCACTGTAAAGCCTAAGTAAAAATCGGGCAGAAAATCTTGCAATAGTCGCTGAAATTAAGAGAGCTGTGAGAGTACTTACCAATCAGGGAAAAGTCATCAAGTTTCTGTGGATCCCCTCCCATGTTGGAATGTGTGGGAATGTACGAGCAGATGTGCTGGCTGCTGAAGGCGCTGAAGGAGACCATATTGAATACTTCATACCCAAGACTCTTCTACAAATTAGAGGAATCATCAGGCAACATCACCGTGGCAAGGGAACTGAGGAAAGCAGGATAGAAGCACAAACCAGTGAATCTGTACGATGGTACAACATGGTTGCAGCTGGCAGTCGCAATCAATATGGCCGAAGAGGTGGACGACGAGGGAGAGAATCAGTAATAGCGAGAATCCGTCTTGGATACAAATATCCATGGAGATATGGAATAGAAACAACAGTTGATCAGCGAAGTTGCAGAATCTGTGGTGAGAGTGATGGACACCGCCTTGACCACTATCTACGTGAATGTGAACACCTGAGAGACATCAGAAGTATGTGTAGAATAATAAACCCCACATTGTTTGAGTTAGGAAAACACTATTTGTCAAATATTGATAATGTTCTTAAAAGATTTCCCCATTTTGCACCCGCAAGATAACGTAAGCTTTTAAGGGTTGATAGATGTTAATCTTCTTGTTTGAGGAGCTGTTCACTTGAGACAGTTAAGCAAGTCCCAGCTGTGTCTGGGTACAAGTGACAGGATGAACAACCCAGCGGGGTTTCTTCCTATTGGGGAGTGTTGTACATGCTGCTAGGGTGGTGTGTCCATTCACAAGATGAGTGGCGCTGCCCAATAAACTCACCCCTCGGGGCAAAATTTAAAAAAATTCAAAAATTGCGCTAGGAGCCTATGCTACATTTTCTAGTTTCAGAATCGCTAAAAACTTTGACACTGATATAATAAAGAAATTGTTTACGACTTCTATAAAACCAAAATAGGAATATACAGCGGTATATGGTGCCATTATGTCAAGATCCACATAAGTAAACCGGAAAAAGGTGCAAAGGCATGATACTAAATATCTTCCTGCAGTAAAAATAAAAACTACGAGAGGCTAGAGGTGTTAAACATACCAAAGGTAAAAGAAGAAAAAGAGGCCATAGGATCACTTGGTTCAAAATAGTTAATCTAGAACATTGATGAAGGAATCTTGAAACCTCGGGCCGCAAGAGCAAGAGGTCATACATTTAAGCTAAGGAAACCAAGAAGACTTACCGACAAAATATTATGAAGTTCTATTATGCAAACAGATTGGTAGATGGTTGCAGTAAATTTAGTGAGAAGGCGGTGGTGGCTAAAACCCTCAGTAGTTTTAAAGCGTTATATGACGAAGAGTACCGGGAAGACGATTCCGAAATAATGAGGAATGTAAAATGTGAACAGGACTGCAGAATGTTACATAATGACTTTAACAAACTCTAGGAGTGGACAAACAAATGGATGCTGGAGTTCAATCATAATAAGTGTAAGGTAATGATGACGGAGAAGCGAGAAAGAAGACCAGAAGGTGTCGACACCATTAATGGAAGGCAATTGCAGGAATCTGAGATAGAGATTTGGGATTAGATGTAATTCCACCCCATAACACTGGGAGCACACATAGGCAGCGTGACATTGCCAGCATATGGGACGTTGGCAAATAATAACGTTGGTTAAAAAAACAAAATCAGGACACGTTCAAAGCAATCTACACAGCTTTTGTTAGACCAGTACTGGAATATGCAGCACCGGCCTGGAATCCATACATTAACACAAAACTAAAATCGAAAAAAGTGCAGAGGTTTGCTACTAGATTAGTGCCAGAGCTTAGTGGGTTAAGTTATGAGGATATAGTGAAGGAACTGAATTTCCACACCTTGGTGGACAAAATAAATAGATGATATATGATAACAACGTAAAAGAAACTTAGGGAAAAAAACAAGGTGGGCAATGACAGTCTACTTAAGTTGACAGACAGAAGGACAAGAGGTCACAATTGGAAGTTTGGACCACAAATGAGTTGAATGAATGTAAGGAAATACTGGTACCTTGTGCGGGTGGTCAACAAGTGGAGTGTCCTAAAAGAAGAAGTTGAGGTAGTCATCTTCATCCACAACTTTAAGGATAGGTTGGAAAAGATAGTGATTGTTAGAATAGTGGTAGTGCCCTGCATACAAGGCTAGTAAGCGAGGCATAGAAAGCTAGAAGTCACTTCCCTGTAGTCACTGATAGTTACGTACACACACACACACACACAAACACACACACACACACACACACACACACACACACACACACACACACACACACACACACACACACACACACACACACACACACACACACCCTCCCCCATTCCCACCATGTTCTCCCTCCCGCTTTTCCTTCCCTGTCCCCCCTCCCCCTTCATCCCATACCCTCCCTATCCCTCCTCACCCCGTATCCTCCATGTCCCTCTATCTCCTTAACCCACACCCTACCTGTCCCCCCTTCCCTTGAACCCCCACCACCTACCCTAAAATCCTCTGAGACCCTGTTAACCACCTCACAGATCTTCTCACCTAGGGAACAGCTTTCCACACGGGCAGAATGCTCACCAAGAAGGGGGCAAAAAAATGAACAGAAGAAAGTGAGCTTCAAGGCAATGTACACTAACATAGATGGGAGTACAAATAAAACAAGTGAACTAGGAGAATGGGCACTAGAAGAAAACCCAGACATAATAGCACTCACAGAAACAAAGCTAACGAAAACCGTAACAAACGCAGTGTTTCCACAGGGCTACTATGTAGTGAGGAAAGAGAGAGAAGGGAGAGGAGGAGGTGGTGTAGCTCTGCTAATAAGAGAAGGTTGGAATTTTGAAGAGATGGTAATTCAGAACTGTGAAGGTTTCAGTGGATATATATATGGCACCATAACAACTGGAGGACAGAAAATTATAGTAGTAATCATATATTACCCCCCACCGAACGTCAGAATACCCAGACAGGAATATGATAGAAACAACTTGGCAACGATCAATATAATGGAGAGAGCAGCTTTGGCTAGCAGGAACGGATCCAGACTACTAATCATGAGAGACTTCAACCATGGGAAGATAGATTGGGGGAACAGAGACCCACATGGAGAGCTAAGCTGCTGGATGTGGCAACAAGAAACTTTCTAAGGCAACACGTCAAGGGACCGACAAGAACGAGAGGAGGGGATGAACCAGCCTTGCTTGATCTGATATTTACCCTAAATAAGTCGGATATAAGGGAAGTTAAGTTGGAAGCCCCCTTGGGAATGAGTGATCATAGTGATATGAGCTTTGAGTACCTGGTTGAGCTAGGAATTATCACCCCCAAAAAAGAACTGGGAACCAAAGGGCTGGCGTACCGAAAGGGAAACTATGAGGAGATGAATAAATTCCTAAGGGATATCCATTGGGACACAGAACTCAGAACCAAGTCCGAACAAGACATGATGGACTATGTCACCAAAAAGTGTCAGGAGGCTGTAAGCAGGTTTGTCCCAGCCCGACAGGAAAAAACAGAGAAGCAAAAGAAGAATCCATGGTTTAATAGGGAATGTATGAAAGCAAAGAAGCTGAACAAAAGGGCATGGAGGAACTTCCGTAATAACAGAACACCAGAAAGTAGAGAGAGATACCAGAGAACCAGGAACGAGTATCTTAGTGTGAGAAGAGCAGCTGAGAAAAGGTATGAAAATGATAAAGCTAATAAAGCAAAGACCGAACCAAAGCAACTACACAGTCACATCAGGAGGAAGACAACAGTGAAGGAACAGATGGTGGGGGAGGATAGGTACACAGAGAATGACAAAGAGGTGTGTGAAGAACTCAACAAAAGGTTCCAGGAGGTCTTTACAATAGAACAGGGAGAAGTCACGGCGCTAGGAGAGGTGGCAGCAAACCAGGTGACCTTGGAAAGGTTCGAAATTACAAGAGATGAGGTCAAGAAGCACCTATTGGAGCTGGATGTGAGAAAAGCTGTTGATCCGGAAAGAATCTCACCATGGGTATTGAAAGAGTGTGCAGGAGCACTTTGCTTACCACTCTCCATAGTGTATAGTAGGTCACTGGAAACGGGAGACTACCAGAAATATGAAAGACAGTTAATGTAGTACCAATATACAAAACGGGTGACAGACAAGAGGCACTGAACTACAGGCCAGTGTCCTTAACTTGTATACCATGCAAGGTGATGGAGAAGATTGTGAGAAAAAACCTTGTAACACATCTGGAGAGAAGAGACTTCGTGACAACCCATCAACATGGGTTCAGGGAGGGTAAATCTTGCCTTACAGGATTGATAGAATTCTACGATCAGGTGACAAAGATTAAGCAAGAAAGAGAAGGATGGGTGGACTGTATTTTTTTGGACTGTCGGAAAGCCTTTGACACAGTACCTCATAAAAGGTTGATGCATAAGCTGGAGAAACAGGCAGGAATAACTGGTAGGGAGCTCCAGTGGATTAGGGAGTACCTAAGCAATAGGAAGCAGAGAGTTACAGTGAGGGGTGAGACCTCAGAATGGCGTGAAGTCACCAGTGGAGTCCCACAGGGCTTTGTACTCGGACCTATTCTGTTTCTGATATACGTAAATGATCTCCCAGAGGGTATAGACTCATTCCTCTCAATGACCTGGACAAGCTGCAGGAATGGTCGAACAAATGGCTGTTAGTTTAACCCAAGCAAATGTAATGTAATGAAGATAGAAAGCAGGAGACCAGATACAAGGTATCATTTAGGAGATGAAATACTTCGAGTCAGAGAGAGAAAAAGACCTGGGGTTGATATCACGCCAGACCTGTCCCCTGAAGCTCATATCAAGAGGATAACATCAGCAGCATGTGCCAGGTTGGCTAACATAAGAACGGCCTTTAGAAACTTGTGTAAGGAATCTTTCAGATCATTATATACCACATATGTCAGACCAATCCTGGCGTATGCGGCTCCAGCATGGAGTCCATATCAAATCAAGCATAAGACTAAACTGGAAAAGGTTCAAAGGTTTGCCACCAAACTAGTACCCGAGCTGAGAGGTATGAGCTACGAGGAGAGACTATGGGAATTAAACCTCACTTCGTTGAAAGACAGAAGAGTTAGGGGGGACATGATCACCACATTCAAGATTCTCAAGGGAATTGACAGGGTTGATAAAGACAGGCTATTTAACACAAGGGGCACACGCACTAGGGGACACAGGTGGAAACCGAGTGCCCAAATGAGCCACAGAGATATTAGAAAGAACCATTTTAGTGCAGAGTGGTTTATAAATGGAATGCATTAGGAAGTAATGTGGTGGAGGCTGACTTCATACACAGTTTCAAGTGCAGATATGATAGAGCCCAATAGGCTCAATAGTTGATTGACGGTTGAGAGGCGGGACCAAAGAGCCAGAGCTCAACCCCTGCAAGCACAACTAGGCGAGTACAACTAGGCGAGTACAACTAGGTGAGTACAACTAGGTGAGTACACACACACACACCTACCTTATCAAGCACAAAACGAGGCTGGAAAAAATTCAGAGGTATGCCACTAGGTTAGTCCCGGAACTAAGAGGCATGACTAATGAGGGAAGATTGCATGAACTGCACCTCACGTCGCTGGATGACAGAAAAGCTCTGGGAGACATAATTACCATATGCAAAATTCTCAGAGGAACTGACAGGGTTGACAAGGATGGACTATTTAACACAGGTGGTACAAAACCAAGGGGACACAGGTGGAAACTGCGTACCCAAATGAACCAGAGGGACATTAGAAATAACTTTTCCAGCGTCAGAGTAGTTAGTAAATGGAATGCATTAGGAAGTGATGTGGTGGAGGCTAACTCCATACACAGTTTCAAATGTAGATATGACAGAGCCCGAGAAGCTCAGGAATCTGTACACCAGTTGATTAACTGTTGAGAGGCTGGACCAAAAAGCCATAACTCAACCCCTGCAAGCACAACTAGTTGAGTAAAAACACACACACACACACACACACACTCACACCCTCGGCGCCTCGCAGCTGAGTGGACAGCGCTATGGGGACGTAGTCCTAAGAGCCCCGTGTTCGATCCCCGGCGGAGGCGTAAACAAATGGGTACAGTTTCGTTCACCGTGTGCACCTGTTCACCTAGCAGTAAATAGGTTCTTGGGAGTTAGACAGCTTCTACAGGTTGCTTCCTGGGGGAGTGCGTTTTTGTTAGTGATAAACATATGCATTAAACATAATAGAGGAAAAATAAATTGGATAGAAAGGCGAGGTCCAGGAGTGAATAGCTAGATTCTGCAGATACAAACAGTAGTAGTATAGTAAACACAAATAGTAAACACACACACACACACTGAGGCGGGACCAAACGGCCGAAGCTCAACCCACGCAAAAACAAATACGTGAGTATACGCACACACGCAGACGCGCGCACACACAGTAGACACTCGTCTTAACCCCATATCCTTTTTCTACTGTCATTTCGCCTATATCAACTAACCTCTATTCTGAATCTATAATCCCATTATCTGCCATCAGGGAGGAGGGTTGCGTCTGAGGCCACGCTGCCTCACACTTCCCTACCTCTCTGCAATCTTGTGACTTTCATCTTATTATGTGTACCTTGCACTTCTTCCCTTTTCTGTCTCACAACTCCAGTTACTCTGCCTTTCAGTCCATTTCTTACATCCAGGAATTCTCAACCTTCCAGCCTTTCCTTATTACTTTCAGCCTCTCACTTCTACACTTACCAGTTCCTCTGCATATGTCAAGCTCTGTCTAGCTCACTGGTTCCCAAACTGAGGGCCATGGCCCCCTGCAGGGCTTTTTCTCATTATATAGGGGCTATAAGTTGAGGCAGTGTGTAGGTTATGATACCAGAGAGAACCTGTACTGAGCCGTTAATAAGGACGTTATATGGAAAAACGGACAATGGCCGTAAAGAGTTTGGGAACCACTGCGTAGCTCCATATCCTGACAGCAGTTCAACGGCCCTGGTAATGTAGCGTCGCTTCTCCTCCCTCTATTTGTCCCTATATATATCTGTATCCTGAGCCTTTCTCTTTTAGCCTCTTCTTACCCCACAACAACTGCAACCAAACTACACAATACTGTATTCATCTTTCAAATACAACCCACAACAGTGGAAACAAATTTAAGTATTCTGAGGATTCATGGAAGTGTGTGTTTAAGAACCTCATGATTAGTATGCCAGTGCTTATGGAGTTACAGACGAAGCAGATGAGACCAAATAAAGGGTTAGTGTATTGCAACTGCAATTCTAAAATATATGATATGATCTCAGATGTTATATTTCATGATGTGCAGTGAGTAATAAAAAAGGAAAGGAAACAAAAACACGGAAGTGAAATGGCAATCCAAGTCAAATGAAAGTGGGAGTTTGAGGAACTAACAGAAGTTGATACAAATGAATATTCAGACTACATCACTGGGACTATGATAGCAGATTGAAAAACGAGAGTATTCATGGTGATGTCACCCCACAGCAAACAGAAAACTCAAACTGTAAAAGAAAGACAAAAAGCATGCATACATGAACTTCAGGGAGAAACAAAGCAGCAAACAGATCAAGATCCAAACTACTAAACACGGAGGACTTAAATTATGGAGAGATAAATTGGATATGAAGGATAGTTTAACTCTAACAAATGCAAAGTAATGTAGTTTGCGCACATGATAAAAACTTAAGGATATCAAATATAAGGGAAAATTCTCATTAGGTCTTAAAAATAAAAAAGATCTTTGGGCCTAAATCCTAAGGCCAACATCAGCAGGATATTTAATAGCTGAAAAGGGAAGATTGCCCAACATAAAAAAAAAAAAATAAGAAGTGCTTCTAGAAATTTAAAGAGACAATCGTTAGGACTTTGTATTCTACATATTTTAAGTCTTTTGAAAAAAAATTCTGCAACAGCATATAACCTTTATTTCTTTAAATGCATGAAAAAAAGCTTGATACATTTCAGAGAAACATATTTAGAAAAGTCAGTGTTGAGAGTTATCAGTTAATAAATAAAATTAAAGCAATTTGACATGTCATTCGACGAGGATAAAATCGGAGAAATTTCATCAAATTGTATACAATATTCAGGGAAATGAACAAGACAAACTTGGACGGTTAACTTGGCATAGGTGGTAGAGGAACATGGGGATACACGTAATACACGTAAGTACCTGAATTAAAAAAACAAAAAAATGGTGTCTTAGTTGTGAATAAATGGAATGTTCTTTGCATTGGATGATGGAGTTAGATTCCATACTTAGATTCAAATATTGATATAACGGAGCTCTAAGGGCTTGTGGGCTCTGTATAGCAATCACCTTAACGGTAATAGGCAGGACACAGGAACTGCAGCTCAAACAAGCACGTGTAGGCGAGTACGTTAACACACATACACACCGCCCCTTCCATTTACGCCTCTCTATCCAATTTGGTGCTTCCATCACCAGTCCCTCCCTCACTTTCCAATTTTCTGCCAGCTCGCCAATTACATCAGCTTACTGTAGACTCACCCAACTGTGCACATCCAACTTTCACCCTTTTACATACCATTTTCAGTCCATTGAGTGTAATGTTTTCAGATTTCACAAAACAAATTTTGATGACGTACAGTGTTATCAGAGCTATTCATCCCCATTACACACATGGAATGACCCGCATTCATATCTGTTTTATCCATGGCTATGTATGTCATCCTTTGATAAGTTATTTTATTGCCTGCAGCATTACTGTCCAAGATAGAGGTGCGTCACATATTTAAAAACATTTTCATCATATTTGTGGTTTCTTTCTTTAGTACATTTTCTGGGTTATGTTGAGAAACATCCTCCTGACGATAGTTGCTCCTTAGATGAGGCGCCTTTTTATGTCTATTAATGAACTTACCGGCACACAGAACTGCTTAGGCACATAATCAGAGTACGCTGACACATGGAGAAACTACAGGAGAGGTGAGATTATTGACAGTCACTTCTTTTCGGAGAATTTAATTAATATTTAGATCAGTTGTCAGTGACATTTGTTGATGTATTTTTATGTATACAGGTCCCAAGCCACATGTCCTAGCCTAGGATAATATAAATGGCGGCCGTCAGGTAAACTAAGAAAAATATTTGAATTAGTACACAAAATATTGTAATTTATTTAAGAAAAAACTTGTATACAAATTAATCGCACAAAACCTACAAGGAAGAAGTCTGCCTGTTTGTCCAGCTTTGGAGGTCATGCACTTCGGGTTAGCCTCACTCAAATTGGCATAGGTAATGGTCTGGGGTACGGGATGAACATAGGCTGTTCGAGGTTGCCAAATTCAAAGGGAACAGCGTGCTATTAGTCACATTCAGACTCTCTTGACGATTTGTCGCACTGGATGCTGGCTAACCCTGTAAATATTAAAAAAAAAGACTTTTTCCTATATTATATGTAACATTTCCACTGATGCCGGGGAAATTGACTGAATATTTATAATATTCATATTTCGGCTGCTGTTCGATAAAACTAGTTAGTTAAATTCTGCTCCACTCCCACAGCCCTACAATACTATGGCAGGCACTTCCCATTAATGCAGATGCAGAGCAGATGGCTAACTATTTTATAAAAATTCCAAACTTTTTTTGTAGTAATATACAATATTATTAAATGATTTTGGAAAAAAAAAATCCGATATTCAAACTCAGCCGTACTACCATAAACATATAACTTCAATACTAAATTCTCTCTTCCTGACCGCCACATTATACACCACCTGCGCCTAACTTCCCAAAGCTACACAGTAATTAGATAACTTAAATTTTTTGATAACTAAAAAAAAAAATCATGATTTCCTTTTCTTGTTGAGACAGATACAGTGATAGAGGGGAGGGAATGATAGATAGATGGATGGATAGATAGACTGAAAGACGGATAGAAGAAAAGGAGGATGGAGTGAGAGGGTGAGAAAAATAAGTTGAATTAGTACACAAAATATTGTAATTTATTTCAGAAAAAATTGTATACAAATTAATTGCACAAAACCTACAAGGAAGAAGTCTGCCTGTTTGTCTGTCCAGCTTTGGAGGTTATGCACTTCGGGTTAGCCTCACTCAAATTTCAAATTGGCATAGGTAATGGTCTGGGGTACGGGATAGGTTTGGCTTAGGGATAGGCTTACGGGATAGGCTTAGGCATAGGCTGGTTATGAGACAGACTATCCCGGGCAATGCCGGGTTCCCTTCATAATTTCAAATAACACATAAATAAGAGGAATGTGCACACTGCGAGGTAGACTTCGCTTATTGGAGTATACACTAAGAGTTTGCTTTTCCCTTCGAAATATGGTAAATTGCAAAGCAAACTTGCATGAGATGTCAGTGAGTGCATGTGGTTGTCTCAGAGTCCCTCTGGAGGATGATTGGGCATTATCCTAACAAGAAGTCATGTATCGTCTTCCTTCGTTATTCTTGAATTTTTCTTTAATTATCAAGAATACTTAATTATATGTATTCTGACAAGCATCGCCATATAAGTTATCCCTGACCTGCAAGACTTGTACTTAACACCGCTGCAGAAATTATCCTAACATTTCAAATCTCTTGACTGATAAGACCTCCACAGGGGTTATCTTATCCTTGCAATTCTTCTTCTTGACAAGCATTGCTACAGAGGATATCACTGCATTACATTCCTACTTGACGAGCACGGCTACGGAGGTTGTGACTGCATTACAAGTGTCCTGCTTGATAAACACACCAACAGAGGTAATCGAAGCTTTACAAGTCTCCTTTAAAAGCACCCCGCAAAGGTTATCCTACCGTTATAAGTCGCCAACTTGACAAGCACCGCCACTGAGGTTATCCCTGGGTTAAAAGTCTTCAACTTGACAGCATTTAGACCTCCTGGACTATTGTACCCCCAACTGTATAACTATTTCATTAACTCAGGTGTTCTGGATGACATCCTAACAATTTATCCAAAATTTGCTTGTCCGTTTTAAAGAACGAAGAACAATTTTTATTTATATTACTTTTAAGCTGCACCACTTATAAACCCATCCCTGCCCTTGTGTTGCAGTGCACAATAGAAAGTTTTCACATATTCATACATTAAAACATTGATTGTAACCATGACATATATGTGCTTCAGCAGAGATTTTAGACTTATTGTCTTGTGTATGACCCTCTGTCCTGTGTGACAGTGAATACTAGCATTATCCTCACTTTAATAATATTTATTTGAAATCCTTAGATTAGGCAAAATTTTAATTAATTTTGTCAATAAAGATGTTAATAATAAAAATACTTGACAGCACCAAAAAGGTTATCAGAGCGTTACAAGTTCTTCAACATTCGATACGTCTGATAATCTCCTTTGAATCAGCATCGAGTTGGGTTTTAAAGTTAACAAAATTCATGGTCAATCTGGGGTTCAGTAGAACAAAACACAGCAAGATTGACTTTACGATGTATTATGTGCACAAAGTTTCCTTCCTGCCTGGAAGATCTTCAAATGAGGTATGGATATTGTTGTTGTTTTTAGATTTAGCTACTCGGAATCAAAAGCTGCAAGTAGCACAGGCTATGGTGAGCCCGTAGTGGACTTACCTGGCACAGGAGCGGGGCAGTAACTGTGATGTGGATTGATTGATTGATGAAGATTAAGTCACCCAATAGGTGACACGAGCATGGATAGCCCGTAAATGGTAGATTATTTTGAAGGGAATGTATACTGTGTGTCTGAGTTAGCATTTAAATCATCGGGCTGATACCGCTGGGGAGGATACTGCTAGACAGTATTTATGAGGGTGTCCAGCTGTTGGACACCTTTTTTGACCAAAAGAGTGGCAGTGTTGATAGCTTCTGGATGGTTACTGCAAGATTCAGGAACTCTTAGAGTTCTTCAAAGGTCGTTGGTTGCTTGACATTCAAGGAGATAGGGAAGTGGTGTTTTTTTCTCATTGTTTGGTAGAAGATGCATTCCCTCTATCGGGGTTCACCAATCTTCCAGTTGCATCTGTAACCTAGACGAAGTCTATATAACCGAAAAGCTATTACCCTGTGGATTCCTTTGGGGATATTTAACCTGTCTTGGTGGCCTGAAGATATCGTATTGCAGAGCGCGAACCTTCTGCTACTCTGTTGTAGATGGGCTTTATTGAGGTGTGCTAGTTTTTTGGTGATGGTATTTTTTCTTTATTTTTTTTTTGAGATATATACAAGAGTTGTTACATTCTTGTACAGCCACTAGTACGCGTAGCATTTCGGGCAGGTCCCTGGAATACGATCCCCTGCCGCGAAGAATCGTTTTTTCATCCAAGTACACATTTTACTGTTGCGTTAAACAGAGGCTACAGTTAAGGAATTGCGCCCAGTAAATCCTCCCCGGCCAGGATACGAACCCATGACATAGCGCTCGCGGAACGCCAGGCGAGTGCCTTACCACTACACCACGGAGACCTTATTCACGTATTCTTTATGTACCCTATGCTGGGTTGGATTGTTTTGTAAATTTTTCGATGTGGAGTTGCCAATTTAACAGTTTCATCGGCTTCCTCATTTAATGGGATTCCAACATGGGATGGGATCCAGTTTAGGGTTATGTTTTTTTTTTTACCTTTAGCTACTGTTTCAAGATACAAAATGGTGGCAATTATTTCCACGTAGTTTTCCACTGTTTTTTTTCTAATGTTTGAAGTGCAGCTTTTGAGTCTGCGAATGATTGCATTTTGAGTGTTTAGTGCAATCACATATACGAATACCTGATGCATGGCAAACAGCTCAGTTTGGGTTGAATATACTGGTCCTCCCAGTCTCCAATATGCCTGTTCGCTGTCCGGGCAAAGACCTGCACCAGGACTCTCATATTCTGTGTCAACCGATCCGTGTGTGAAGATGTGGGTGGCTCCTGCTACTGTAATTCTGCTCATTTGCTTTTCTATGATGTGCCTTAGAACTGTTGGATCATAGGAAGCCTTTTTCATCAGAAGACCATCTATTACTATTTCGAAGGTAGGCTCCTCCTACGGTGGGGAACAAGTGTAGTTTGGGTGTGGTTGATCACCACCACTATCAAGAATCATGCTTTTCAAATGTAGTTTGTTTAAGACTTATCCCACCTTGGAAGCCTAAGAGTTTCCAAACAAAGTTTGGTTTTACTAAATCCAACCACCAAGGCCTATCGTACTGGAACTGGATCAGGGGGGAAATAATTATCTTGCTGATAATCGAAGCTGTGATTTGAGATATTCTTTCTTGAAGAAAGGGCAAACCCGTTCCCAGTCTTAGTTTCAAACCTGGTCCACACAGGGGCTCCCAAGTAGCTCTCACAGCATTGTTTTGGGCTACTTCAAGCTTTTTCATCTGTTGTTGTAATAGGCTTGTGAGTGCAGGTGCTGCATTTAGTAGATCACTGATCTGACTGCCTTTACATAATATGTGTGAAGGACTTACAGATTGTCCTCTCTCTCAAATAAGTGACCTCAGCATTAAAATTTGTGTGTCCAGGAATATTCCTAGCTACTGAGAAGTGTCCATCCATTCAGTTGGTTGACTCTGTACTTTGAGTTGGTTGTTGGGTTTCACTATTTTCTGGGGTATGGCTTTTGCCTTGGTGGGGTTGAGTTTGATACCAATCTGCTTTGCCTCTTCAATGATGTAGTCTAAGCATTTGGGTGCAAGGCGTGCTACATCTTTCTTTTATGATGATAACAAAGTCCGCATAGTTTAGCAGCCTGTAGTGTTGTGGGAGTTTCAGCTTCATTGTTTTTTCCATTAAAAAGTTGAAGAGAAGGTGGTGGTGAGAATACCTCCTTGTGGTGAATCGTTTTCACGTCTTTTTTATTCAGAGACTGTGCCATGATGTTTCACTCTTGCTTCTCTATTTATGAAACAGGTTTTGGTCCAGGAGAGCAGGTTGCTTTTGACCTCTTTGTCGATGAGGCAGCAGAGAATAAATGTGGCGCTAGCCAGTGCAAAGGCTTTCTCGAGGTCCAGGAATATCAGTATTCCTGATCTGTCATTCAGGTGGGCTTACAGAGTGGTAATACATTCCACTATATGAACCCCATTTCTATAGGCATGCACATTCTGGTGCAGTTTAGGCATTTTCAACTCAAGTCTGCTGAGTGCCATTCTGTCAGCCGTCTTGGATGCAGAGCTTTGGAGAGAAATGGGCCTTGGATTAGTTGGATCATTGGGTTTTGGGATCGGCACTATGTCTGCCCTATTCCAAGCAGTAGGTCTAGTTTGAGAAGTTCTGGCTAAGTTAATTAACGACTTGAGAATGGCCCAGGACGGACCGAAACGTCGTCGTCCCTTCACTTTCTAGTGTGTGGTCTACTCAACAAGTTAATTATACTTAGGTATGCAGCATCTCCCTCTGAGCCGAGGTTTTTAATCAATTTATAGGTTATTTTTTCGTCTCCAGTGAATGTATATTGGGAGTTTTTCTCAACCCGATTGAGTTCATTCAGTGTGAAAGGGGTATTAGTGTCAGAGGCTTCTGCAAATGCAGTCATGATTCTGTGCCACCTTTCTTCCTCTAGTCCTTTCTGCACTGATAGTACATCTGGTGGAAGCTGATTACTGGCTGCTCTTTCTGCAAATTATGTTGCCAGTACTTCTGCTTCCTGTTGAGGATCCTTAGGGTATGGATCTTTTAGTATTTTATTTCCTTTGTCCCTGTAGATTTGCTGCCACATCTCTCCAAGAAAGGTGTATTCATTCAGATATGGACACCGTTCAAGCCACTTTTATCCTTTGATTATCCTGGTCTTATATTGCACATGTTCCTTGACCTCACCGAGCAGGGTCATGTTGCGGTCACTTGGCTGCTTTTTGTATAGCTTCCTTGTTCTGTTGAGTTCTGTGACAAGTTCGCAATAGTACCAGTGATCTTTGTGGTATCTGGTGGACTGTTTTTTCAGTAAAATTGAGTGGTTGGCTGCACTTTGAAACGATTTGACAAAAACTTGTTCTGCCTGATTAACGTCGTCGGGTAACAACGTAGTTTCTATGCCACTTTGAGATGATGATTTGAAAGCGGTCTCATTTTGCTAGAGCGAAGTTCCAATAATAATAATAAGTTCAAAGCATCTGGTGGAGGTGCAATGGTTAGATTCACCTTTAGATCAATTTGGACCCAATAGTGGTCGCTTGTGAGTGGAGGCTCAACAGATCATGTTGCTGCATCTCTTATGGAGTCTGAAACAAAGGTAAGGTTTAATCCACCTCCTTGGATGTGGGTGGGTTTCATTCTTCTTAAGGATTTGAATTTCTGGTAGCGGGTCTAGTAGATATGCTATGCGAGTGGCGGCCTTATTTGTTATTGCTCGAGCCCAATGCCAAACGATGATAAGTGTGAGATTTCCATAACTGATCTAGGACATCTGTAAACTTTAAATTGAAAGTCTACATGGGCCTCCGGAGGAAAGGGCTGCTTAGCCAAGACGTTAAATGTAGTAAGCAGTTCATACCCCACTCAAGAAACCATAGAAAAATTACGAGGCGCGAGCAAACGCCGAGACCTCAAAAGTTTGAGATCCCAGTCATTAGGCCGTCGACCTCCGTCATTCGCTGAAATGAATCTAAAGGTTTGGTCATGGTATCTCTCAACAATTATTTTGTTGTGTGGCGCTATGAAACGAACTCGTCTCAAGAAGCAGCCTCAAATTAAGAACAATAATTCAGGTAACGTGGCAGAACATTTGTAAATCAATAATAGTGTTGGGTGAAACAAAAGACAGCGTTCAACTGTAACAACACATTTTATTCAACAAGTACTAACTACTACAAAAAGAAAAACATCCCTGATGTTACTCTAAATCCTTCCTGTGACACCTTAACGCCAGCTAGACACCAGCCACCAGTATAACCACAGGATCCTACCTGTAATCGCGTTGTGCTGAATAAATGAACTAACTTTAACAGTACTGAGTGCTCACAGAGGATGCAATCAAGCAATAAGATACCAAGTCTTTAATCACAAATTGCAGCAAGAAGGTAGGTAGGTTAGGAGACATGTCTCCGATAACCTCCTATCAGTTACTTTTCACTCTTTGCAGCCTTCCTGCAAGGCATTTGCAATGCTATTAAACTAGCAGTCTACTTCAGTGATATCACAATTTTCCCATTAACTCTTCGTCTCTTGCACGATCAACAATCAATGACTAATTTATTACGTTAATACTGATAGTGACAACTACGTTAATTCACTGCCAACATCAGTCAGTAACAACCACTTATGTTAACATAATCTTGTCTGTTACAGACAAATCAAGCTGTCACTCGTAACTCGGAATTACAGACACTTGATCCGTCAAGCAATCAGTGAGTAATCCCCCCTTAATTACTGTACAATGGACATAATATATATAAATTACACTTGTCATAGCCCAGGAACACACAATACACTTGTATATAAACACACACTGGTGTGTGTTTATATACAAGTGTATATAATATCCTTTGCCAGGCAAACCCTGGTGTTACATAACTGTTACATTACCGTATTATGATGACCGGAACTGGACTTCTCCTGAATTGGACTTCATATGTGCACACTGGGAAATGGCAGAAACATTTACATACATAGAAATGTAATCAATATATAACCCCACACGAGTATGGAGTATAATAACTTCTGAACGGCCCTCACCTGTCCAACTTTAATACACAAGCAGAATGTGTTTCTCCTGTGTGATCAAACACGCACTCGTCTGCACACATACTCAGTTCAAACCCACTCTTGACTGTCAAAACGTCTAATAAGGCGAAATCTAATGCACACCACACTTCCCGTTCTCCTAACAGGTGCTTAGAGACAATGCGGGCAGAACCATCCCCCCCCCCTGACAGTAACGCCATAGGCTTATTAACATACATCAGAAGTGATTTACCGCACACTCTTGTGAGCACATCACACAATGTACACACACAGTACCATCACTTTCATGTACAAACTACAGCAGGCCACTTCTCATTCCTCAACGTATATGCCAGAAGCCAGAAACTCAATGTAACATTGCTCCCAGATCTAGACAATCATGGGACAATATACATGGGAGATTTTAATGCTAGACATATTACGCTGGGATACATTACTAACAACGATAATGGATGCAAATTTATAAAATATGTTTATGACATCAGATTAACCGTGTATGCTACAGATACCCAAACTCATTTATTGGGAGGCAGACTTATTATGTAATAGGTAGAAACCTTGTGCAAGATAGGATGGAATGTTCGTTGGTAAATCACTTGGTTAGTGATCACTATGCAGTTTCTGCTTCCTATGAGGTACAGTGTGGTGTACCTAATAGACATCAGAGACGGAAAATGAATATTCCATATGGCTTGCATGACCACTTTATTAATTGTATTTCAAAATTGTATCAAGATTACACAATAACGAATGTAGAAGCCTTATCCAGCGATCTCGTCGATACGATTACTACCTATTACGACACATGGGTGTGTTGGGGAACAGGCCGTAAGCCTAGCAGAAGTTTTTTTTTATCATTGATATATAAAAAACCAAAGTACAAAAACAGGGAACAAGTGCAAAACAAAATATAAATACAAACAATCGTGCTTATCCATGAAACAAAGCAAACACCATGAAACAGACATAAAATACATACAAGAGGTCACAGGAAAGCACACAGGACACAAGCAAAGAAACCCAAAAACAGCATGGGACATAGAATGCAAACAATACACAACAAATAAATGATATAAGTACAATAACAAAAATGTACAAGAAAAAATACACAAAAGTTACAAGAAATGCACAGAATGCCAACCACCCCTAGAGCAGAAAAGGGGAGGAAAATAGAAGACAAGCTCGGGCAGTCCGACCCCGCACACAGAGGAGCAGAACCGGACCCAAATGAGGACACCAACAACAAATGACCAGTAAATCCAAGAACTACACATAAGAACATAAAGAACATAAAATATTTACAAAGAATAAAGCAATTACAAGGACAAAGAAATAATCACACACACACACACACACACACCCCATGCGACAAACACACGGAACAGCAACATAGACAAACACACCACCCCACACCAACACGCTCGCCACCCCAACACACGGGGCATGCGCAAAGACAGGAAAGAAAGAATACCAAACACCCACAACCGCACACAACCACAACACACACACACATACGGAACAAAGGCAAAGCACAAAACAAATCGCAAATACATCAATACAGGCCACGCAGGAGCCAGGAACAAACACCCACACCACACACATGCAGGAGCCAGGAACAAACACCCACACCACACACATGCAGGAGCCAGGAACAAACACCCACACCACACACACGCAGGAGCCAGGAACAAACACCCACACCACACACACGCAGGAGCCAGGAACAAACACCCACACCACACACATGCAGGAGCCAGGAACAAACACCCACACCACACACATGCAGGAGCCAGGAGCAAACACCCACACCACACACATGCAGGAGCCAGGAACAAACACCCACACCACACACATGCAGGAGCCAGGAACAAACACCCACACCACACACATGCAGGAGCCAGGAACAAACACCCACACCACACACACGCAGGAGCCAGGAACAAACACCCACACCACACACGCACAGATAAGGACACTCACCTGTACACGCAGGCACTGGGGAAACACGCACCGCACAGACAGAAACCAACGACACGGATCACTCATACTTCTCCGGGTACTGCCGAGCCGGAAATCGTAAGCAGTAAGCATCCCAAACAGCCAGGTCGACTTCAGTAAGCGGACATCCAGGAGTCGCAGTAGGCCGAGGCATCAAATCCGGCACGCCAAGGACGAAACACTGCGTCCTTGGAACCCAGATGGTAGAAGGGCACCAGGGAACAGAACGCACCAGGTCACCATATTCAAAAGTCAAAGATTTAGATCTGTCGACCACCTCTCCGGACGGGAGGACGAAAGGGAAGGGTTTTCCCCTAGGAAGCCGGTCACCGAGCCACACACTAGGAAGCACACCAGGCTGCACAGCGGGGCGCACATCGGGCTGCACATCAGGTCGCCCACTAGGGCGCACACTTCGTTCTACGCCGGGCATCACACCTAGCCCCGCGGATGGTGGCTCTGCAGGCGCCCCAGGACCTCCACCAACCAGAACAGGAGCAGAGTTCCCCGTCGCACATCCTTCGACAACACCACTACGAGGTCGCGGTCACCAGGGGCAACCGCCCACTGAGGAGAGCCACCAGCAGGGAGCACAGTGTCCAACACAGAAGGCACCACAGGTGGCAGCACAACGTCGCCCACAGCATCATCATCCATAGCGTCACGCTCCTCTGCCAACGTCCGGCGAGGTGACGCATCCCGAGCCGAACGACGGCGCTTAGAAATAGACCGTTGATCATCGGAACTGGCACCCCCTGCAAGCGGTGCCCCAGAAGAACCATCGGCAGGCTGCCCCAAAGCCGGGGCAGCACGTCCACGCAGAACGGCAGCCTCAACGACGCTGGGCAGAATGCCACCACAATACAAGGAGACCGGATTTGGAGATGGAAGAGACACAGCAGGCGGAAAGGTAGACACCAGTACACGTGAAGGATCCAGTGAGGGTGACGGGTCCGGCAGAGGAGAACAGGCATGCGTCAACGAGGAAACTACCAGAGGCGACGAGGCAGAGGGCGGGGGCGGAGTCACACACACCACCACCCCGACAGCCCGGGGAAGCACATGCCCATCTGCAGGAGATGCAGGCACCACCCCAACAGCACCATCCAATGCCACCACGGAAGCAACCAGATGCAGAGGCACCTCCGCATCCACCGAACGGTGAAGGTGCGAATCAGGGGTCCCTAGGTCCGCAGAACTTACCGACAGGGCAGACAGATCAGGGCCAGATGGAGCGACAGCCGGAACCACCGCAGGAATCACACCAGGCACCTTCAAAGAGCGAGGATCCGCCGGGGAATCCCCACACACAGACAAGCGGGGAAAGTCATCCTCCAGGAAAACTAAAGGGGCCTCAGCACGAGGAGCATCGCAGCTGGCCGCCACGTGGCCCTCGGCACCACATCGGAAACAGGTGCATGTTTGACCCTGATAAAATATCCGCAGAGAAAGCCCACGAAAAGAAACCCTGGAAGGAATAGGGCTCGTGACCCGCATGACCAGCGTACGAGCACCTAGACGGACCCCTTTCAGCCGGCTCGCACTCAGTGGTGAACCAGTGCTTCACCACCACACCAAACCGCGTAAACACCGACATGAGCTCCGCCTCGGGGAAGGTCACCGACACACCGTGAACACTCACAAAAGTCAAGGGCCCCCAGGGATCTGAGATCTCCACAGTCACAGCCGAAGCAGGAAGAGGAAGTGAACGTGCATCCCAGCATGCCACAAACTCCTGGTAAATAAGCGACGTGGCAAACGACACTACCACACGGGTAGGCGAGATCTTTTCTAGTCCCAGGAGATCGGAGACGTCGACACGGAGAACGTCCAAAAGAGCAATCTCCACAATAGGCCAGTCCACTGCACCAGAAAAATCCAGCCGTACAGTATCCACCCGTCGAACACGGCTACCACCGGCCACCTCCATACCGCCAGCCGGGCGCTCCACACCTCCAACAACGAACCACCACTCATCAACGGCAAACGACGACTAGCAGCTCTAGCCCGACGTCTGCACCCTCTGGCGACAGAGCAGTGACTCCAGCCTAAGCAGAAGTGGACAACATCTATCACTACCCAAGTGGGTCCTTGACCTCGTATTTGTTAAAGAACATGAACGAGTAAAGCAAGTTGGAGATACATACAAGCGACCCAAAGCACAAGGTGACTTGCATGCATTTCTAGTTGCAAACAGAGAGGTGAGAGACATGCGCAACGTTATACGTAATAAACATTGGGAAGAGTTCCTACAAAGTATAAATGAGCAAACATTTCAACAAGTGTTCTTGTTGAAGTTTGGGAAAAAATACAAAAAATCTCTAGAAGCAACCCAACCAAACCACTGCACCACAGCCAATTGGAACTAGCAAACATTCTCCTTGATCAATGGGCACTTACATCAAGCTACGACTCACTCCCAATTAACATAAAGCACAAACTTAATGACACACGCCCCAACAGACAATGAACCACCAATTTTGCCTGTACAGCTATCGACGTGTCGGACCTTAATGATGTAACTGAATGGGAATTAAATCATGCACTAAAGATGGGAAAATCAACTGCTCCTGAAGAGGACGGTATTACTTACAATTTACTGAGATTAGTCTCACACGTACCATTTAATCCATTTTTTGTGTGGTACAGAATGAGTTTAATTGAAGGAGTATTACCTGATGCTTGGAAAAAGTGTCATTGTTCCCATCCCCAAACCACACTCAGATAATTACAGACCCATAGCTCTAACATCGTGTGTTTGTAAAGTGCTTGAACGTATTGTTCTTAACCAACTCATGTATCGTATACAGGGGCACCTGTCACCCCAACTGTTTGGATTTATGCCTGGGCTCAGTACACAACACTGTTTTGCTGAGTACTTCGCACATATTTTTATTTTTTTTTATTTTTATAAATTACACAAATACAAGAACACACAAAACAACGAAAACCTGTACACATCAAATATACCAATGAAGGAACAGTACACAGGAAGAAACAGTCTGTACACTAAACAATAACAGTAACCGCAAAACAAACACAAGCGCTGAAAAAAAATAAAAATGCATTGAAGCAATGGGCTAAACAGTACAGGGAAATAAGTGCTAAAACAGTACATGGAAACAATAGGCTAAACAGTTCATATCTACATAGCAACACAGAACATGGCAAAGAAAATTACATGAAAAATAAAGAAAACAATAAAGTACATAAATAACATTTAAACACACCTGGAACCAATAACAGAAAACATACACAGACGTGGATATAGAATCACGTGCACAAAACCACGCCTACCACACACACACAAGACAAAGGAGAGGAGCATAGGACCATACACGCGCTACCCATGAAAATGACATACGCTAAATGAGAAGACATTTTGTACACTCACACTAAACACACCCTAAACAACAAGACAAACACACTCATACCACCCATACCACCACGGCACACCACACAGCACCCAATCACGCAAAATAATGGGTCACAGGCCAAAGCGAAACACGGCCACAAAAAGAACAGGAGAAAACAATACAACAGAAAACCCAGGCCCACGCAGGAGCCAAAACCCCCCTCAAAACCACACACCCACACGCATACGGACACAACCGGCACCCGGAGGTACGGAAACACACCACACACACACAGGAGCAGCAGCATCTCAAGGGGGGAGACACACAATCACACGCAACCCCCGCCAAGGACACCCAAAGAAGCGGAAAGGGAGCGCATAGCAATGCAAACCCCGAAACCCCCATTCCCTCTAAACCCACATCGACACCCCAACCCCACCCAAGACGAGAACATCACCTTCCCACCAAGGCACCCACCGACCCAAAGGCAACCCCACGAACATAGGCATCTGTGAACCACCGACCAAACTCCTCCGGAAAAGCGCGCTGCAACCACCACCAGGTAAAGCGCATGCGCCCCCGGCAAAAATCCTAAAATTCGGGCAACCCCAAAACCCTCCCGCCTCCCAACCCACACACAAAACACATAATCAGCAACCAAAACACAATGTATTACGCACCCGCTGCGAATAAGCCGGAAAATACAAAAACTGCAAAACATCACCCCGACAACCCGGACCACAAAACACCTCCAGGACATCCCGAAACCAGTCCACCAACCCCTGTAACCGGACACAAAAATAAAATACATGCACCTGTTATTCACTTAAACCACAATGAACACACGCCCCAGAATCACGCAAGCCAAGCATACACAACCGCTCATTTGTCGTCAGCGACAAATGCAGAACCCGAAACAGCAATTCATGCTGCTGAGGCGCCAAGAACCGTGCCCCCAAACACGACCAGATACCACCCCAATCCCAACACGGGATTAAGCCCTCCACTCGAGGCCGCACCTGGGGCAACAACACCCCATACACAGCCTTGCACGAGAAGGACAGAAACCCAGGATGGGGGCAGAGCTCCCGAAGAATCCCCACGGCCCAAGAATAAACAGGGGGGGGGGGGTAAACAAGGCCACCTCCTGACAAACCCCCAAATCAACCAAAAAACTGAAGCGAAGCGAGCAGAAAAAAACACCCAGCGTATTCAACCCCCCACCGAGAACCAGCCCCTGACGCAACGAGACCCAGAAGAGGGCCTTGGCCTTCATGAAGACGTCAGGAATGCCAACACCCCCCCTCTCCCACCCCTAACACCAACGTCGAACGGCGCACCGGTTGATAACGCCCACAGCATACATATCTGTACACGACACTCTCCAAACTCAAGGCCTTCCGACCATCCAACGGGAAACATTGAGCCACAAACCAAACACGCGACAAGACCTTACACGCAACAAGCAGTCCCCTCTGATAAATCGTCAAAGGACGACGCGACAAAAGGCCAACCGCAACACCAACCGACCGAGAGATAGCACCCCAATTCCACTCCAAGGAATGGTCATAGGAGGCAAACCAAGTAACCCCAAGAACCCGAATCGAGGAGACCACCGGAAACCACGACCCATCCCACACCAGGCAGGAGGCCCACTCACCGATCCCCATCAACCCCGACTTCGCCCGATTAAGAACGGCCCCCGTAGCGGACTCAAACCGCAGGAGAACGTCCTGGACAGCTCCAACAGAACCCTCCGAAGCTACAAACAGAACGGTGTTGTCAGCATACCCGCAAACGGGTAGCCGGAGACCGGACACAAGACAAGGAGGCACAATCAAGGAACACGCTTTCACCGCCCGGAAAAGAGGTTCCTGAAAAATCACATACAAAAGCATGGACATGGGACACCCCTGACGAACGGAACGGCAAATAGGAAAAAATGAACTAAAAAACCCATTCACACAAACGCGACTGCGACTCCGGACATACAACAAACGGACCCACCCCACAAACACCACCGGAAAACCAAGCCTCTCCATAGCACTAAAAACAAACTCTAAAGACACCCGATCGAAGGCCTTGGACCAGTCCAAGCTGATCATAGCCGCCGAAAGCCAATACTCGGACGCATAGAGAAGCACGTCACGAAGTAAGGCATTGCAATGCATCAGGGCACGGCCAGGCACACCACAAAATTGCTCCATAGAGACCACCGACGCAACGACACCCCGACATCGACGCGCTAAAACCTTAGAAAGAATTTTGAAAGAAAAAATACGTGGACAGTGCAACAACCGACAATTTAGTTTCCACCACCCAGGCCCCACCCGCACCTGACTCCGGACACCAACCCGGACAACCACCAAACAATGATCCGAGAAAGCCACCGGGACCGTGCGAAAATCGAAAACCGAACACTCCCCACCAGAAACATAAAACCTATCCAACCTAGAACTCGCCCCACGCGCAGCGAAGGTATACTCCAACGAGCCGCCACACAAAACAGCCGCATCACGAAACCTGCACGCACGCAAAACCTCAATTAAAGCGGCCGAAACATTCCGAGGGTGAGCACTAGAGCAATCCCTCACACACGTAACACAATTAAAATCCCCCCCAAAGATCAAATCCCGTGTATCATGCCGCAGGTACGGCAAAAGCCCCTCCCGAAAAAACAGCTCCCGGTCCTGACAATACGCCACCCCAGAAGGGGCGTACACCGTCAAAAACGGAATCACAACCCCCAAATACTCAGCCCGAACAAATAAGACCCGCCCTTCTTCATCCATTTCCGTGTGAAGCACGGAAATAGATGCCCTCCGCGAAAACAACATCAGCGTTCCCCCAAAGGACGTCCTCGGCGGGTTCAATACAATATGATACTCAGCACACAACCCCTGCAACACAGACACATCCCGAACATTGTGCTCTTGGATCAGAGCCACATCCACCCGCTGCTCCCGAAGCACATCCACAAGGCCCAATTGGACCGCCAAAGCATTCAGACCACGAACATTCAAAGACGCACAAACAATAGTAGGCGCCATCGAACTCATTAATGACCCCCAGCCCCTCCAGGACCACCAGAGGGCACAGAGCCACCCACTGCAGAGGCGCCGTCATCATCCTGAGGCTCAAACTGCCGCCGCCCCACCGTCGGGGAATCCACCATAATGCCGGGCCTCAGATCCCGCAGGAAGCGGACAGTGCCGGCATCACCCAGCGAAGCACGCCGAGACCCCGCTGCCACTGACCAGGTATCACCGACGTCCATTATCGACGAGGAAATCTTGCTGCCATCCGGCACTGCATCACTTCCGGAATCCATATCAGACACAGGAGAATTAGGAGGAGGAGGGGGGCACAACCCAAGGCACAACTCCACGAAGCCTCAATCCGTTTGCCAGGGGGCTCTCTACTGCGTGAGCGCGCCCCCGCAACGCGTTTCCGGCGAGGAGCAAGGGAGGTCAACGCCCCCTCATGGAACGCACCCTCAGGGGGAGCAGAAAGCGGACTCGCAATGCATGCAACAGGAACGCCGGCACCAACGACGACGCTTCCATCACCCTCAGCGAACGCACCGCCCACAACAGGAGACACCGAGACGACACTCCCAACACCACGCCCATCCACCAACAAAGCACCAGGAACAGGATGCACCTCCACATCCACCGGAAGTAGAAGACGGGAATCAGGAGCAGCCACGTCCTCCACCACAGCCGGCACAGGAGACACCACAGTCACAGACGAACCAGCAGGCACAGCAGTCGCAGGTGCACCACCAGGCACAACAGTCGCAGGTGCACCCCCAGGTACAACAGTCGCAGGTGCACCACCCGGCACAGCAGTCGCAGGTGCACCACCCGGCACAGCAGTCGCAGGTGCACCACCCGGCACAGCAGTCGCAGGTGCACCACCCAGCACAGCAGTCGCAGGTGCACCACCAGGCACAGCAGTCGCAAGTGCACCACCCGGCACAGCAGTCGCAAGTGCACCACCCGGCACAGCAGTCGCAGGTGCACCACCCGGCACAGCAGTCGCAGGTGCACCACCCGGCACAGCAGTCGCAGGTGCACCACCCGGCACAGCAGTCGCAGGTGCACCACCCGTCACAGCAGTCGCAGGTGCACCACCCGGCACAGCAGTCGCAGGTGCACCACCCGGCACAGCAGTCGCAGGTGCACCACCCGGCACAGCAGTCACAGGTGCACCACCCGGCACAGCAGTCGCAGGTGCACCACCCGGCACAGCAGTCGCAGGTGCACCACCAGTCACACCCCCATGCCGAGGACCGGCCAGGGATGCACCATTCTCACGGAGGGGGGGGAAAATCCCCCACACTGAATACAGAAGCAGTCTCCATTCGAGGAACCTCACACTGGGCAGCGTCATGGCCCTCCTCCCCACAGCGGAAGCACGTGCGGGCCTGCCCTGGATAGAAAACTCAGAGCGGAAGATCACAGCACATAACCTTAGAGGGGATGGACTCCTTGAGGCGCATATGCAGCGTGCGAGTACCCAGACGGAGGCCCCGCAGCCGCCCGGCACTAAACAAGTTGTACCGATGACGCAACACCGTACCATACCTCGCAAACACAGAAGAAAGCTCCACCTCAGGAAATGTAACAGGTACCCTGTGCACGCTCACAAAGGTCAATGGACCCCACGGATCAGAGACAGTCACAGACACAGCCGAATGAGGAAGGGGAGTCGTCTGCTCGTTCCAACACCCCACAAACCGCTCGTATCCAGGTGACGTGGCAAATGTCACCGCCACGCGAGTGGGAGAAAATTTCTCGAGACCGAGAAGATCCTTAATATCCACCTTCAGGACATCCAAAAGCGCAGCCGCCACAAGTTCCCAATCCACGGGCGCAGAGAACTCCAGCCGAGCAGTATTCCCACGGCGGATGCGGCCACCACCAGCCGCCGCCATATTGCTGACCTCCGCCCCAGTCAGCTGGCGCCCCACACCAACGAGCAACCACCACCAGTCAGCGACAAACAGCTACTGGCAGCCAGAGCCCGACGTCCACGCCCCCCAGAGGCAGAGGACGGAATTCCATACTTCGCACATATTGAAGCTTCTGTGGGAACCGACCTGTGAGATTTATATTTATTTAATTTATATGAATTTATATTTACGTTAATTTATATACTTCGATAGCAATTTGTATAATGATAAGTGGACTGTATTTCTGCAATAATCTCTTAATCTCACAAATCGATCCTCTACACATTAGGGGGGTTTATTAAATTAATATATATGCAGCCAATCAAACTACAGTAACTACATACATTGAAAAGGTTCCTTATCTTATAGTACAGCAGGTTAGTCCACCAGGTATAACTAGGGTGTAGACACCAAATTATCCTCTTTGAGGTAGCTTCCATCACCCAGTAACTGGTGCACAAACTCTTCCTCGTCTTGACCTGTCAAAAGTGCGCTAGCTGTGAAGCCAGAATCCTATATATGACAAGCTATATCAGAGAAAACACTATACAGTACATGGAACAATAAAGACCTGGCTTAATTACCTTTAGTATGAGGCGATTTCGCGTTCTAACCGGCTAACCCTACCCAATGACATTAATGGCCACTAATGATAGATAATGGGTTTCGGAAAGAACACTTAACTTGAATTTGTAGACAGCGTGTTGATAATGGTACACTTCTGGTTTCCATAACACTACGTCCAAGTAAAATTAACAGGAGCCGAATTTGCTCCCGTGTGAGCCTCTGGTCTCAATATAAACAATGGCTGCCCTCCTTCCTCACTCTGACGCCTGGCTTACATTGTCCACATGTCAGAAAGTGATAGAAGGGTCACATTTACTCTACTTTAATATTGATAATTAAGTTAATTTATATAAGATGTTTTTATGATGGTAAAGTCCAAAGACTAATGTATTTAAGAATAATTTCCACCATAATAGATGGTAAATTATAATAGTATGTGGTGATGATATCCCGTTTTCTTTAGACGGTAATTCCACTACAAGTTACGTTTTCTATGGGTAACTTGTTGGTACAATACAGCTATTATCTGTATGATTATTAAATGCTGTCGGATTTTCCGACATAATTCCCCAGGGGCTGCTCACGGGTCGAAGTCCTAATTAGAACAGACGAACACCGATACTCCTCCTTCGAATTATTAGATTAATTTGATGTTAGTAGTTAGTAATCACACGTTTGTGCGTCTGTTCGTACAGGACGGATGTCCCGTACTAGAGTTGCAGGGGTTAGAAGTCTAATGCGATTTCATTTCCCTGTCAACTCTTGAAAGGCTAATATTCAAGCCTAATTACATATTATTTAACCCAGAAGACTGAATGTGATCAAGTACTACAGTCAAGTATGATTCAGGGACTGCAGTGAGATCAGTGACATTAGATATAACTTGAAGTTTCTTCAGGTAACTGGTCACTGATATATAAACACTGAGGCCCATGGAATACATCTTGATTAAATAATAAATGTATCAAATCAGTCATCAGATTTATTAGGGTTTAATTTAGTTAATTGATTCAGAAGACTGAATAGCTCATCATTAAAGTAAAGTATGGTTCTGAGACTGCAGTGGGTTCAGTGACATTGGTCGCAGTGACTTGTAGCTGTTTTAGACTACTGTTCACTGATTTGCCACTGAGGCCTCATGAACTCATCTTCAGCTTTAAATGATGATACTAACATCAACTTCTGTTGGTATAGTCAGTTGTAATCTCCTTAGTATAATGCTACTGGAGAAATATAATCAGCTGACAAATTTAGATCTCTACTGGTATTGTTTATCTGCAGGCATAGGTCTCCTCAGGCTTGATACTGGGCCTGAGAGTAATTTACCTCCTGCAGAGTTTAACATGGTTATACCCTGATATTTAGTTGGGCTACCGATGAATCGATGGCAATAGTCTGTCCCAACAAGGAGACCGAAGTCAGTGAGGTGATCAGACTTAATATTATCTGCCAATTTTATTCCTCTATTTCTCAGGAATTTGGCTGTTGCTCTCAGACCTTGAACTTGTAGGTCTACTGGTATTTTGTCCACCACAATGGCTTGTACTCGACAGACGTACCTGCCTAAGCGTACTGATGGTTGTACCACCTGGTAGACTTGAGGTCCTGCATCTGTTACAAACCCTGAGATGTTGAATGACATCTGGGCTACAGGCCTTAATTGTAATTCATCTGCCAGCTTTTTAGTGATATATGTTCTCTGGGATCCTTGGTCAAACAACCCACGGGTATGGACCTTGGCCCTCTTATTCAGGATGGTAATTTGGGCAGTAGGCAAAGTCGTATTACCTTTAGACTTTGCCGATTGGATACTCTTTGTTTGTTGCACCTTGCAGTACTGTACTGTGGTGGGAATGCTATCTTCCACTTTGGGGTTTGGAGACGTTGTTTTGGTGTCTCTGCACAATGCTGCATGGTGTTGACCTTTGTTACACCTATTACAAGGGTGTAATTGGGTATCACAATCCTTGATGTTATGTTTCCTGAGGCACCTCGTGCAATGTTGCAAATCTTTGAGTCGCTCAACACGGGCGTCACTATCAGGAAAATTAGAGCAGTGGTACATTGAATGTTTCTCATTACAGAACAAACATGTTCCATAGCTTCCAGTACCCTTTGGTGTCACGTTCTTGGATGACACAGTAACTATAGGCTTGGAGGGTCCCACTGCATATACGCCCACACTGCCACTGTTCCACTTTGGTGTTGAATTATATTGTCTAGATTGATTTGGAGTACCTTTGGTACTCTGTGGTTTACTATTATTAGTTTCTGAGGGTTTACTTGGTGGTTTTAATTTGTAATGTGTTCGTAATTGATGAACTACTGACTTTAAACCTTCAGATATTTCATTCATAGATAAGATGCTTTTATTGTAATGAGCACTCATTTGTCTCAATATGTCCCTAGGTATTTTTTCCTGGACAATTATTTTCAAGACCCACTCAGCCCCGTTTGTATCTGCTGTCAGGCTGAGGGCATTGATCAATGATTCTACCTCCAGCTTGAAGACTTGGAGTGAATCAGCTGAAGCCTCCGGTGGGGGTAAATGCAACAGCTCATGAACTAAATGTGATGTTCTTACTTCTGGATCAGCATAATTATCCTTGAGGAGTTTTACTGCCAGATCATAGCCGTCATTAGTTAATCTCAGATGGGATACTACTGTTTTAGCCTCACCTGATAATTGGCCTTGCAAATAAGAGAATTTACTACTCTTTGGTAAAGATTGTTTTGAGTCTACAAGGTCAACGAATTTGTTCCAAAATTCGTCCCAATCTTCCTCATCTTTCCTGAGAAAGTGGGTAAATTAATTGGAGGGAGTCGAGCTTCTGCTTGACTCGTATTAGATGCAACTGTTGTTGTTGTTGCTGTTGCCTTGTTCTGGGCAATTAATTTGACATAAGGCTGTAACGTGGCCTGAGTGTGATCTTCATAATTCGCAAGATCAACCATAATGTCGTCTATTTCTGTTTCTGATAAATTAGTGTTGGCAAGTTCAGCCACATATGTTGCTATTTGACATTTGATTTGCTCAAATTTACCTGCAGCTGCTTGATAATAGCTTTCCAGGTCAGCATAATCAACTGTTGATTGTTGTGACAAATCTTCACATTTCTTGATCTGTCTTGTTAAGTGGCCTTTAAGACCTGCAAGGGTTCTTTTCATTCTCCCTGCATTATCCATACTGGCTCGTTGGTGAAGCCTTGTGGGACTTGTACTTGGGCTGCTCATAATACTGAACAAACACTAATGGTAGCCTAGGGTAAATTCTGCACTCACTAGGCAATAATCCTACCTCTACTAGAGGTTAGCAATTAAAATTAATACACATTATATATATACAATCATACACACTAATGATTTGAGTGATAAACCAGTGTCACTGGAAGTACCTTTAGGTTAGCTCTTCTATATCACCCTAGGATGGTAGAGACACTAATTAATCACTCAAAGGTGTAATGATCATAAGTAAATTATTATATATACACAACTCAACTCGAGTTGATAAAAATTACACCCAAAATAGGGTCTGCACCATTCATTAATGGTGTTAGGTTGTTGAATATAGTACAACTGGCTATGGTAATAATGGGACTAGGATGAGCAATAATAGTTCAACTAGTCAATGGTTAATATCCTACCCTGTTGTGGGTTGGCAATTAGTAAATATTATACTGTGATCACTAGTGCAATATATATTAAATAATTCTCTATTTTGGAGAAATAATATACACAATTATTGATAATAGCCTCTTAATTAGCCTCTATGAAACTTCTAATATTATCAAGAAGTATTAAATATTATTAGTGACCTCGCGAAATAAACTCCACAAAATTCGTAGATAATCTCTCGCGAAATGTAACACCACGAAATCCGTGAACAATCTCGCGACACAGTCACTAATTTGGCTGGCTTCTATATTAGCGCTGTCATTTCACAGAATAACACGTCACCAAATCTGTGGGTGTGCATGAAACCGCTGACTAAGGCTTAACTGAACTGAGCGGGGCTCGTGAACTCGCACGAGTCAACGCCGCCGTCTTGACTGGCTTTGTTTAAATCACACTGCACTAGTTTATTTAATGAATCCACTGGTTAACTGGTTCATCCGGTACTAAGATGACCAAATGTGGGTTCAAAGGATCAAATAATCCGTCATCCGGTTCGAAGATGACCAAATAATGTGGGAACCGACCTGTGAGATTTATATTTATTTAATTTATATGAATTTATATTTACGTTAATTTATATACTTCGATAGCAATTTGTATAATGATAAGTGGACTGTATTTCTGCAATAATCTCTTAATCTCACAAATCGATCCTCTACACATTAGGGGGGTTTATTAAATTAATATATATGCAGCCAATCAAACTACAGTAACTACATACATTGAAAAGGTTCCTTATCTTATAGTACAGCAGGTTAGTCCACCAGGTATAACTAGGGTGTAGACACCAAATTATCCTCTTTGAGGTAGCTTCCATCACCCAGTAACTGGTGCACAAACTCTTCCTCGTCTTGACCTGTCAAAAGTGCGCTAGCTGTGAAGCCAGAATCCTATATATGACAAGCTATATCAGAGAAAACACTATACAGTACATGGAACAATAAAGACCTGGCTTAATTACCTTTAGTATGAGGCGATTTCGCGTTCTAACCGACTAACCCTACCCAATGACATTAATGGCCACTAATGATAGATAATGGGTTTCGGAAAGAACACTTAACTTGAATTTGTAGACAGCGTGTTGATAATGGTACACTTCTGGTTTCCATAACACTACGTCCAAGTAAAATTAACAGGAGCCGAATTTGCTCCCGTGTGAGCCTCTGGTCTCAATATAAACAATGGCTGCCCTCCTTCCTCACTCTGACGCCTGGCTTACATTGTCCACATGTCAGAAAGTGATAGAAGGGTCACATTTACTCTACTTTAATATTGATAATTAAGTTAATTTATATAAGATGTTTTTATGATGGTTAAGTCCAAAGACTAATGTATTTAAGAATAATTTCCACCATAATAGATGGTAAATTATAATAGTATGTGGTGATGATATCCCGTTTTCTTTAGACGGTAATTCCACTACAAGTTACGTTTTCTATGGGTAACTTGTTGGTACAATACAGCTATTATCTGTATGATTATTAAATGCTGTCGGATTTTCCGACAGCTTCCCCTCAAACAGTCTTCATCGACCTAGCAGCAGCTTTTGATACAGCAAACAGAGAAATCATACTGGAACAGCTTGCTGAGCTGGGAATACAAAGAAAATTAGTAAAATAGATAAAGGGCTATTTGTCTAATCGTACAGCATATGTTTTGTTTAATGGAGTTAAAAGCACAGAGAGCAAACACTTTGAACTGGGAACTCCACAAGGAGGGGTCCTTAGCCCCTTGTTGTTCAATGTTCTGATGCATAAACTTATTAAAGATCTTCCAACTAATAATGAAGACACTGTCATTTGTTATGCTGATGATATATGTTTACAGGCTGCCTCCGAGCCTAGAATGTCTCATCCTTGGGGCTCCAAAGTTCACGAGAATAGTTAATATGAGAGCAGAGTTAAAATTACCTACCATAAGTGAGATAATTTTGTCTATTAGCACAGTTTTCGGCGTGAAGGCATTGAGTAGATCTAGACAACATATGAAGTTTCAAGCTAAACTTTCTAATATGCTGCACTCGCCTGAGGTCTATAGAAGAAGAACGAAATCTGATTATGTATTTTGGTTCTATAAGGTAGCCAACTCCATCAAAATATTAAATATGTATGCAACTCAATTAATGATTAATCAACCAATTACTCCATAAGATAACTGGGATCTATCAGTTGATTTTGTAAATGCGCCCAAGAAAGATAGTGTGCACTCTACATTATTAAAACAGTTAACACTGAAAAGCATCACTGAGAGTACTCAGAGTATGGGTAACGATGTGTATCAGTGCTATACCGACTGCTCTGTAGAAGAAGGTGGACGATGTACCGGATGTGCATGTAATATATTTGAACAATCTTCTCTCGTACAAACAGCAATGCAGCGCGTCAATGACTGGACAAGTACAACTCAAACCGAACTTGCAGGCATATACCTTGTCACTGAATTTTTAAAAGACAAAGGCAGTGGACTTATATACTGTGACTCGCAGAGTGCACTCCTGGCATTGAACGTACATAGTAGTGACACCCAGAAAATAGTCAGTGATATTCGAATGAATGATTTAGTTGCTAAAGAAAACAGATTTGAAATTAAATTCCTATGGAGACCATCACATGTTGGCATCTCAAGGCATGACACTGTTGATATGCTTGCAAAGACAGCCTGTAGAAAACCAGTGGTTGAAATTGATATGGGTGTTTCATTAGCAGTGACAAAGAGAATACTTAAACAAATATCTAATGAAGATCTCACCGACCTAACAAATTCACAAAGACCTGAAGGATGTAGCATTAAATATTATGATAGATATTATATCTATCATAATATTAGTCCTCACATATGGGACTAATAGAACAAGAACCAGGCAATGTGATGTTATAGTGGCCAGAATACGCCTGGGATATAGACGTATCTAGCAGCTTTCTCAAAACCCAAATGTCGAGTACACAATGTGCCAACTTTGTGAAAGAGAAAACATGCACTCTCTACAACATTATATTGTAGAATGTCCCATACTGACTGACTTTCGCCCTCCTGGGCTAAGGTATGCTGAACTCTGTAATTACTATATGATTACTGGAACACTTGGTGATATATTGGACTTGTACCCAAGATTGATCATGTATCAATTATACAATGTATGTATGTAATGTAACTATATAACCTGAGCTTGTTGTTACGAATCTGTGTTTCATTCTAACATTCATCATGATAAATATGTATGTCCATTATTTCTTTTCCCCGTTAAGTAAATATAACATGGTATCCAGTTGTGTTCCAGTATAATTGTTTGATTTAATTGTAGCATGCTGTAGTGTGCCTGTATTGAATATTCTGTTACACTATTTGCATGTTCATTCCTGTGGGGGGAGTCGGTGGCAGCTCATTGGGGGGATGACCATATTTGGGATTGTTCCAGTGGCAGGCCGTGTATCAAGCTAGCGTCAATGTTTCACGATTGAAATTATTCCTGTTTTTGATTGCACTTTAATTCTTTTACACCTTAGCAGTGTTATATACACATAAGTTTAATTATAATTATGTTCTTAAGCATGACTCTCTGATAGCAGAGAATTAGGAGGTTTCATGTGGGTTTTAATTTGATCTTTTTGGTAGACGCCATGCCGTGCTTGCTGGAGGAACGCCAGTCGCGTGGGTAGGGCTGGCGGGTTACCTTACCTTGAGGTTACCTTGAGGTGCTTCCGGGGCTTAGCGTCCCCGCGGCCCGGTCGTCGACCAGGCCTCCTGGTTGCTGGACTGATCAACCAGGCTGTTAGACGCGGCTGCTCGCAGCCTGACGTATGAGTCACAGCCTGGTTGATCAGGTATCCTTTGGAGGTGCTTATCCAGTTCTCTCTTGAACACTGTGAGGGGTCGGCCAGTTATGCTCCTTATGTGTAGTGGAAGCGTGTTGAACAGTCTCGGGCCTCTGATATTGATAGAGTTCTCTCTCAGAGTACCCGTTGCACCTCTGCTTTTTAATGGGGGTATTCTGCACATCCTGCCATGCCTCCTTGTCTCATGTGATGTTATTTCTGTGTGCAGGTTTGGGACCAGCCCCTCAATTATTTTCCACGTGTAAATTATTATGTATCTCTCCCGCCTGCGCTCAAGGGAGTACAGATTTAGGCTCTTTAGTCGGTCCCAGTAATTAAGATGTTTTACTGAGTTGATTCTAGCAGTAAAGGATCTCTGCACGCTCTTCAGGTCAGCAATTTCTCCAGCTTTGAAAGGGGCTGTCATTGTGCAGCAGTACTCCACTCTTGAGAGCACAAGCGTTTTGAAAAGTATCATCATCGGTATAGCATCTCTACTGTGAAAAGTTCTTGTTATCCAACCTGTCATTTTTCTTGCAGTTGTGACGGCTACTTTATTGTGTTCTTTAAAGGTAAGGTCTTCCGACATGAGTACACCCAGATCCTTTACATTGCCTTTTCGTTCTATGTTATGATTTGCCTGAGTTTTGTACGCGGTTTCCGTTTTTATATTTTCATTTTTTCCGTAGCGCATGAGCTGGAACTTATCCTCGTTAAACACCATATTATTTTCTGTAGCCCATAGAAAGACCTGATCTACATCTGATTGGAGGTTTGCCATGTCCTCTTATGTTGCCAACTCTCATGAAAATCCTAGTGTCATCTGCAAAGGATGATACAGTGCTATAGGTTGTGTTCTTGTCTATGTCCGATATGAGGATGATAAAAAGTACTGGAGCAAGCACAGTACCCTGGGGGACTGAGCTCTTCACGGTTGATGGGCTGGATTTTATTTTGTTGACTATTACACATTGGGTTCTGTTAGTCAGGAAATTGTAGATCCATCTGCCTATTTTCCCGGTAATTCCTTTTGAACGCATTTTATGTGCAATAACACCATGGTCACATTTATCAAAAGCTTTTGCGAAATCTGTGTAAATTACATCAGCATTTTGTTTGTCTTCCATAGCATCTAATGCCATATCATAGTGGTCCAGCAACTGTGACAGGCAAGAGCGTTCTGTTCTGAAACCGTGTTGTCCGGGGTTATGAAGATGCTGTGATTCCATGTATTTTGTGATTCTTAGCACTCTCATAAAAAATTTTATGATGTGCGATGTTAATGCTATCGGTCTGTAATTTTTTTGCCTCTGCCTTATTTCCTCCTTTATGGAGTGGTGCTATCTCTGCTGTTTTTAGTATGTCAGGGATAACGCCAGTATCTAGGCATTGTCTCCACAGAATGTGAAGGGCCTGCGATAGTGGTTTTTTACAGTTCTTGATGAATATGGAGTTCCAAGAATCCGGGCATGGTGCAGAGTGCATAGGCATACTGTTTATTGCTTCTTCAAAATCTAGTGGGGATAGGGCGACGTCTGATATATGATTTGATGTTGATATCATATCCATGAAAAATTCATTTGGGTTATCAATCTTTAGTGCATTTAATGGCTCGCTGAAAACAGAGTCGTACTGCTTCCTCAGTAACTCGCTCATTTCTTTGTTGTCATCGGTGAAAGTTCCATCTCCCTTTCGCAGGGGCCCGATACTAGATGTGGTTTTTGATCTTGATTTTGCATAGGAGAAAAAATATTTCGGATTTCTTTCTATTTCAGTGATGGCCTTTTGCTCTCTTTGCCTCTCCTGGGTTTTGTTTGATTCTTGTAGCTTGAGTTCAATTGTTTCTATTTCTCTATCCAACCTTCTTCGCCGTTCTTGAGATAGGGTGCGATTCTCAAGTTGTTCCGCGATTCGTTTTCTTCGCCTATATAGGGAACGACGTTCCCGTTCCAATCTGCATCTCTTTCTCTTTTTTCTTAGGGGTATGCGGTTTGAACATATTTCTAGTGCTACTGAGCTTATTTTTTCCAGGCACTAGTTCAGGTTTGCATTTTCTAGCTGTTCTTCCCAGTTTATTTCTGTGAAGTCCTGGTTTATTTGCTCCCAGTTTATCTGTTTATTATTGAAGTTGAATTTGCTGAAATCTCCTCCACCGAGAATCTGGACTGGTTTTAAAGGTCCATTCCCCATGGTTGTCAGAACTTCAATTAAGTTGTGATCTGAGTAATAGGTATTTGTAATCATTATGTTCCCGATCAATTCATCATTATTAGTGAAAATGAGGTCCAGCGTGTTCTCCTTCCTAGTTGGTTCTACTACTTGCTGGTTTAAGGCAAACCTATCGCACATCCGTAGCAGGTCATTTGCATGTGCCTGTTCATTTAGGCTACTTCCTGGTTTTCTTTCTGATATTACTGTATTAGCCAGGTGCTTCCATTTCAGGTGCCATAGGTTGAAGTCCCCAAGCAGGATGATGTTCGGAGCTGGATTTGTGAAGTTTTCCAAGCAGTGTTCTATTTTCATTAGTTGGTCTTTAAACTGCTGAGGGTTTGCCTCCGGTGACTTATATACAAGGACAACAACTACATTTAGAATCTCTATTTTGACTATCAGCACTTCCACCATATCATTTGAGGTGTTTAGCAGCTCAGTACAGATGAGTGTGTTTTGATGTAGAGGCTGACCCCATCCTGAAGCCGGTGTTTCCTATCACATCTGAAAAGATTGTACTCAGAGATCCATATTTCATCATCAAGGTAGTTCTTTGTGTGAGTTTCCGTTAGGGCTGCAAACACTGCATTTGCCTCATGAAGGAGACCATCTATAAAGTGAACTTTGTTGGATTTGCGTGTTTTTATACCCTGAATGTTGGCAAATATAAATGATGTTATCGTGTTAGTGGAAGTGCTGGATGCTTTACTTGGTGTTAATATCTGAGGCTCTGGTAAGGAGGCCACTGTGTTTGCGTCCTCTCTAGCATTTGACCGAGTTGGTGGTAGAGTCTGGTTATTTTTAGCCATTCTTCTCCTCCTCCTCTTGCTAAAAAATTATCCCGCTCGATGGAGTAGTGGCTGTTTTCATAGTGGTAGTCTGTCGGTTTTATTCGCCTGGTACCTCTTATATGAAAAGCTGGATATTCAGCATTGAAGCACTCTTTCCTGTCCAAAGAGTTCTTGCAAATTTCTGGGTGAAAGAATTCACAGCTTTTGGTACATTTACCTGTATTGAGGAGGTTTCTGCACTTTCTAGGGTGATCGTATTTACATGTTCCATTTGTTCTTCCCGATTCCCCATGCTTACAGGTAGCCCATTTGTAATACCAACAGATTTTGGGGCCTTGTTTTGTTTGTTTCCCATTGCCACGGTGGGTGGAGACAAGTGTTGAGCTAAGTTTGTGGTATTTTGTTTATTGCTTGGTTTACAAAACTGATTTCCAGGTTAGACTATTATGTGCATTCCCATCTATTCATTTATGTTGTAAAGAAATGAATAGTGCTTATATAATGATATTGTAAGATTTAATTACTGGTGTATTCATATTTCTGCCTACCTACATTTTTCCATTTATGTTATTTGTCTGTTCTTTGTCACCCTTACTTTAAGTATATTGCTTTGTTAAGTAAGCAGTTGCATTCATTTCACCCCTAGACACTTATTGAGGTAAGGCCATATAATATTTTATGTTTATCAACTGGAACAGAGGAACCATACCCAAAGGTCAAGGGCCGTAATACTTGTAAAAGCACTTTAATCACCTTCAGTTATTAAGTACTTAATTGTTTCTAGTTTAATTGCACACTAGTTTCTCTATCAGCTATCTCACCCTGTCAGAGTAAAAGAGACAAATGTATGTGAATGCATGTGTGTGTATGTATGTATGTATATGTAGGTATGTGTGTGTGTATGTATGTGTATAAAGTATATATGGAAGCTTATCAGAATTACATTTCACCTTTGTAAATGCACATTCATGACACTATGTAAAAGACACATCGAACACTTTATGTAATACATACGTAAATCTGTGTATCTATGTATTTACGTATGTAGGTTAGCTTAGCGTTTTAAAAGCACCAAATCACCTTCTGTGGTTGATTGTTCAATAAACCTCTGAACTATATGTTTAACACATCTCTAACCCTGTCCATGGAGGACAGAAGAAAATGTATAGCATTGCTGGTTAGCATAAGGAGCCGGTCGGCCGAGCGGACAGCACGCTGGACTTGTGATCCTGTGGTCCTGGGCTCGATCCCAGGCACCGGCGAGAAACAATGGGCAGAGTTTCTTTTACCCTATGCCCCTGTTACCTAGCAGTAAATAGGTACCTGGGTGTTAGTCATCTGTCACGGGCTGCTTCCTGTGGGTGGAGGCCTGGTCGAGGACCGGGCCGCGGGGACACTACAAAAATCCCCGAAATCATCTCAAGATAACCTCTAGATCTCAAGATAGCATTGTAAATGTGTGGCCACGTCTGTGGTAGAAAATAATAAAAAAAAAAAAACTCAAATCAGGTTTAGAGATAATAATCACCAATGCAACACAAGGGTATGCACTAAATTTAACAGGCCGACTTTCAGACATACTACCACATGTACACATGAAGCTTCAGCATTGTAATCTCGAGGATCAGCGGCGTCCACGTTCCCAAGGTGGCGTGGCTAGGCTAGGAGTGGCATGGGTGGAGTGTAACACAGCTCAGTACAATTCATACTCGCCGTCACTTGCTAGTTTCGTCCCTCCCTCAGAGCAAAGCAACATACTTGTATGAAATGGCAGCAAACATGGCGAACGACAATGTCCAACACTTGGACCGAAATTCCCACGAATTTCTGATGGAAAACTCCCGCTAACACTAAGTTTTCCCAGATATCTCCACTGCTAAGTGACTTATTTTTTTCTTTATTTATTAAAATACAATATAAATCATATATACATAAATTTTACAAGGCAATACTACATTACATATACAGTAGTATAATTCTCAGTAAACAAGTGTTTCATTATCACAGAGCATGAGCTTTAAACCCCTAAATGTTATGCTAATTTTTCTTTAAATGATTTACAATATTGGAGATTATATTTACATTAAGTAACAGGGGAAACTATTACATTTATATATATATTTTATATAATTCTCAGTAAACAAATTGTCCATATCATCACCGAGCATGAGCAGTAAACCCCAAATGTTATACTTGATTCTGCCTCGCAAGAACTTCAATATTTTGTCTACTGAGTAACCCTCCTGCCTGCCTATCCACACACAGTAACCCTCCTGCCTGCCTATCCACACACAGTAACCCTCCTGCCTGCCTATCCACACACAGTAACCCTCCTGCCTGCATATCCACACACAGTTGTGGGAAATTTTTACCCACCATATCTAATAATTATCTAAGAAATGTAAAATTTCTATATCATATCTATATCATATCAAAATCATATCAAAATCCTGTCAAATCATATCAAAATCATATTAGAATCATTATAGATTCATTATACAGCTTGATCCTAGATGACAATGCCACTATGATCACGTATGCCATAGGGCCCTATTGATGCCTACGTGACTTTGTGCATGCTCTCTCATTGATCCAGAAGCTTCTAGAAGGATTTGTTAATTAAAAACTATTGGAACATTAATCGCTTCCGGTAGAGATTAAAAATCGAATCCTTAATAAGAATCAGTGGTACTATCAAGTACTACTTATAATCTTTAAATCCTATATCTAATTATATTATAATCACATCTTATCTCAATCACAAGTCTAGACTGTAAAAATAATCAATCAATATTCATAGAAGGCTTCCGTGCTCAGGGAGCTTGGGGGAGCGATGGCTGGGAGAGAAGTGCCCAACACACCCCGAGGCAATACGCGTTTGTTTACAACACAGTGAACAGTGATGGATCCTTAGCGAACATTATTTAGCTCAGGACGTCTTATCTAGTTATCTTTATCACCAGTGAATACTCTCTAGAACTGGGGGAGTACCTGGACAATGTATCTACGAGGAAAATCCCTATAACATTTATATCTATAAGTGTAGAGTGGAGCACACAGTGAATTGTCTCCACCTTCACCACTATCATTCTTCTGCAATGCAGTTAAAGAAAAATCCATGTAGCAACGCTACAACAACAATCTACAGCAAAGCTGTTATATAAAATATCGTGCCTATACTCATGACAAGAGTTATCAGTCTGGCACACTGTCAGACAGGCACTCCGGCATTCAGAGAAGTATATTGAAAGTTATTTGGGTATATAGTTGGCCAATTGTATGCTTGTGTGACTTTAATATCCTATAAGTCTGTCTGTCGGTTATAAAGCGAGGCAAAGCCTCATATCTCAGTAAGTTTATTTATATAGTAGAATCAGCAGTAGAATAGTAGAAGCAGTCTCCGTGGTGTAGTGGTAAGACACTCGCCTGGCGTTCCGCGAGCGCTATGTCATGGGTTCGTATCCTGGCCGGGGAGGATTTACTGGGCGCAATTCCTTAACTGTAGCCTCTGTTTAACGCAACAGTAAAATGTGTACTTGGATGAAAAAACGATTCTTCGCGGCAGGGGATCGTATTCCAGGGACCGTAGGATTAAGGACTTGCCCGAAACGCTACGCGTACTAGTGGCTGTACAAGAATGTAACAACTCTTGTATATATCTCAAAAAAAAAAAAAAAAAAATCTTTATCCAAGCACTAGACCTCATGAGTGTCCATTATGTGAGAAAAGATTCAGCTGCAATAAGTAAATAAAACCTCATGAGTGTCCATTGTGTGGGAAAGGATTCAATCAAGCTGACTATACCTTATCATATAAACTGAATATAAATACATTGCATATATACTTGAATATATAAATTAAGTTAACAATTGCTTGCTTAGTTATTTTTTAAGTTATCATATAAGTTTATTTAATTGAATATAATTTTGTACTTAGTAACAGTACATTTAAAGTCATTTATTATACTTTTACAATTTAATTTGTTGTTTACGGTATAAGTCTATATTGGCTGTTAATAGTTATGGTGCTGGGCTAGACTATGTACATGTTTAAATCTCAGATTTAAACAGAGCCAGTGTTCAGTCATATAACTGAATTTATTAAATCTTATCCTTGTATAAAATACAAGCTGTTGTGAGAATCCCTGTCTACAGGTGGACTGGAACTTCTATCAACTAATTCATTCACCCCACCTGTCCCTTACAGCCCACAATCTGTCATTAGGAAAAGAGGAGCTAGGATTTACAACCCCAGCTAGAGATTTTAGTTGAATTAATTTGCAGACCGTAATTTGTTAATTTAGTTCAGTACAAGTCCCTGGTAGTCTCCTCTTATATCAATCCCAGCAGGTTTTTCCCACAACAGTAACCCTCCTGCCTGCTTATCCACACACAGTAACCCTCCTGCCTGCCTATCCACACACAGTAATCCTCCTGCCTGCCAATCCACACACAAAAAATATAATCAAAGTAGAATAATTATTGTATTCTTAATTTTCTTGCATTTTATGTCAATATGAAACATTAAAAACCTCATTACCTCAACTGTAATGCTTGGCCACATAAATCTTTAAGAGTGTCTCTAATCCAGTTTACAAGAACAACTTTCTGCTTACAGAAATAAAATATATGCATATTATTCTCAATTTCAGTACATTGGTCACACCTATTGTTGTCCTTAATGCCCAACATCAACATCCTATCATTAGTAGGAAGGGTCTCATGAATATAGCGATACAATATCGTAGTCCTAAGAGTCCGGGTTCGATTCCCGGCCGAGGCTCACCTTGTTTTGGGGCAATAAATTTAACATAAAGGTTTGCCCATATTACTTGCCAGCTGAAGAGTGCATATGCCTCCTCTACTCTAGGAACTATATTTGGGAGTATAACATCATACACTTGTTTACTGTTCATCATTAAAAAACCTTCAATATTACAAATCCGACTGAACATCAATTGCACATGAATAAAAGTGCGGTGAACTAAAGGCAAGGTCAGTATACTCTGGCATATGTATCAAGTAGCTAACACGTAATTTACAATAGTAATATCCTAGTGCATTTACACTATTCCTCTGCATTATCTCCTTTCTAAAGGTAAATCATAAGATTGCCAATGACTTATGGTACACATTCAGTATTCCTATTCCACCGTTTTTCTTACCTTTACATAGCGTAGTCCGTTTAATTGGTTGGTATCTACCATACCATACATATCTAAAAATAGTTTTGTCAATCTTTATAGCGCTTTTCTTGTCAATTGGAAAGCTGTGAGACAAATACCTCACTTTGGACAAAATTTTGCAATTGATTTTTACAGCCTTCTGAAACAAGGTTAATTTCTTATTTGACAACATATTCGTTACAACTATTATATTTCCACATAGCACTTGCCAATTCGTAACCAATGTTGTTCCATATGTTTTACACCAGCAAATCCCAAGAGCTATAATAAACTTCACTACCTTGAACCATGAACCTGTCCAGGTAACATTATTACACCAACTACCATGCCCCTTCATACGTATTTTGTTTTTGCTAATGACAGCACCTGTTGCTCTTTCAAAGTTATCTAACTCATCCTGAACATTCACCACTGAGTCTTCTGTCGACACAAAAACAGTTGTATCATATGCATAACCAACAACAGGAAGTGTCATAGCATTAGGAAGACAAGGTGGAACAATAAAGTCATTGCTTTTTATTGCCAAGTACAGTGGCTCTTGAAATATAACAGACAAAGTCATTGAAAGGGGACATCCCAAACGTACCGATCGTTCAACTGAAAAAGGTTTACTTCCATTGATACAAACGCAGCTCCGACACTGTTTATAATGCATACGGATCCAATCAAGAAATTCTTGTGCCACTCCTACTCTATCCAATATTTATAATTCAAACTGAACATCAACACGGTCAAAGGCTTTCGACCAGTCGAGGTTTATCATGGAGGAAGGAACATTATTCTTATACACATAATACCCAACATCCTTAATTACATTATTACAATTGCTTATGGATCTTCCAGGCACATCACAGAACTGTTCCTTTAATATAATTTTATCCATTGCACTCTTAAGTCTATATGCCAGCCATTTCGATATTATTTTATAATCCTGGTTTACCAAGGAAAGTGGCCTCCAATTCGTTTGAATATGCAAATCACCCGTTTTAGGTATCATCCCATGAGATTGTGACATGCTAAGCTTCCCATGCTGTATGCTATACTGCACCACTCGTACAAAGTCATTATCAATGTCATCCCATAGATAGAAATAAAAACCGCCGGGAACCCATCACAGCTAAGTGATTTACCCTTCTTTAAACTCTTGACCACACTCCACACCTCATGCTTATCTCTATCTTCCAATAATGATATATTGTCATCCTGGGTTAAAACCCGTGTACATTTTTCCAAGGAAATACTCCCGCATACCTTGGTGTTCGTCCACTTTTTTGTACAATTTGTCTAATTCACCTTGAACATAACATAGAATCCCATCCGTATTTGTCATATCCGTCCCATCACCTGCTTTAATACTAGTCACAAGTGCTGTACCCTTGTTATTTTTTACCTTAACAAATAAAGAGTTTTTCACCATACATCCTATCATTAATCTGGAGGCGAACATTGACTCCTTCAGATATTTTATCCTGCATTTTGTTAATTCTGTCCTTTAAAATGGTAATTTCTTCATACTTGTCTAATCCCTTATTAACCTTTGCAGGAAGTTTTAATCTGTGTTGTAATAAGGTTAAAAGGTCATATTTTTCAGCAGCCTTTCTTTTGGACACTTTCACGAAGAAACTTTTGCATGCAATTTTACACATGTCCCACCACTCCAACAGACATCTGAACTTGGGTTTTTGCCCAAAAGAACTAATTTTATCATGTAATGTGTGCATATATATTCTATCAAGCTGTTACGATCCTGGGTTCTTCAGTGGAAACCAGAGGTCAAAATTGAGCTATTAAACTTTCTTATAGTACAGTTGAGTGCATCACAAGCAGCAATTGTTTGCATCTTCCCTGCCAGACGTAAGACAATTCGTGTTTCTCAAAGAGCATTTAAAGACTGAGCTGGGGGTTGATTATTAAATAATAACATAGGTTCCAACTATGTTTAATAATACTCTAATCATTTGTAAAGCAAACCTGAGTAAACTTGGTATAGGGCCGCGGTACGATTAGTTGAGCAGTCTGCCGGCAACAAGATAGCTGGCGGGAGGCTGATCTGGACTGAAGCGGTCTTCTCTGGTTGCTGGCTGTGGTGAAAGGAACCTCCTATCCTTCCTCTTCATTTCCTTATTTCTGTGTCTTGTTCAAGCTAAGTATATTGAGCACGTTATTATGCATGTCTGGCATACTTATGTTCTATGTGTAGAGTAGTCTATTCTATGTGTAGTAGGTGTTTTTAGGGTTTATATTACTAGTTATTCTAAAGGGGGTCCCATTGGAACCACGTGGTCCCCTACTCTAAGCTGACTCTAACTTCAAGTTGTTCAATAGTAGGGCTTTACCCTAGTTTGTGCTCAGTGTAAAACCTTGTATCCTGTTTATGTGGACCAAGGCTTTTAACGTAAGGTAGTGTGGTAAAGTTATTATTATTATTGTTATTGGTGTGAATGGGTCCGTCTAATTACCACAAGCTACCACAAACTACACAAACTTCAGAAAGCTTCCTGGCAATACGTTAGTAATGAATAAATATGATATATTTACTCATTATAATGTTGGTGCTGAATGTACAACACGAAAAAACATAATTTTAATCTGAAAAAGTATCTTTTTATAAAGAAATTAAACGAAAATAAAAAGCTGGTGACGCCAAATCAAGTCGACGATCCAAGCTTCGGTTAGGTTAGGTTAGGTTTGGTTAAGTTAGGTTAGGTTAGGTTAGGTTAGGTTAGGATAGGTTAGGTTAGGTTAGGTTAGGTCAGCCTAACTTAATATATCATATTTATTCATTACTAACGTATTGCCAGGAAGCTTTCTGAAGTTTGTGTAGTTTGTGGTAGCTTGTGGTAATTAGACGGACCCGTGTGAATGTATATGGGGGGCTGTTAAGGGGTTAATAAATAAGTACATGAATTACAGGAGTATCCCTTCTTCCTGTGTGGGAGTGCATTGATCAACCCTTAGACTGACATATATGGTCTAGTAGCAAGGTATTATTACTGTGGATAGTTTATTTTGGGGGCCGGGCCTTTTAGCTCTCCCATAGTTGATACTCTGTCTTCTAACTACCCTTACCCCTTAATAGTACCAGTTCCCCCATAGCAAGCTCACACCACACTATTTATTTATAACACAAGCCTAGAACCATAATTCTGGCGAACATATGTATACTCATAGACACCCCCGTTAATGCTATTCACATCCTTGAGAGCAATACATTTCAAAAAGTGTTATTAAAGCAGGATATACACATGTGTTCGACTGAATGCTACAATCTCTCACAGAAATGACACAATTGAAGTCGCCTCCAAAAATAACATTACGTGCATCATGTCTGAAAAAATACACTAACTCTTTAGAGAACAATTCCTCCCTCTCTTTCTTCCAGCGGGCGCCAGAGGGAGCATACACATTAAGCAGAGGAATTATGGTGTCAAAAAAGGAAATCTTCGCATATAAAACATTACCATTATCATCCATTTCACTATTAAGAACCTTTATGTGGGGCTTGTTTAGCAATCAATATCATCGTACCACCTTTCAACAAGTTCATAGGATTTATTAGGATTTCAAAGCAATCAAGCTTTCTTAACATCTTGTACATTGTGTTCTTGCACTAAAAGCACGTCTAATTTATGATAGCTAAACAAAGATATTAGCTGCAACTGTTTGTTTCTACAATTGAGCCCATTAATGTTCAAAGGAGCAGAATTATAATTAATAGGCTTCCCGAATGTAATATTGAGAGAAAATAATTACTCCTTATCCATCATTATCTCAATCGACACTGAGTGTCTTCTTTCCCTTTTCGAAATCGAAGTGTAATATTTTCCCTAGTGGCTCAATTCTGTTCATGTTCCACAATATCCCACCATGCCTTATCGCTGTTCTTTGTACCACGATCACCACTCACCGGTTGTACTGTGCCCTCGCTACATCTCGGTAACTCTTCATGACCTTGGTCATGGCGAACTTCAACGGCAACCACCTGGTCTTTTTTTGACAGACTTTTAATTTAGCAGCACAGTCCTTCATACGTATCAGATCAATACTCTGGGTTAATTTTTTCCCACGTGTCTTCACATGATTGGTTACATAACCAGCCTTCACACGACTCTCACCCTTTCTACCAGACCTTACAGAAGAGGGTGGAGTTGCCCTCTGCACAAACATTTCTACATCACTTTCTCGCATGGTGTCATCCTCTACATCCAGTTGACAACCAATTACTTGTTCTATCGTCACCTCAGCAGGCTCAACACCACCGTCAGCATGGCAGCTCTGGGCAGCTTCAGTGACTATGTTATGGGCGTCCACATGTACATTTGTCCTGATTTACCTCACCCTCACCAAGTTGGGTGATAACAGTTATAGCGTCCTGAGCAGTGTCGTCTGCACCGTCCTTGTCTGCTTTACCTTTATCGTCCTGACCTAATTTACCTGCACCGTCCTCACTCGCACTGGGAGTCACTTCCACAGACGTTTCACGTACAGAGTTTTGGGTTACTTCATATAACCCACCTGGAACTGCAGGACTTAGAACAGTGAGTTCATTTCCTGGTACACTGTCCTCTATTAATGGCGGAAAGTCATGTTCACGAAAAATGTTGATCCGTTTAGTTGCCTCCACCTGGCAGGCAGCAGCCAAATGACCAGTACGCCCACACTTAAAACACGTTTTCAGTTGTCCACTGTATATAAATTTAATATATTGACCTGCTACTGACACTGATGAAGGAATATTACGGTGAAGTTCCATTTTTCTGTTCTTGTTCCATTGAAACACCCTTTTTCTGGTCCTTAGGTTTATTTATTGAAACGAACATTGTCCACTTTCCCATATTGTTCCACTATGTGAGTAATAGTTCTATTCAACATTTCAAATGGCGCATCTCTCACAGAAACGTATGTAAGAGTTTTGCTCATATTAATCACTTGCACTGATCCTTTCCCATTAGTCAAACTAATAATGTCATCATCATACTTCTTTAGAAACTCGGAAAATGTCGCATTGTATTCAAATTTCAACACCAGTCTGTTTCCTGGCAGTGGTTGGAAACCAAATATTTCATCCACTTTTATCTGTAGTACATCGAAGATCGTCGTGCAGACAAGGGCATACATAATCAGTGTTACAACTGAACTTGAGTCCTGCGGACTCCTTCCGCTTGAGTGGAGGTGTCTAGGAGCCCATGATGGCACAGATACCACACCCAACGTGACGCTATCCGGCCATCAGATAACACGCCGGCTAACAGCAACGACAAACACGTCCACCCACCAGACGCCAGTAGCAGAGAGGAACAGAAACACGTTCACTACCACCTCCACGACGCGATCCCTTTAGCAGGAGTACTGATGATAACTGTAGGTGGAGAGTCTTGACACATTCAGATTCCTCTGCACATGTGCTTACCCATTCTTACTTTACAGTCTTGTACAATTTCCTGTTATTTCAAACAAATACGACGAGTTCCTTGATTCTCTCGTTCGCTATGGACACAGTCTATATGCTTGGATTACATGCTTGGATTCATCTGCTGCTTTTCATTTTTCAAATTTTTGGCTATGATAAACCTTTCTGCAGCTTCCTGGCACTTCTGAATGACGCAGTTCATAATATCTTGAATAGTTTTTCTCCGAGTTCTCTTTCCCATAGTATTCCCATTAGGAAGTTCCTCACCTCATCATATTTTCCTCTTCGACAAGCCTTTCCGATCCCTTCCTAGGATAGGTTGTCCTTACCTCCACCAGATATTCAGATATAAATATGCTGTGTTCACTCATTCCAATGGGGCTTCAAATTTGACTTCCCTTATATCTGACTCATTCAAGGTGAATATCAGGTCCAGTCTAGCTTGCAATTAATTTGTATTAAATAAAGTTACTGTTATTCTCATGTAAATTTTATATATGCTCTCTTAATTAATTCTGAATCATAGATCTTGAATGGCTTTTGATATCACCTGTGATCTTATGAGCTTTCAAATGAGTGAATATTTTCCCCTTGTAATTCATGAGTGTAAATGCAGAATGAATTTCATTCATTCAGTAAGTATTAAATGATTAAATTCCAAAACATTAGATATTAGTTGACAAGTCTCCTCACTAGTCAATTAGTCTAATTATCAAAGTTTTAGAAGTAGTGGTGGTGGCATTAATTGTTTTTAAGGCGTAACCCTATCTTCCATTTGGTCTGTATTAATTACCAAGATATCTTTAACACCTAGGTCATTTCTTCCCCTTCCTCTGATAACAGTATGTGCATTTTCTGCTGCGAGGGGCGATTCTACCAGTTCCGTGTGGTTATATCAATGCAATTATTACAGCCTAAAGGGTTTCAAGTTATAACAACCATTACAGTGTGTGTTACCATGTTGGACAATAAAAGCAGTACTTGCCTGTCATGAACATTACAAAGGTAGCAGCAGTGTTTGTGGAAAAGGTTACAGTTGTGGCCTCAGTGATTGTAACAATGGTCGAGTCCCTGAGTTGTTATAATGGTGACATTTCGGATTGTTAAGAAGGGAGAGTTTTAGCTTGGGGTGGAGGGCGGGATCATATGGGGTGGCAGGTGGGGGTTATCTAGAGGTTATCTAGAGATGATTTCGGGGCTTTTTTTTAGTGTTCCAGCGGCCCGGTCTTAGACCAGGCCTCCACCCCCAGGAAGCAGCCCGTGACAGCTGACTAACATCCAGGTACCTATTTTACTGCTAGGTAACAGGGGCATAGGGTGAAAGAAACTGTGCCCATTGTTTCTCGCCGGCGCCTGGGATCGAACCCAGGACCACAGGATCACAAGTCCAGCGTGCTGTCTGCTCGGCCGACCGGCTCCCTGTAAGTGCTGCAGTTCTTTCTGTGGTTACTGAATTGCTGGTTGTGAATTCCCCACTCCCTTCTGGATTGTTAGGTTTGACGACTGTGGTTCCCTGGTTCCCTTCCCTCTCCTTGCGTTTCTTCCTTTGCATCTCTCTCTGTAGTAATTAGCATTCTCGTTATAAAAATTATTTATGATATACTTTAAAGAAAACGTGTTATTAAAACGTTATGGCTACACGTTTTTTAAGCTTTAGAAATTCTTACAAAAAGTGTATAAAACGTAATTTGAATGCGAATAAAACGATAAAATGTCGTTTTTAAAATGTTTTCAAACAAAAAAATGTTTAGCGAGAGTAGTCCCTCCTGATGTGTTAAGTGAAGTACAGAGATATACAGTAGTTCTGTATACTGTAGTCCTGATGTACTAGGTAGACCATGCTGATGTATCAACAGTCCCTCTTGACATGCTAGGAGAACCAGAAAGATATACCAGTAGTCCCTCATCCTTGGTGAACCACACTGAGAATCCCAGTGACTTGGAACATGCCAATGGTTCCGGTCCTCCAGTGACCTTATATAAAATTGATCATTGAGAAGCGTGTGCTTGCCTTTACGGGACGGTCACTTCAAACATTTCATTAAGGTCGAGTGCCTTTATTGATAGGCGAGGTATGTTGCTTCAATACTTTAGGGATGGTCTATTTTACATTCTTATTTTATGGTGGCTTCATACACACAGCTAACACAGTGCCAACCTCCGTGGGATGGGTTGGGTAGTGGCTGCCCTTCTCCCTCTGTGGGATGGGTTGGGTGGTGGCTGCCCTTCACCCTGTGTGGGTTGGATGGTGGCTGCCCTTCACCCTGTGTGGGTTGGATGGTGGCTACCCTATACCCTCTGTGGGATGGGTGGTGGCTACCTTTCACCCTCTGTGGGATGGGTGGTGGCTGCCCTTCACCCTCTGTGGGATGGGTGGTGGCTACCCTTCACCCTCTGTGGGATGGGTGGTGGCTGCCCTTCACCCTCTGTGGGATGGGTGGTGGCCACCCTCCTGGTACAGGTGGTAGCGGCTCTGCACCCCCTCTCCTCCACCTTCCCCACCATTACACATCCCCAACCCAGCGGGCCGCTTGATCTGCTCTTTGTGCGTCCTTTACCTACCAGTCTCACCATTAAATAAGCTCGTTTTCAAAGCAAGCGTTTGACCTCCCTCCATTTCGATTCCCTTTAATCATTAGCATTAACGTCAACTTGTGCTCTGGTAGACCAATTCACTCTTTCCAGACCACAGGTCAAAGGTTTGAGCTCAGCGCTCCCAGCTCCTCTCTCTTACAGCCTCTCCCTAGCCCCATGTTTACTCCCTGGCAACTCCTCCTCCTCCCTACTATCCTGCCTCATATCCATCCCTCGTATCATTCATTATAAAGCAAATTAGATTAATTTCCACTCCCTCTGATTCCTCAAAGCTAAATCATTCTATGACTTCATTATATCCTGTCGACCCTTTGCTCTTCTTGATTTCGTGATGATTCTCCATAGCTTAAAATCATACAACTGGAAACCATATCAGGATTATTTCGATACAGAGGGAGTAAAAAGAAAATAATTAATTGACCCCATGCGATAATTTTTAAGATGAATTTCTGTAGGAAAATTACTTTTAATGTCAATCAACAATTGTTTCACTGAATGAGATGAATATTAAATAATGTTCTCTATTTCAGAGCTTAAAAGCAAAATAGTATGCCCTTCAAAATGTTCAGAGGCGGTGGTGGAGATGTGTGGGTGGCTGAGGTGATGGTAGTGGTATGATAGTGTGGAGCATAAGTAGCGGTAGTGTGATGGTGATGTGGTGTGGTGCTGTGGGGGTATGGTTGTGGAGGTGTAATTGTCTTATACTCACCTAGCTGTACTTATGTAGTTGTGTTTGTGGAAGTTGAGCTTCGGCTCATTGGTCCAGCCTCTCAACTGTCAATGGTGTTGAAGGTGTGGTATTGGTGGTGTGGTGCTTTGGTTGTGTGGTAGCAAGGGTAAAAATGTTCCGTTGAATGCTTAATTCGAGCGTAATTTCGACCTAAAACTGGACCCTGTAATATGCTATGCAGATAACGTGTGAAAAAGGACTCTGGTCTTGTTAACAACCTATGTAGCTGCCATTAACTTATGTTTCAGTACAAACATGTTCTTCATACGTTTATTCAAATTAGGCTTAAAATCGCCAATGTAAAACAGTTTCTTCATTTCGCAGGCGCGACATGAGTAGTGTAAAGTGCGACTACGACAACGTGCACCACCTGCCCAGGTGGCACTCGTGAGTGCCAGCTGGGCAGGTGTCTCGCGTCGTCGTAGTCGCAAAGGGTTTGGGGGGAATTTTCCCGGAAGTTTGGAGCGTCCAGTGTTATGGTATGTGGTCAGGAAAGATGGGAGGCCATGTTGTTGGGTACCAGGTGGCGCGCGTCGTCGTAGTCACAAAGGGTTTGGGGGGAATTTCCCGGAAGTTTGGGGCGTGTGAGTGTCTGGTGTTTGGGTATGTGGTGAGGAAAGAGTGGAGGACATGTTGTTGGGGATGTGTGAGACTATGTGGTAGAGTAAGAAATACAGGGAAAAGAGTGGAATAAGAAGAAAGAGTAAATGAATATGTATGTGTGTTTGGCATAGACTTAATCCTGTGTGAAGATAATAGTTTTTTGATGATAGTAAGTAAGTAGAGGCTGTGTGTAGGTGAGAGGGGCCCCAACATAGTCTGTTATGTTGTTTGGGGTGTGGGAGGGGTGGGGGAGGGAGGGAGGGAGGGAGGGAAGGGTGAGGGGAGCTTCCCCTCGTCGTGAGACTGCTCGGGGTCATTTGCAGTTTTGACAAACCATTAGCTCCCCCTACAGGAAGTCGTAAGTGGGAGAGGAGGGTATGAGAGAGCAGAGTCCAGGAGAAGTGCAGCCACACTCCCTAGCCTGCAGCCACACTCACTAGCCTGCAGCCACACTCCCTAGCCTGCAAAGACAAGACTTGGAGATGTTCACCCCAGCATGGCTCTACCTCCACTGCGATTCCGTTAAGGAGGGGAGCGAGGATCATACTCCGCCAGCAGGGGGTCCACCTGTCATCGTCAATCACCCACACCCCTCCCATACCATCAGGGGGACCCTGATGGTATGGGAGGGGTGTGGGTGATTGAACCCGTCTCCACTCCAAACCAGTCAGGACCTGCGGTCCTGACTCGGACCGCAGGTCCGGTTTGGAGTGGAGACGGGTTCAAGTAAAAAATGGCCACACAGGAAATGATTTCGACGTTCAGTAAACACTCGCCGAGTGGATAACTGAATGCCCGACAGCCCAATACGGGGTTGATGATAGTATTTAATTGAATGTGAAACTTAAAACTAAACTAAAAGCTCACACGTGATAATTTCCACGTTCAGTTAACACTCACTGAGTTGTAAACTGAAAGACTAAGCAAGCCAATGCATAGTTGATGATGATAGTAATATTTCAAGATTTAGAAACTTTACACAAAATGACCACACATGTAGCGATTTTGCATTCAGTAAACACTTACTGAGTTGTAAACTGAATGCTGGAGCCGACCAATGCATGGTTGATGATGATAGCAATATTTTAAGATTGAGAAACTTTACACTAAATGACTACACATGTAGCGATTTTGCATTCAGTAAACACTTACTGAGTTGTAAACTGAATGCTGGAGCCGGTCAATGCATGGTTGATGATGATAGCAATATTTTAAGATTGAGAAACTTTACACTAAATGACCACACATGTAGCGATTTTGCATTCAGTAGACACTTACTGAGTTGTAAACTGAATGCTGTAGCCGGTCAATATGAGGTTTGTGATAGTAATATTTTATTTTTTATTTACGATGGAGAAACTTTAAACTAAAAAATGAAGTTGCATGGAGGGATAACAATGTTCAGTAAACAGTTACTGAGATGTAAACTGAATGGTTGAGCCATCCAATACATGGCTGGTGATAGTAATATTTTATTTTTTACGATGGAGAAACTTTAAACTAAAAAAATGAGGTCACATGGAGGGATATCTATGTTCAGTAAACTGTTACTGAGTTGTAAACTGAATGGTTGACCCACCCAATACATGGCTGGTGATAGTAATATTTTATTTTTTACGATGGAGAAACTTTAAACTAAAAAATGAGGTCGCATGGAGGGATAACAATGTTCAGTAAACAGTTACTGAGATGTAAACTGAATGGTAGAGCTACCCAATACCTGGTTAATGATAATAGTATTTCACGATGGAAAAACCTTATCCTAAACTAAAAATGAGCTCACATGAAGTGATTTTCACTTACTGAGATGTTAACTGAATGTCTGAGCTATCCAATACATAGTTGGTGATAGTAGTATTAATTCAAGATGGAAAACTTTAAACTAAACTAAAATGAGTGCACATGAAGTGATTCTCGCGTTCATTAAACACTTACTAAGTTGTTGTTAACTGAATGTCTGAGACATCCAATACATGGTTGATGATAGCAGTATTAATGACAATGATAATAAGAGGTCTTGAACTTGATACTGGCAGGGGGACAACAAAGCTGTGATATTGAAAAGAAACTGAACTGAATTTGAAAATTGATTAATATATGTAATGTGAAGCCGATCTACTGGAAAACAGTAAGCAAACTTTATTTGAAAAAGAATATGAGAAGACTGCAAAGCTGGGGGGCAAGAAAAATGATAAAAATAAGAAGTGATGATCTTCATAAACATAACATAAGATATCCATGACCGTAATTAATACAGTGTGAACTCTCTTAAACTATGCACACCGTGAAATCTCGTCACTATGCCTAACTTGTCACTCTGCGAAACAAATTATTGACTATAGTGCAACAGTGAGAATAAAAATGACCACTTATGTTTTGGAGTGCTATTTTAGTCAAGAAATACTGTAAAGGATGATTATTGACTAAAGGGAACTTGCAGGCTGCTGGTGTTTGATGTGTTGAACTGCTTAAAGGAATCATATTTGCTAGAAAAAAATTCCTGTGATATTATGCTTGTTATATGTTTTGACTATCTAGCTAATAGCATATTGCCTGGGTAATAATGAAATGAAATGTCACATTTTGTCTGACTCACTTAGCACGAGTGAAGAGAAAACATTGAAAAACTGGCAAAGGTTGAAAACTCTGTGAAATCGTATCTGTTATGATAAGTTTTGACTAGCTGCAAGCTATGTTTGCCTTGTCTCTCTAATATACACACGCAATATGAAATGTGAAAAAAAATCTTACATTATGCTATGTTAACAGTGCTTGAATAAAATTATTAAGAGTGCTCAGGTACTGTTGCGCGCAGTCATCTCGCTAAGGTGAGTCGGCGACAGAATTGTCAAAAATGATGTACCTTGCATACATCAAATCTTTAGTGGTTTATGCGACACCTCTGCTTGTTTTTGTTGACTGAAAGGAGTTTGATGATACGAATAGTAATTGCCGACATTGTGCATATTCTCAAAACATAGTTTCTGCAAAAAAAAATAACATTAAATTAGATGCGAGCTGCGATTTGAAAACAGAAGATGTGTGATGTGTGGCTTATTGTGTGGACTCTGGAGGTATGATCTCCACATATAAGTTTCTCAAGAAAAGCGGTAATATTTTTCTTTTGTTTGGATGTAATGGCTAAACACGGATGTCATTTTCAATAATGTTATTTGGTCATCCGACAAAGTTGATTTTCCACGTTACGTTACATTGTGTTACAGAGGGCTAAAACTGGTAGTCCGTAATATTTATATGGAAGGAGATGTAATGGAGATGGACTAAGTCGTACTTTTATTTAAAAATGTCATTTTGGACTGCAAAAGTTGATTTGCGTTACGTTACGTTACGTTACATTGTGTTAGAGGGCTAAAACTGGTAGAGGTCCATATTTATATGGTAAGAGATGTAATGGAGATGGGCTAAGTCATACTTTCATTTAAAAATGACATTTTTGGACTGCAAAAGTTGATTTGCGTTACGTTACATTGTGTTATAGAGGGCTAAAACGGGTAGAGGCCAATATTTATATGGTAAAGAGATGTAATGGAGATGGACTAAGTCATACTTTGATTTAAAAATGACATTTTGGACTGCAAAAAGTTGATTTGCCTTACGTTACATTACGTTACATTGTGTTACAGAGGGCTAAAACTGATAGACGCTAATATTTATATGGTAAGAGATGTAATGATGATGCGCTAAGTCATACTTTCATTTAAAAATGACATTTTGGACTGCAAAAAGTTGATTTGCGTTACGTTACGTTACATTGTGTTACAGAGGGCTAAAACTGATAGACGCCAATATTTATATGGTAAGAGACGTAATGGAGATGGACTAACTCATACTTTCATTTAAAAATGACATTTCGGACTGCAAAAGAAGTTGATTTGGGTTACGTTACGTTACGTTACATTGTGTTACAGAGTGCTAAAACTGAAAGACGCCAATATTTATATGGTAAGAGATGTAATGAAGATGGGCTAAGTCGTACTTTCATTTAAAAATGACATTTTGGACTGCAAAAAGTTGATTTGCGTTACGTTACGTTGCGTTACATTGTGTTACAGAGGCTAAACTTGTATACCGTAATATTCATATGCTATGAGTTGTAATGCAGATATTGTGTTTGGCTAAATGGGGTTCACATTTCAATAATGATAATCGGTCAACCGCCAGAAAGTTGATCTCCACGTTACTTAATGATGATATAATGCGATGCAAGCGTGTGCTAATATTTTATTTGTGTTTAGAATGTAAGGGCTATAGGAGATTGTCTAGACTTGCATACATTTTCAAATGCTAATTATGTAGGCAGTAGAAAGTGTGTTTTCCCCCATTACGCTACATTGACTGTGATACAAGAACTGAAAATAGACATAGCCCAGAGCTATTTCACTATCGACTCACCCGGTCTTATTCTCATCGATTGGTGTTTACATTGGATGATGTAGGTCTTAAGAGACAGCCTTGAACTTGGGGATAATGAACAACTCAATTTAATAATAGTATCAAGACTGTGTTTTTCCATATTGTGGTATATATGTTTACTTTGCTTGGAATTTGTATGTGAGGAGCATTACTCGCCTAATGGAGAGAGAATGAACGGCGCGTTTGAGGTAAAGCGAGGACTGACCGTGATGTGTATGTTTGTTTTACCACAGTGAATATGAAGCTATATTATGCTATGTCTATCAGTTGTTGAATAAACTCTACGTTACGTTATGTGATACAAGAACTAAACAAGCTTGTGGTAATATTTTATTGTGTTTGGATGTAATGGCTAAACATGGTTTACATTTCATTATTCAGACATCGGACAGAAAGTTGCTCGTTACTCTTAAAATGTTATTTGGGCAAAGAACGAAGTTAGCATATTGGTCGTGTTACCTTACAAGGTTATAAGGGTGAGAGTGATGGGGGCTCGAAAATTGACATTAGTCGTCCATCCTCTGATGCGCTGTCAGTCTAAGTGAAATGGAAAAAGATACGTGAACAGCAGCAGCAGGAGAAAGGAAATGATGGTACTTTCCCCAACTATTAAATGATCTAGAGAGAGAGAGAGAGAGACAGAGAGAAACCACTGACTGCTATGTATATCCCACGCAGTTGTGTTTACAACAAATTATGATTTGTTATAATAATAAGATTGAAGACCAGCTTATGACTGGATATTCTTAAAAAAAATGCTATTTGAGCAAAGAATGATGATACTAAGGCTTAGCACAGAACATCTGGTCTGGGAAGGGTGCAGTGATACTTGATGGTTTGGGCATGGAGGGGGGTGGTAGGGGTAGGGGTTTGGTGTGGGTGGATGGGGAGAGGGTAAGGCCGTCCCATTACCTTGTCAATCTCACAACGTCTCAAACCGCCGCGAAGGTTAGACCTTAACGAGATGGACTGCCGGTTCATTCATTCAGGAGTCTTGAACATTCTATGACATTGACTTGCTATGATAACGCCGTTGTGTGATACAAGCTCTGCACAACAGTTATGGCTGTAGGAAGAAGAGGTGATGGAGATTGAGTAAACATGCATACACTTCAATGATCACAGTTAAGAAGAACAATTGTAGGTAGAGATTTCATCTCCGTGACGATGTGAAATGTTTCCCTCTTTTAGTAAACGCTAACCTAGTGACTTTGACTGAGTTTACTAAGTGATGTGCCATGTGGTGGCACTTCTCAGGTCGATGTGACGGTATGTGATCCTGGTCCGTACCACTCTAGAAGGTAAGGGGAAGAGGGGTGTCCCACTCTATAAGGTAATGGAGGGGATGGAGAGGGGGTCCCCCTGATGGTATGGGAGGGGTGTGGGTGATTGACGATGACAGGTGGACCCCCTGCTGGCGGAGTATGATCCTCGCTCCCCTCCTTAACGGAATCGCAGTGGAGGTAGAGCCATGCTGGGGTGAACATCTCCAAGTCTTGTCTTTGCAGGCTAGGGAGTGTGGCTGCAGGCTAGTGAATGTGGCTGCAGGCTAGGGAGTGTGGCTGCACTTCTCCTGGACTCTGCTCTCTCATACCCTCCTCTCTTCACTTACGACTTGCAGTAGGGGGAGCTAATGGTTTGTCAAAACCATTAATGACCCCGAGCAGTCTCACGATGAGGGGAAGCTCCCCTCACCCTTCCCTCCCTCCCCCACCCCTCCCACACCCCAAACAACATAACAGACTATGTTGGGGCCCCTCTCACCTACACGCAGCCTCTACTTACTTACTATCATCAAAAAACTATTATCTTCACACAGGATTAAGTCTATGCCAAACACACATACATATTCATTTACTCTTTCCTCTTATTCCACTCTTTTCCCTGTATTTCTTACTCTACCACATAGTCTCACAAATCCCCAACAACATGTCCTCCACTCTTTCCTCACCACATACCCAAACACCGGACGCTCACACGCGCCAAACTTCCGGGAAATTCACCCCAAACCCTTTGTGAGTACGACGACGCGCGCCACCTGGCACCCAACAACATGACCTCCCATCTTTCCTGACCACATACCATAACACTGGACTCTCCAAACTTCCGGGAAAATTCCCCCCAAACCCTTTGCGACTACGACGACGCGAGACACCTGCCCAACTGGCACTCACGAGTGCCACCTGGGCAGGTGGCGTGCGTCGTCGTAGTCGCACTTTACACTACTGACATGAAGCAAGCTTTGCTATACTGATTTTAAATGTATTTGAAATTTGTTTAAATAATCCGCAGTTTGTGAAATAATTAGGAGAACTGTAATTGCTGGCAGCCGACGAGTGCTGACGCAACCAAGACATGACCACTTCAGTACCAATAAGCAATTTAAATAAATATAAAATAATTGTAAATAAATAAATAAAAATAAATAAATAAATAAACAAATAAATAAATAAATAAATAAATATATATATATTATATATATATATACATATATATATATATATATATATATATATATATATATATATATATATATATATATAATATTGTGACGAGAAAAATTGGTGGTATTGCAGTCTCTATAGGCAGATGGAATGCCAGTCACATAAAACAAAAACTATAGTAAAAAAAATGAAAAAAAAAAGTTAAACTGCAAGTTGCCTTCACGGTGGGGTAACTGTTGGATAACACAGAGGGAAAACACATTTAAAAATACTTTAATTTGAAAAAAAACTGAAGTTAAACAAATTACAAAACATAAAATAATATCCAGGCTAGGCTCTGATACAAAGTGTGCAAAACAAGCAAGATGAATTATCAAATTTACGTTACGTTAATGTGAAAATAAAATATGGTGTGGGAATACTGTGAGCCAGACTGAATAACTCTGTTACCATACCAAGATATGTCAACAGGTCTACTCAGTAGAGCACTCAGGAGTGATCTGAATCTTAGTGGCCTAGGTAGCCCTATATATATATACGACGACGACCGTGCAGATGGCGCTACTAGCTTCTTTAACTATGAAGTAGCTCGTTAACTGCTTGTTTGAGATGGCGTGAGCTCCCGAGGCGTCACCAGGTGCAAGGAGGGTGACAGGCCGTGTGGGGGGGGGGGGGGTAGGTAGACTGGTGGTATTGTCTAGACATCTAGAAAGTAGCTGTTGTCGTTGTTGTTGTGGCTGCAGTTCTTTAATATATATATGTGGTATGATAGAATAGGTGATGATGGAGCAGGCCGAATCTCTTCCTAGAGATTTTAACGTGACAATATATATATATATATACAATAAATAGAGCAATCATTCCTTTTAATGACTATGATGACACTTGAACATTAAAAAATGTACCACAATATCTGAGTACTTTTAACAATATACAAGTACCAGGAGCGGTACCGCCGGTGCCTCTGTGCCCTCCCTCGTTTCCTCGTCCTCCACACCCATTTCCCCTCTACATCTCCCCCTTCATCCCACTCTCCATCTCATCACCACCAACACTAGTGGTGGTGGTATTGTTGGGTGGTGGTGGTGGTGGTGGTGATGGGGAGTGGAGGTGGGGGGAGATGGTGATGGTGTATGGAGGAAGGTGGCAGTGGTGTTGGAGATGGTGAGTGGTGCTTGTGGTGATGGTGACTGGAGGTGGTAGTTGTATACTCACCTAATTCTGCTACAGGGTGTTCGGCTTCGGCTCCTTGGTATCGTCAATCAACTAGTGTAGAGAATCTTGAGCCTATTCTGCTTTGTCATATCTACATTTGAAACTGTGTATTGAGTCAGCCTTCACCACATCACTTCGTAATACTTTCCATTTATTAACTACGACACTAAAAAAGTTCTTTCAAACGTCCCTGTGGCTCATTTGGGAACTCAGGTTCCACCCGCATCTGGTAGTACATGTGTGTCTTGTGTTAAATAGGCTGTCTTTTTCTACTTTATCAATTCCTCTGAGATTATTGTATGTGGTGGTCATGTCTCTCATAACTCTTCTGTCTTCCAGCGACATGAGGTTTAGTTCCTGTAATCTCTCCTCGTAGCTCTGACCCCTCAGTTCGGGTACTAGTCTGGTGGCATACCTCCAAATCTTTTCCAATTTTGTATTGTGCATGACGAGATATGGACTCCACGCTGAAGCTGCATAATCCAGGATTGGTCTGACATAAGTAGTATACAAGGTCCTGAACGATTCCTTACACAAGTTTTTAAAGGCAGTTCTTACGGTGGCCAGTCTAGCATAAGCCGCTGATGATATTCTTTTGATGTGGGCCTCTGGGGACAGGTTCGGTGTGATATCAACCCCCAGATCTTTCTCTTCGATTCTTGCAGGATTTCACCCGCAGGTGGTATCTTGTGTTCGGCCTCCTGCTCCATTCGCCTAATCTCATTACTTTACACTTTCCTGAGTTGAGCCTTTTTCTAGACCATTCCTCCAGTTTGACCAGGTCGTCCCATAGTCTCTGTCTATCTTCATCTGTCTTGATAATTCTCATAATTTTTTCATCATCAGCAAACATTGAGAGGAATGAGTCTAAACCTTCTGGAAGATCAATTACATATATCAGAAACAGGATGAGACCAAGTACAGAGCCCTGTGGGACTCCACTGGTGACATCTCGCCAGAGCTTCGGCTCTTTGGTCCCGCCTCTCAATTGTCTATCAACACAGGTTCGTGAACCAATTGGGCTCTATCATATCTGCACTTGAAACTGTTTATGAAGTCTGCCTCCACCACATCATTTCTTAATGCATTTCATTTATTATCTACTCTGACACTTAAAAACGTCTTTCTAATGTCTCTATGGCTCATTCGGGTATCAGTTTCCAGCATTATTTCTTAGTGCGTGTGTCCCTTGTAAGCAATAAACTGTCTTTGTCTACCCCATAAATTCCTTTGAAAATCATGTATGTGGTGATCATGTACCACATGATACTCCTGACTTAACTCTTCCAGCGACATGAGGTTTAATTTCCGTAGTCTCTCCTCATAGCTCATGCCCCTCAGTTTGGGCACCGGTGGCAACCTGCCAAACACACGACGTAACTACGAATTTGATACAACGTCCGACGAAGTTTTAACACCTAACAAGCGGTATCAACCAATATAGCAAGTTGTAACAATATTCTAATACTTCATAAAAACCTTATACCAAGATGTAACAACCCTATTACAAGTTGTAACAAGGGGAAAATAGGGACAGTAACGGTTGGTGGCTGCATGAAAACCTCAGAACCGTCTTCAGTTTAGTTATTCTCCAGTCTGGTGTGGTAGTGATGGTGTGGTGGAGATGTTTTACTGTGGCGGTGTGGTGCTGGTGTGGTTATCTTGAGGTTATCTTCAGATGATTTCGGGGCTTAGCGTCTCCGCTCTAACTCTTCTGCCTCCCAGTGACGGGAGGTTTAATGCCCGTAGTCTCTCCTCGTAGCCCATACTCTCTCAGTTCTGGTACCAGTCTGGTGGCAAACCTTTGAAACTTTACCAGCTTAATCTTATGCTTGACTAGATATGGATCCCATGCTGGAGCCGCATACTCCAGGATTGGTCTGACATATGTGGTATATAATGTTCTAAATGATTCCTTACACAAGTTTCTAAAAGCCATTCTTATGTTGGCCAACCGGGTATTCTTATGTTGGCCAACCGGGTATTCTTATGTTGGCCAACCGGGCATAAGCCCTCTTGATATGGGCATTAGGGGGACAGGTCTGGCGTGATATCAACCCCCAGGTCTTTCTTTTTCTGACTCTTGAAATATTTCATCTCCCAAATGATACCTTGTATCTGGTCTCCTTCTCCCTACACCTATCTTCATTACATTAAATTTGCTCGGGTTAAACTCTAACAGCCATTTGTTCGACCATTCTTGCAGCTTGTCCAGGTCTTCTTGAATCCTCAAGCTGTCCTCCTCTGTCTTAATCCTTCTCATAATTTAGGCATCGTCAGCAACATTGAGAGGAGTGAGACTATGCCCTCTGGGAGATCATTTACGTATATCAGAAACAGGATATGTCCGAGTACAGAGCCCTGTGGGACTCCACTGGTGACTTCACACCAATCTGAGGTCTCACCTCTCACTGTAACTCTCTGCTTCCTATTGCTTAGGTACTCCCTTATCCACTGGAACTCCCTACCAGTTACTCATGCCTGTTTCTCCAGTTTATTCATCAGCCTTTTATGGAGTACTGTGTCAAAGGCTTTCTGACAGTCCAAGAAAATACAGTCTGCCCGTCCTTCTCTTTCTTGCTTAATCTTTGTCACCTGATCGTAGAATTCTATTAAGCCTTTAATGAAAGATTTACCCTCCCTGAACCCATGTTGATGGGTTGTCACGAAGTCTCTTCTCTCCTGATGTGTTACTAGTTTTTTTCTCACACTCTTCTCCATCACCTTGCATAGTATACAAGTTAAGGACACTGGCCTGTAGTTCAGTGCCTCTTGTTTGTCACCCTTTTTGAATATTGGTACTACATTAGCCATCTTCCATATTTCTGTTAGGTCTCCTATCTCCAGTGACCTATTATACACTATGGAGAGTGGCAAGCAAAGTGCTTCTGCACACTCTTTCAATACCCATTGTGAGATACCGTCTGGGCCAACAGCCTTTCTCACGTCCAGATCCAACAGATGTCTCCCGACCTCATTTCTTGTAATTTCGAACCCTTCCAAGGCCACCTGGTTCACTGCCACCTCTCCTAGCGCAGTGATCTCATCTTGTTCTATTGTGATAACCTCCTGGAAGCTCTAATTGAGTTCTTCACACACCTCTGTCATTCTCTGTGTACCTGTCCTCACCCGTTCCAAGTTTCACCACCTGTTCATTTACTGTTGTTTTCCTCCTTATGTGACTGTGGAGTAGCTTTGGTTCGGTCTTGCTTTTATTAGCTATATTATTTTCATACATTTTCTCAGCTTCTCTTCTCACTCTAACATACTCGTTCCTGGTTCTCTGGTATCTCTCTCTCTACTGTCTGGTGTTCTGTTATTACGGAAGTTCCTCCATGCCCTTTTGTTCAGTTCCTTTACTTCCATACACGCCCTATTAAAACAAGGATTCTTCTTTTGCTTCTCGGTTTTTTCCTTTCTGGCCGGGATAAATCTGTTTACTGCCTCCTAACAATTATCGATGACAGAGTACATCATGTCTTGTACGGACTTAGTTCTGAGTTCTGTGTTCCATGGTATATCCTTCAGGAATTTTCTCATCTCATAATTTCCCTTTCAGTACGCCAACCCCTTGTTTCCTGGTTCTTTTTTTATTTGTATTTTTTTTTTTTTGGGGGGGGGGAGATAAATCCTAGCTCTAACATGTACTCAAAGATCAATACACTGTGATCACTCATTCCTACGGGTGCTTCCAACTTAACTTCCCTAATATCTGACTCATTTTGGGGTTAATATCAGATCATGCATAGCTGGTTCATCCTCTCCTCTCATTCTTGTCGCTTCCTTGAAGTGTTAGCTTAGAAAGTTTCTTGTTGTCGCATCCAGCAGCTTAGCTCTCCAATGTGTCTGGTCCTCCATGTTGGTCTCTGTTCTCCCAATCTATCTTTTATCGATGTACTCACCTAATTGTACTCACCTAATTGTGCTTGCGGGGGGTTGAGCTTTGGCTCTTTGGTCCCGCCTCTCAACTGTCAATCAACTGGTATAAGATGTGGTACAGTGGTAGTGGTGTAATAGTGGTAATGTGGTGTAGTGGTAGTGTGATGGTGGAGGTGTGGTCTTGCACCAACGACCACCAACTATCACACAACTACTGCCCATACTAACCACAGCTTCAACCACCCACTATCCACAACTACCACCCCACACCAACAACAGAGCATTCAGAGAAAAACTTGCCATTTAACTCTGAATACGTATGAGTGTTTGCTTCTCCTGCCACACACTTTTTTATGGTGTACACTATATTATGCAAGGCTATACAGTTACATATCTGATTTTATACAAAAAATGAACATTGAGAGGACTCAAGAAAATGTTCGCTTCCTAGAGGCTGTAGATTTCCTCGAACTCCTCTGACGCCTGACAGGATCCGAGGACGCAGCAGGCATTCCCCCTCTGGGTCGCTATACTGAGGCACTGAAGGAGAAAACTTGCTGCCTTAGAGTCTCTTGTAGTGTCAATGAGCTTGGAACCAAGATCCTTAAGAAACCTTCTTGTACTTTCTCCCCATGGGCCTAGGGTCTCAGACCCTATTGGAACGAAGTTGTACCGATGATCTAATTCCCTGTACTTGGCTGACTTGTATCTTTCTCTGTGTGTCGCCGCGGCTCCTGCTTGGCCGGCCGAGAGGTTGATGTATGTGGTTGCCAGGGTGGATATGCAAGTATAGTCCCACACCAATTGTCTGCCACCCTTACAAGGGCGCAGTGTGATTCTGTTTGGTCGGCCAGCAAAGCTAATAGAGTCATGGTTCAATAGGTTGTGGGGCTCTGTCTCCGCTGGACACTGGGCAGAGGCAAGGCTTCTTTTAATGATGTCATTGACCTCGTCGTGTCTAATGTGCCAACCACCAGATTTTCCACAGTGCAGGCCATGCAATCTTATATTCGTCAGCATCTGCCTCGCCACAACGCACCTATGAACAGTGTTGATAGGGGCAGCAAATTCTATCCACAGGTCAGCCGATCACATCACTCGCTGTCTTCACCAGGCAGTAGATAACATATGCGTACTTTCCCACAGCCTAATCTACTGCTATGACTCCTATAAACACGCTAATAAATATCTAAACATAACAATAGGCCTATCTTGCATACCATCAAGGGAAATATGGGAGGGAAAATATATCTACTTTATCGAATCCTGCCCTCAGACGCCTAGACTCCGGTGGTCGCTGGATCTTCAATCCCTCACGTCGCTTCTTGACGTTCCAGATGCGTCACCGGTCCTTAGGTGTCGTGAAGACTCTCGTCATCGTCGAACTCGTTCCCTTAGCGAAGTTCCTGGGCACTGACAGCACCAGTTGTCACTGCACACGTCGTTTCCCTCAAGCACTCCTTCACCGGGACCATTCATTCGTGGATCAGGATGCGTCTTCTCCCTTCTGAGTTCCCAGTGGGCATGATCCAATCACAACAGCTCTGAGTACCTCGGAGTTCCACTGACGGCGAGCCAGTCACTACTCCGGCCGTCGTAACTCTCTTGACTCCTCCAAGACTATCAGGTCACAGTCCTCGGCGCCCTTACGCCGCTGGCACTCGGCTTCTTTCACACTTCCGTGAAGTACTGCAGTCTTTGGTAGTCACTATAAACTTGTCAGGCTGTGTAAATCCAATGAATGAGGCTCCTAGACCTCGGAACTCGAGAGCTCAACCATCGCACGTCCACTCTTAATGAAGCACCACAGATCTCTGAGCGCCTGGCGTTCTGCAGGCGGCGGGCCAGGTCTCCCAGTGACGTCACAGATCCAGGGGCAGGCTCTGATTGGTCAATCAAGTCATATAACCTCAGCCAACCAATCACTGGCCGGCGGGCGCCGCACACAAAATGGTGGACTTCAAGACAGGGGGCGCCATTTTGTTGTACCTCGGGCGCGACTTCCCCCCCCCCTTTTACCTACAAACTAAAAATGCAAATTTCTCCATAAATCGGTAACCATTTCGGTAGCCTCATACATCAAAAAATTCCCTGCATCTCGGAGAATCTCCAGATAACTTGATATGACTCTTAAATCTGGCATATGGGAGAAACAAGAGAGAGAGGCACCATCACAAACCCCCTTAAAATAAGAGTCATATCGGTTAGTAAATCCGAGAGAGGGCATCTGCTACCACATTCTCCCTTCCTTTAATGTGCCTGATTTCCAAATAGTACTCTTGTAACAATAGGGCACATCTGGTTCGAGTTTTTCATCCTGTGCAAGAACATCAAGGGGTTATGATCGGTTAACACTCGCATCGGTCTAGTACCTCCATCTACATAGACGTCAAAGTGCTTCAGTGCCAGGATCAGGGCTAAGGCTTCCTTCTCCACTGTACTATAAGCCCCATGGTACCTTTCGAATCCCTACATCGCTAGCGTCGACAAACAAGATAAAGTCGGACTCGAAGTCAGGTGAAATCAGCACTTGTGCTTCGGTTAACAACTTCTTAGTCTTCTCGAATGATTCCTGATAGGCTTCCTCCCATTTCCATCTAACGTTCTTAGACAGTAATTCAGTCAGAGGGTGTGCCACTGTCGAGAAGTTCTTGCAAAACCCTTTATAATATCCAATCATCCCCGGATATCGTAACAACTCCTTCCTTGTCCTGGGACTCAGATATTCTTTGACTGCCACTACTTTGTGTTCCACTTGAGACACTTCTCCTTGACCCACGACGAAACTAAAATATTCTAATCGGGCCTTCCCGTACTCGCTATTGGCCAGATTAACTGTAAGGTTTGATTCTTACAACCGTCGGAACAACTCCCTCAAACGATCCATGTGTTGTTTCCAGCTATCAGCGTACACCACTATATCATCTATGTACACGGTGCAGCCTTCCATCCCTCTTAGTACTTCGTTCATCATCCTCTGGAAACAACCTCCACTGTTTTTCATGCCAAATGGAAGTACTTTGTACTGGTACAATCTGTTCGGAGTAGAGAATGCAGAGATCCTCCTTGTACTTGGAGATAAAGGTATCTGATAATACCCTTTCAGCAGGTCGACCTTGGTGACAAACCTTGCGTTCCCCACTTGGTCGATGCAGTCACTTATTCGGGGAATAGGGTGGGAATCTGACACAGTTATGGAGTTCACTTTACGATAGTCGGTGCAAAAGTGATACGATCCATCACCCTTTTTAACTAGCACACAGGGTGAGCTCCACTCACTGTTGCAGGGCTCCGCAAGATCATTCGCTTGCAGGTACTCCACCGCCTGTCGCATGATCATCCTCTTCTCAGGACTCACCTGATTAGCTCTTTGCTTGATTGGCTTTCCTCCGCTCACATCTACCTCGTGTACCACACTCTTGTGCCGTCGGGGCACATCCGTAAAGAGCGACTGGTTCTTCTTTATTAGGGTCACTAGTTCTCTTTTCTGCCCCTTATCCAGATGACGTACCTTCTCTTCTAGGTGCATCAAACTTTCCGTATTTGACAGGTGCGTACCATGTGCCCACTTTCCTTCCTCTGCTGGCAACACTTGGGTCATTTCCATACACAGAACCAATTTCTTTTTTTACGACTGTGTTGTTCCCTACACTTTCGCACTCTCCTGCTCTTCTGGGAAGTATGACTTTAAACGGTTGATATGACATACTTGTGTCTTGCAGGGACGATTCGGCTTGATCTCATATCTTTCAGGACCCATTCACCTGACAACCGAGTATGGACCACCAAAGCGTGATTCCGTCACTCTACCTCTCCCAGGTAACATCATCATCACTCTGGTTCTCGCCTCAAATTCCCTTGGGACAACATTCTTGTCGTACCAAATCGACATTTTTTTTTAGCTGTCTTCAGGTGCTCAGCAGCCAGCTCCTTTGCCGTTTTCAATCGTTCGAGGAATTTCTGCACATACGCCTCCACTCTCACTAGTGTCTTTGTCGCTGTCAACTGCTCCTTCAGTATCAATAATGGGTTCCTTACTTCATGCCCAAACACTAGCTGGAATGGAGAGAATCCCAGAAACTCAACTATAGCATCTCTGATTGCAAACAGTGCTGGGTAGACAGCCTCATCCCATTCCACCCCCTGTTCTGCACAATACACTCTCAAGATGGTTTTCAGGGTGGAGTGGAACCTCTCGATCGCTACCTGCGAGTGAGGCCTATAAGGTGATGATCGTAGTTGGGCTATTCCCCAACCTGTAACAGCCTGCCTAAATCTCTTCGACTGGAAAATACTTCCGCAGTCGGACTTGATCTCCTTGGGCACTCCTATCGAAGCAAAGAATTGCTGAAGATGTCCCATGACGCAACTTGATGTCACCTTCCACACTGGGATCGCCTCTGGAATTCTCGTCGAAGCACACACAATGGTCAATAAGTAATTATTTCCCCTTCTCGTCCTAGGTAATGGTCCCACAACGTCGATTATTAGGCGTTCAAACGCCGGGCCAAACGCTAGAACTGGAACCAAAGGCACTTTCAGGATGGCAGGGGTATTCTTCCCCGCCATTTGGCACGAGAAACACGTCTTGTAGACTCTCCTTACATCCGCGTCCATGTCCGGCCAATAGAAATGATCCCAGAGCCGATTTAAGTTCTTGGTTACTCCTAAGTACCCCACGGGATCAACTGAGTGTGCAACCTTTAGCACCGCGCCTCTGTACTGCGCCGGCACCACCACCTGACGCGTCATTCTCAGTATACCATCACCCTCTTCTTCTCTCACTGATCTCCACTGCCTCATTAGCACTCCCTTCTCCATGAAGAAGTGAGTAGGTGACTCGGGGTCTAGCGAGACCTCCCTCCGCCTCCTGCACCAACTCCTGATACTCTTCCTTTTGCAGCTCACCTAGACGGGCGCTGTCAATACCTAGAGGACTGGTGAATGTAACATGGGGTATTCCTATCCAACCCTTCATCACCTGGCACTTGCCCTCTGGCCTCCTCTCGGAACAGATGATCGAGCCCCTGGTCACCTGGCAAGTCCTCTTCAGCTTGACCGGATCTGCTCACATCATCTCCCCCATCGCCCCGTCTCGACATCACTGTGTATACAGGAAATGCCGCTCTCGTAATTTCCGTCGCATCACTTCGAGTGTCTGTCGTGCTGCTCTGTCGATAGGACTCTATACACTCTTTGCCCTTAATCAAGTTCGGGAGAACACATCCCCACAGGAGTCGTTTCCTAGAATCACCTGAGCTACCGTCCTGGGCAGTGAAGCACAAACCCCTACCACGAGAGTCTGGCAACCAAAATCTGAATCAAGAGTCACTTCATGAAGGGGCATCCTCACCTGCCCCCCAACGTCCTTATCAAGGCTACCCCTGCACTGGAATTCCCGAAGTCCTCGGGGAAGAGGGATTCACTAACAAGGGTGAAATCAGATCCCGTGTTCCTCAGCATCCTTGCTGGCACAGGCTCAGCTCCTCATATTTTCACCGTTCCCTCACACTCGTAGGGGTGAATTCTCTTCTCCCTCATCACTGGCATATCACCTAAGGTCTCGTTGGTTTCTTCACCTCCTACTCTCACGTAAGCCACGTTCCCGCCATGCCTGGGGGGACCGCACTCCCTTGCAAAGCGTCCTCGTCACCCACAGTTGAAACACCAGACGCCTCTCCTGGACGATCCTCTACCAGTCACCCTGGTAGCACCAACGGTAGACGTTCCCTGGGTCCTCCTTGGACTCCCCCGTCGTCGGTTCCCGGGCAGCAGCACCTGCCCCTGAGCTAGGCCCTCCGCTCACAGCGTGGGGCTTTTCCCCGTGGGTGAGGGGCCTCGTAGCCTGGTGGATAGCGCGCAGGACTCGTAATTCTGTGGCGCGGGTTCGATTCCCGCACGAGGCAGAAACAAATGGACAAAGTTTCTTTCACCCTGAATGCCCCTGTTACCTAGCAGTAAATAGGTACCTGGGAGTTAGTCAGCTGTCACGGGCTGCTTCCTGGGGGTGGAGGCCTGGTCGAGGACCAGGCCGTGGGGACACTAAAAAAGTCCCGAAATCATCTCAAGATAATCTCAAGATAATCCTCCCCGCGTCCCTCGAGCTCTTGAACCGGTTTACTTTATTGGGTAAACTACTCTTGGGAGAGTCCCCGCCCATCCTCGCTCCTCCTGAACTCTTAAAGTTCCCTCCAGACCTTGTGTAAGGCGAGTGTTTGGGCGGTCCCTCCCTCCTGAGATGCAGTGCCTCCTCCAACATGTCAGCGCTGTCTGCAGCAGCCTTAAGGTCCTTAATATCAGCCGTTTGACCTCATCTGCTTCTTCTGCTTCCTCTGCCTTCCATCACTGTAGGAACTTCTGTTCCATATCCTGGGCTGTCTCGGCGTATAATCTTCCCTGACGCTCTCGTACACTCCTTGAACCGTTTCCGGTTCATTTCCGGAGTCAGCCTGAACGAATGGAGCACCATACTCTTAATCACTTCGTAACTAGCACACTCCTCTAGGTCAAGCATATTGTAGGTTTCCTGGGCCTCACCGGTCAACCTGCTCTGGATCAGAGCAGCCCAATCGTCTTCTGGCCACTCCTTCAAAGTTGCTATCCTTAGGAAATGTTCGAAGAACACCTCGGCGTCTTGAGGTTTGCAGGTAGGTAAGTCACGCTTTCTTACCTTGAGGTCATCCCGCCGTGCAGGTAGCGAGGGCAACCCGCGTTCAACGCGACGGCACTTGACCTCTTTCTATGCCTTTATTTCCTCCAATCGCAATTGTCTCTCTCCTTCCTCTCACTGCAGCTGGGCTTCGCGCTCACGCTCCTCTTGCTGCAGCTGAGCTTCATGCTCCTCACGCTGCAGTTGAGTTTCACGCTCATCTCGCTGCAGCTGAGCTCTGCGCTCATGCTCCTCTCACTGCAGTTGAACTTCATGCTCCTCTCGCCTCAGCTGGGCTTCGCGCTCATGCTCCTCTCGCTGCATTTGCGCTTCTTTCTTCTCACCGCAGATGGGCTTCAAGTTGCATCTTCATTATTTCCAGTTGCAGGCTCCTCTTACTGCAGCTGGACCCTCCACTGCTCCCACATTCACTGCGAGTTCTTCCCACACTGGTAGTTGCTTGGGACGGGCCATCTTGGGACGGCTCTTCCCCTGTCGTCTCCTCTCGAGCTGTAAGTTATGCCATTATTTCTATCCTACGCCCCACCACCTTAGTCGTCCTCAATCGGATCCCAAAGTGGTCTGCCACTTGTTTAAGCTGGGCTTTGGTACACTCTTCCACTTTCTCATCCCTCGTTACAATGAATTTATTCACTTTATCCTCCTCCATCCCTATAACCGAGCAATAGCACGACCACCACACTGGTTTCAATATTTCAGTCTCGGCACTACTGGGTAACACTGTCACTGTTCACTGAGTTCACTGGCAACACTGATCACGACATCGGTAACACTGTATTTGTACTCTGGCAACACTGTCTCCGACTCTTGGCAACACCATTTGCGAATTCTGGCAACACTGTCTTGGAATCTGGGCAACACTGTAGCCTGATTAACGGGTCCTGGCAAGGTCGCCAATTTGTAACGCGTCACTCACCTTGGCCTTGTGTTACGTGAGGTTACAGTTATACAGCGGGGGATCATGCAACTGATCCTGTAACCTCAAGCCGTGGGTCTTTGCTCCCTCCACTATGGTATCATGCATCGTCCCCCAGGGAGCTCTCCTAGTCATGCTCTCTCTCCTAGTCATAACTCTCTCAACTCCTCCAAGAGTATCAGCTCACAGTCCTCGACACCCTTACACCGCTGGAACTCGGCTTCCTCGCACTTCCCTGAAGTACTGCAGTCTTTGGTAATCACTATAAACTTGCCAGGCTGTATAAATCCACTGAATGAGGCTCCTAGACCTCGGAAGCTCAACCAGAGCACGTCCACTCTCAACGAAGCACCACAGATCTCTGAGTGCCTGGCGCTCTGTAGGCGGCGGGCTAGGTCTTCTGATGACGTCACAGATCCAGGGGTGGGCTCTGATTGGTCAATCAAGTCATGTGACCTCAGCCAACCAATCACCGGCCGGCAGGCGCCGCAAACAAAATGGTGGACTTGCAGACAGGGGGGCGCCATTTTGTTGTACCTCGAGCGTGACTTTCCTCCCTTACAAATTAAAAATGCAATTTTCTCCATAAATCGGTAACCATTTCGGTAGCCTAATTCATCAAAAGATTTCCTGCATCTCAGAGAAGCTGCAGGTAACTTAATATGACTCTGAAATCCGGCATATGGAAGAAACAAGAGAGAGGGCACCGTCACAAGGCTCAAAACGGCGTGTAAATTTTATAATAAGTGTAATGCATTCTACAGTTATTTATTTATTTTACTTCACCTCGAACGAAGATGACCTTTGGAGAACTCCTCTTCCACTTAAACAGAGATGCTAGATCACTAGATCAATCAACGCAAAGAGAGGTAGCGTTCATTTCACCAAACTCCAAGGCGACTGTAGCTTAGGATATGCCTATGGCAATGCAAAGACACATAAACCAGGAAACCCAATACGCCCAATAATCAGCCAAATACCAATCCAACCTACCACCTGGCAAAAAGGCTTAACGAACTATTAACTCCATACACTCCCAGCAACTATAGTCTTCAATCATCAGCAGATTTCCTAGAAATAATCAAAACTTCACAGCCCGATGGAATTATTGTTTCACTGGACGTAGAATCCCTATTTACCAACGTCCCAGTCAACACAACAATAGAAATGATACTGGACAGAGTATACCGAGACGTGAGCACCCCCGAATTAGACATACCCGAGACACACTTGAAGAGCCTTCTAGAGGCATGTACAAAGGAAGCTCCTTTCATCAGTCCACAAGGTAACATGTATCTACAAATAGACGGAGTCGCAAGTCGTCACCTTTCACTGCGTCTTGCACGCTAATGACAACCAAACACTCTACCAACTCCCAACGAGTAATCAACCAGAACTTCCCTTCCACATCTGGAAGCTCACTACCCTGACATCTTCAGGTTCTTCCAGGTTTATCTACCAGGATCCTACGCAGCTCTTCCAGGCTGCTACACCATGAAGTCTTCCTTGAGCAACTAAGGTGCTTCACCACTTCTACCAGGGTCCTCCTTGTTACGTACCTCTATAAGATACGTAATTAAATAAATTAATATGTATATTTATAATTGTGTATAAATTACATGTATGTATATTGATATACTTATATGTTCTATGTAAAATAATTTCATGTTACATTGTTGGCGTTAGGCCCAACGTATCATGGGAATGATTGTTTTATTTCTTTGTGTACTCAGTTTCCCATGGGAACTAATGATTTATATGTGATCATATGTGGGTAACATAGGTGAATAATAATTGTGTGAACTGTATCTGGCAAATTGTCGTGGGATAATCCGCTGCTGGATGAGCATGCCATCATTCCCCTTTGTATGTGTATTTTAATTACTATGTAAAGCAATAATTACCTTATTTTTGTTATACCAATATGTATTGACCATTCATTAAGTTAGTTTAAGATTACTCTTGTCAAAATATATTGCTCCATTGAAGAAATAATAAATATTATAACTTTGGCAAATTTTCGCGGGGCATACGCAATGATTTTGACTCTCGCAGATATGGAGCTCAGTTGCTGATACGGGGCAGGAGAGATCACATCTTTGTAGAGTTAAGTCTGTAACATTCATGTTGTGCCATATTTTATTATATGAGAGACAATACTTTTTGTTTGGTTGTATAAGTTAACTTTACCATCTGTGTTTTATTATTATACTTTATTGAATATATATATTATAAGTTATATGTATAATTTTCAGTCCTAAAGGAAAATTTTAACAAAGTGCTCATTACTTATTAAGGGGTTACACTGGTGACCCGCTCTTGTGAACAGCAGTTTTAGTAACCCTAGACCTTTTTTCAAGTTGGCTGTTGTAGGGTCACGAGCCGTAACGAACGATAGGTAACATAGAGTTATGGGGGCCTGTGCCGGGAAATATTGTTCCCACTTAAACTTAACTGTGCTAATCTAACCTTGCCTTCCTAGGTACCAGTGTGTTTCTTAAGAACTATTCCATGTGCCAAGCAAGCCTTCCTGTGTGTCGAGTAACAACGTTTCACGATCTTGAGGTAAGTCATCCTAAATATTTTGTTTGTGCAGTGAGGCCAAGCGAATTTTCAGTGTTGTGACAATTTTACAGTGAAGTGTAGTGCAGTGCGATTGTTTTAATTATTGTTGTGAATCAAGTGCCAAGTGTTAGTAACGATGGAGGAGCAAGTGTGTTTGTTGTTGGCTCACCCAGACTTTGAGGGGATTAAGAGCCTAAAAAAGACTGAGTTAATACAAATGGCAAATAAGTTGGATTTGACCACCAACAATAGAATGGTTAAAGCCCAAATTGTGAAAGTCATTGTGACGCATTTTGTTGAGAATGGAGAGTTAGATAAAGAAATTCTGGAGGAGTTAAGAGAGGAGTCGAGTGATCAGATGACGTTAAAGCGTCTTGAGTTAGAAGCGCAAATAGCCAATGCTAAGCTTGAAGCTCAAAAAGAACAGAGAATATTAGAACTTGAAGCTCAAAAAGAACAGAAAATATTAGAGGCTGAAGCTCAGCAAAGGGAGCTTGAGACTAGGCGTTTAGAACTTGAGGCACAAAATAGAAGATGTTTAATTGAGTTGCAACTAGAAGCCACAAAAAAGCAACAATTAGAGATTCAACAACAAATGGCTGACACTAACTTCAGGCTTGAATCACAGCGTATGGCAGCTGGGCATGGAAATACTAGTAATGTTTCAACAAATAGTGATAATAATCCCATCAGGATGAATAAGTATATAGAGTTACCCAAGTTTAATGAGGAGGATCCTGAGGTTTTCTTTGCACATTTTTAAAAGATTGCCATAAGTATGAACTGGCCAAGGGATCAATGGGTAGCCATTATGCAGTCTCAATTTAAGGGGCGTAGTCAGGAGGTTTTTACATCCCTACCTGACGCTCATAGCTTTGATTATGAATTTGTAAAGAAAAGCATCTTAAATGCGTATCAATTAAATCCAGAGGCACACAGGCAAAAGTTTCGGAACCAAAGGAGGGTAAGTGATCAGACAATAGCAGATTTTACTCGTCAGAAGACGAATTTTTGCAACAGATGGTTAAAGTCACTTTCAGTAACTTAGTTTGATGCTCTAAAGAATCTTCTTATCATGGAAGAGGTATTGTCATGTCTCCCAGACAAGTTGTCTACTTTTATGGCAGAACAAAAGAATGTAACAGACATTTATGAGCTGTCAAAGCTCGCGGATGAGCATGAATTGTTGACTAAGGCCCAATTTACGGCCACTTCACCTAAGTCTAGTCGTAGAGTAAATTATAATGCTCACCGAACTCCTTATCAGAATCCATCCAGTCCTAGTGCTCCAGTTACTCCCATGAGCTCTTCTCTTACAAAACCTAACCCTGCTACTTCATTGTCAGGAATGTCAAATAATAATAAGGTTATTTCTAAACCTACAGTTGGTTCCACAGGTGTGTCCACTGTAAGGTCCCGTTCCCATTGTAAGAGAAAAAGCCATGGAATTAATTCCTGTTTTATATTGCACCCTGAGTTACGACCAACTGGTCTCATTTATTGTAGAGGTGTGCAAAATAAATTTACTAATAAACATGTAACTGTAAACCCCAATTGGGTGAAACAGTATTCACCATATATATCTTCAGGTGAAGTTTTGTGTATTAATGGGAAGTGGAAGCCAGTGGTTATTCTTCGTGATACAGGTGCTTCCCAAACCATAATTTCATCCAGTATTCTTTCTGATGTTGAAAAGAGAGAGACTGGAAAGTTTGTTGTTCTTCAGAGTGTTGCAGGATGTAAGACTGTACCTCTAATAGACATTAATTTCATATCCACCATTACACTAAGTTTATGCACTGTGGGTGTTAGTACACAGTTGCCCATCCCAGGTGTGGATGTTATATTGGGTAATGATGTGGCCATAAATCATGTTGTGGGTGAGAATGATCCCCGTTTGTGTAAACAGCCAGTTGCAGAACATGTTTATTCTGCCTGTGCTGAAGTTAGTTCCATGAATGAACAACCTGTTGTAGTAGATGGTTTTGTCCATTCTACCTGTGCTGATGTCAGTACGATTATAAATCCAGTTGTCAGTTCTAATGTTGTTACTCAAGCAATTGTTCCAGTAACCAGTACCCCTTCAGTGGAGAAGTGGGATGTGGTTGTTCCAGATTCCTATGTGGCCGATTTAGTTGAGAGTAAGCCTGATACTATGACTCTGCTTTATTCCAATAAATTGGGAAAGGATGTCCATGTACCATTGTCTTGCCCGCTCACTACGAACGTTGTGCCAGGAGTTGAGAGAAACTTAAAAGCCACGACTCTGTATTCCAGCCAAGTGAATGGTTTAGGACAAGATGTCGGGTTGGCAGAAGTATTCCCGCTCACTCCAAGTTTAGAATCGGTTGTCGAGAGTAAGTCTGTTGTAGAGGCCCCGCCTCACCCTAGTCAAGGTGATAGTATAGGGGAGGAGGTCAAACTACCTGTTACTTGCCCGCTCGTTTCAGATTCCCTTAATTTATGTGCATTGAGTAGAACTGACCCTAAGATTTCAGAGAGAAGCAAGGAGACAGTCTGTACTGTAGATCCAGTTCTGGAGAGTGTGGGAAAGCAGCCAGAGGATCAACTTCTGTTGAGTAGATGGAGATCCATTGAGCCTCCCTCTTCAGTTGTCTGTGAGGATGTGACCCAGCTTGGTAGTGATATTATTGATTGTGAGCAGACAGTACTCCGAGCAGCTCCAGAAGTCACGGGAGGAAATTTTGGTAAAATCATTGAGAGTGGTAAAGTAGCATTTGGATCTAAGTTACGGAGTTGTGATTCTTATTCCATGTGGAGTAAGTATTTCTCATTGTGTACCTTGAGTCAGAGTGTGTGTAGGATGTTGAAATCTACTTTTATTCTGCAGGAGCCATTGTCTTGTGAAGTAATGGACTGTGGGACATCTTTGTCCAGCCTTGTGGTTGAGCAGAGAGAGTTTACTCAAGTAGGTTGTGCAACCAGTTGTTCTGAGGAAGTGGTGAGTTATACTAGAGTAGTGTCTCTATATTCAGATTCAGGTAATTTTGATGCACGAGTGATGAAAGTGTATGTTCCACTCAAGTGTGGTGTTGACTTTCAGAGTCATATTGGTGGTGAAGGATTTATTCATACTGGGGAGCAGATGTTTGAGGCTCCAAGTGTGTATTTCAAGTTGAGGGATACGGTTATCCTACCTAGTATTAATCATTGTGAAGGGTTACAGATTGTCCTTGGGTGTTTCCCAGGTAATCTGCTGTTCATCTTCGAGATGTTAAGACCCTTAAACCTCTTGGTTGATTGTTTGTCATCAGATGTAAATCACTTGGGAAGTGATGGTGAGGGTTGTCAAGTTTTCGGCATGTTTTATTTAGTCTTTTGGAAGACTAGAAGGTTGATGAAAGTGTGTGTTGTGTTCAAGTCCATCATCAGGGGGTGTGAACTTGTCTTCGGAGTTATGATTGAGATATGGTGCCTAGGCATATGCCTGTTTTCTTTCACTGATCGTTATGACAGAGTTATGAGGCAATTGATTTCTGTGTTCCTTATGGATCATCTGAGCCAGTTCGATCAGGTAGTCTTTGCACTTATCTTGGGTTGTATTTCTTGGTTTGAAGGTCAAAGGTTTGCTAAGTTGTTGTGTTGTGTTTCGGAAGGTTCTATGAATGGGAAAGTTTTATACATAATTGTGAGGTTTAATGCTAATTTCTCTAATTTTAGTATCCATTGGGCAAGAGTATGTGTTCCACAGAGGAACAAGAGTGATGAAGAGCAGATGTCTGTGTCAGAGCATACCCAGGAGAAGTCCCAAATCTACTCAACATCCAGTCAGCTTCACTTAAGCAGTTCAGCTCCAGAAAAAGGGAGTAATGGAAAATGGAGTTTGTCTTGGAAAAATTCACCATGTGGAAAAGGAATCACATGGAAATATGGGACTGATCTTAGAGAAATAGTAAAAACAAACAGAAAGATAAATTGCCGTGATAACTGTGTGCAAGCAGCTACGTTTATTGACAATTCTATTCATGCTAATAATGATAATGTTGATAGGTGTATGAAAAATAATCTGAAACAAAGTGAAATAAATGAGATAGTACCCTGGAGAGATTTGCATACTCCAGTGAAACATATGTAGAACATAGTCATAAGACTGAAATTTCTGAGTTTCCTGTAAGAATATATTTAGAGTGTTTTCATTTTTGTCTAGAAATGTGTTCTTATTACTTTTACATGTTTGGTGTAATTAATACCATAAATCTCAAGTGTCATACATTTTACTTTGAAAAAATGCCATTGATCTTCAATCTATTGCATTTTTTTTCTTGGAGGTGGAAGTGTTACGTACCTCTATAAGATACATAATTAAATAAATTAATATGTATATTTATAATTGTGTATAAATTACATGTATGTATATTGATATACTTATATGTTCTATGTAAAATAATTTCATGTTACATTGTTGGCGTTAGGCCCAACGTATCGTGGGAATGATTGTTCTATTTCTTTGTGTACTCAGTTTCCCATGGGAACTAATGATTTATATGTGATCATATGTGGGTAACATAGGTGAATAATAATTGTGTGAACTGTATCTGGCAAATTGTCATGGGATAATCCGTTGCTGGATGAGCATGCCATCATTCCCCTTTGTATGTGTATTTTAATTACTATGTAAAGCAATAATTACCTTATTTTTGTTATACCAATATGTATTGACCATTCATTAAGTTAGTTTAAGATTACTCTTGTCACAATATATTGCTCCATTGAAGAAGTAATAAATATTGTAACTTTGGCAAATTTTCGCGGGGCAGACGCAATGATTTTGACTCTCGCAGATATGGAGCTCAGTAGCTGATACGGGGCAGGAGAGATCACATCTTTGTAGAGTTAAGTCTGTATCATTCATGTTGTGCCATATTTTATTATATTTTATTATATGAGAGACAATACTTTTTGTTTGGTTGCATAAGTTAACTTTGCCATTTGTGTTTTATTATTATACTTTATTGAATATATATATTATAAGTTATATGTATAATTCTTCAGTCCTAAAGGAAAATTTTAACAAAGTGCTCATTACTTATTAAGGGGTTACACTGGTGACCCGCTCTTGTGAACAGCAGCTTTAGTAACCCTAGACCTTTTTTCAAGTTGGCTGTTGTAGGGTCACGAGCCGTAACGAACGATAGGTAACACTCCTCAGCTCTCCTGGCTGCTACACCATGAAGTTTCCTACAACAGAACTGGAGTTTCGCCACTGGTATTACAGAAGCACGTGACACTCCTCTTCACTGCTTCTCCTCACAGCTCGAGGTCCTACTCTTCACTGTGGGGCTACTCTTCCTCAGAGTACACTACTCCTTCAACAGTCTTGGAGTCTCTTCCACTAACTCACTCTACTGGCTCGAAGTTCTCAGCAACTTCTTCCAAAGACAAACCTGCAACCCATCGACACGCCAATTAAAATGTTTCCTTATAAACACATAGACGAAATAATCCATACAATATGTTTGCATCCAACATCTATCTGTTCTCTACATATTGTGAGAGTGGACTCTTTCCGTTTGGGCTGGTCCATGCTCCACCTGGCCAGGCGGTCCTGGAGGCAGCCACCCCGCCAGGAGCTGGGCTCCCTCAGTCATCTGCCAGCGCTCAGAGGAGACGGACGTCGCTTTGTCCTCCAGGACGTTCCTCCATCTCCATTCTCTTATTTTAGGCCTCCTGCCTTACCAAAACATGTCTACCTTATCAACAAACATTCGCTACTGTCGCTAGGCACACGACCAGCTACAAGTAATCACTATAAACTGGCTTAAAATCGTGCTTACCACAGACTGTCTAGTACAGGGCGCTCCCCCTCTGACGGAGTCTGATCAGAGCACTCCCACGGCCCACGATAATGTCTCTGGGCAGCTTAACAAACTCTCCTTGCCGTCTAGGACTTGAGACCAAACGTTGCCAGCTTGATTCCACAGCTGGAACGTCTGCACACTTCCTTTCTCTTGAAGGTATATCCAACAGGGGATCCTCTCCAACGGGAGCGCAAATGGAGCGCAGCTTCCCCTCACGATGTCTGGTACTCAAGTGGGGTCAGAGCCCTCCCAAAGCGAGCCTCATGCCTCCAGCAAATTATCCGCATCTCATAACCAGTCATTTATCTATTTTCTTATTCACTGCCCACATTCTTAAACTCTCTGTAAAATTTACCCAATTATTTTATGTATGTATCTTCATGTCTGTATATCTCCGACCTCCTGTCCAACTTAGGACAGTTGAGAGGCGGGACCAAAGAGCCAGAGCTCAACCCCCGCAAGCACAACTAGGTGAGTACAACTAGGTGAGTACACACACACACACACACAAAGCTACTCCACAGTAACATCAGAAGGAAAAGAACAGTGAAAGAACAGGTATTGAAACTTAGAACAGGCGAGGACAGGTATACAGAGAATGACAAAGAGGTGTGTGAAGAACTCAACAAGAGGTCCCAGGAGATCTTCACAATAGAACAAGGTGAGGTCACAGTGCTAGGAGAAAGGGAAGTAAACCAGGCTGCCTTGGAAGGGTTCGAAATTACGAGAGAGGAGGTCAAGAGACACCTGCTGGATCTGGATGTTAGAAAGGCTTTTGGTCCAGACGGGATCTTGCCATGGGTACTGAAAGAGTGTGCAGAGGCACTTTGCTTGCCACTCTCCATAGTCTATAGTAGGTCACTGGAGACGGGAGACCTTCCAGAAATATGGAAGACGGCGAATGTGGTCCCAATATACAAAAAGGGCGACAGGCAAGAGGCACTGAACTACAGGCCAGTGTCCTTAACTTGTATACCATGCAAGATTATGAAGAAAGAAGATCGTGAAAAAAAAACTAGTAACACATCTGGAGAGAAGGGACTTCGTGACAAATCGCCAAGATGGGTTCAGGGAGGAAAAATCTTGCCTGACAGGCTTAATAGAATTCTTCGACCAAATGACAAAGATTAAGCAAGAAAGAGAAGACTGGGCGGACTGCATTTTCTTGGATTGTCAGAAAGCCTTTGGCACAGTACCGCATAAGAGGCTGGCACATAAGCTGGAGAGACGGACAGGTGTAGATGGAAAGGTGCTCCAGTGGATAAGGAGTACCTAAGCAATAGGAAGCAGAGACTTACGGTGAGGGGTGAGACCTCAGATTGGCGTGAAGGTACCAGTGGAGTCCCACAGGGCTCTATACTCAGTCCTATCTTGTCTCTGATATATGTAAATGATCTCCCGGCGGGTATAGATTCATTTCTCTCAATGTTTGCGGACGATGCCAAAATTATGAGAAGGATTAAGACAGAGGAGGAAAGCTTGAGGCTTCAAGAAGACCTAGACAAGCTGAAGAAATGGTCGAACAAATGGTTGTTAGTGTTTAACCCAAGCAAATGTAATGCAATGAAGATAGGTGTAGGGAACAGGTGGCCAGATACAAGATATCACCTGGGAGAGGAATTTCTTCAGGAGTCAGAGAAAGAAAATCTCCCGAGCTGAGAGATATGAGCTACGAGGAGAGACTACTGGAATTAAACCTCACTTCGCTGGAAGACAGAAGATTTAGGGGGGACATGATCACCACATTCAAGATTCTCAAAGGGAATTGATAGGGTAGATAAAGACAGGCTATTTAATGCAAGGGGCACACGCACTAGGGGACACAGGCAGAAACTGAGTGCCCAAATGAGCCACAGAGATATTAGAAAGAACTTTTTCAGTGTCAGAGTGGTTGACAAATGGAATGCATTAGGAACTGATGTGGTGGAGGCTGACTCCATACACAGTTTCACGTATAGATATGATGGAGCCCGATAGGCTCAGGAACCTGTACACCTGTTCATTGACGGTTGAGAGGCGGGACTAAAGAGCCAGAGCTCAACCCCCGCAAGCACAATTAGGTGAGTACACACAAACATCCCAGGAAGCAGCTCGTACACATGTCCTGTGAACGGGCTGCTTCCTGCACTGGTCCTGCGAGAGACCCATTTGGTAGTGCTGTCTAACTCTCAGGTACCTATTTACTGCTAGGTAACAGGGGCATCAGGGTGAAAGAAACTCTGCTCATTTGTTTCTGCCTTGTCCGTGAATCGAACCTGGGCCACAGGATTAAGAGTCCCGCGGGCAGTTCACTCAGCTACCAGACTCCACCACTCAGCTACCAGACTCTCCCTGTCCTTTGGCAGAGAAGGCCATGCCGTCCGTACCTGTCGGCCACTGCCTCGCCGCAAATACACCTGTATTCGGTGTGGATTGGGGCAATGAGGCGGAGATCCACAGCAATTCGGATGGCCTGCAGTATGAGACGCATGCGCTTGCTGACATTGGGTTTGATAATAGAAAGTCATCAGTATTGGGATGGGAATTATCAGAAGTAAGTGCTTAGCCATTATGACTATATAGCACTTGGAAAGGGGGGTCAGGATAAAGATTTAGGATGGGACGGGGGGGAAGGAATGGTGCCCAACCACTTGGATGGTCGGGGATTGAACGCCGACCTGCATGAAGCGAGACCGTCGCTCTACCGCCAAGCACAAGTAGATGGACGCTCCTACAGTTCTAAATCGAGCAGTGTCATGTGATATTGTCATAGATTCTAGGCATGGTTGCAATTTCTTGGTCAGCAAAGGGGTGATCCCAGCTGGATTGCTTATGGGCTTCAGAAGGTGTTCATTGGGGTGTTGGTCCTACAAGAGAGACCCTTGTGGTGGTGCAGTCTATAAAGCTGGGATCATGTACCCCTGCCTGTTGAACTAGATACTCAGATAGGATTTACTTCACCAGGTTGTCAGATGCCACTGAAGAGGACTGAACGCTGGTACAGCAATTTGTGTCACTGTTCGAACGCCAAAGCCCCCAGAATCTGACAGGAAGGGAGTCCTGTTTCCACTGTGAGACGCTGAGAGAAAGGTTGAGGGCTTTTTCTAGCATTGATTTCAGCAAACTGTCGTACTCATCGAATTTAATATTATTGAAAGATGGCGAACATCTAAGAAAGAAGGTCAGCCTGGGGAGGGACAAGCAACTGATGATGAGGTAAAGTGCATCATGAGCATCGATGTCTTCAATCCTCTCATTCATTCTCTTCAGGTCAGTGATCTTACCAAGGACCTCGTCGATGGCATTCCCTCCAAGAGAAGCTCATAGGAGTGTGTTGTTCTCAGGATTGATTATATGAATTAAAGGCAAAGCAATTGCCTTTAATTCGCTTTATTCGCTCTATGTGCTGGCAGGTGGAGGGTATTTCGCACTTGGAAGAGTTCAGGGTGAGGCCTAGACTTGCTCCTAGCTTCTGAATTATTCATATGCCATCCAGGAGGGAGTCTGGGGAGCCAGCTAGAGTACCATCGTCCAAAAACCAAATGTTGAGCTCACTGTACAGGTTATCGGTGACTTCCTTGATTATTAGGAAGAAAAAAAAAGGAGCAAAGGGGGGGGGGTCACACTTTTGGACACCTTCTTGTGCGTCAGTTTCATGTTCCCCGAATAACAGAGTTAGATTCTTGCTGTAACATGAGTTTACAAACAGGTAGAGGGAAGGAAAAAACCGACGAACTGCACTGAGTACTGCATCCCTTCTTACTAGATTTAAAAGAATTTTTAAATCCAGTTTTATCCGGGCTTTTTCATCTGTAATGTTGGCAATGTAGGCTCTAGCTGCATGAGCCGCTGCCTCACACTGCTGGGGAATACCAAACCCTAGCTGTTTTGGCTTCAGCTTGTCTGCTGCTGCCTGGCTAACTTTTCTAGCAGCAGCCTTAGCGACGAGACACAGGAGTGAATTGCCCACAGCTATCGGTCTGATTCCTCCATTCCTTTTCTTCAGGCACAGAGGGTAGCACCAAAAATGAGAACCCATATGGTCTGTTGCTAGCTAGACATGTGTTGGATAATCTAGTTAGTTCCATCAGGAAGCCCTGTGCAATGTCTCCCAGTGCAGAGTTGAGTATTTGTTTGATGTGGTTGGGTCTTAGTCCTGTGAACCACACTCAGGGGGTTCTGCTCTGATGACACCGATTAGTGGGATACTGTCATGTGGAGCTCTGAATGGGTGTTTGTCTCTCAGGGCTTGTGCTGTATCGGCATCTCATGTGACAACTGTGTCCTTGCTGATGACTGATCGCCCCTAATATGTTGCCTTCTTCTATTTTCTTGCTGACTACTGCTCTGATTTTGGATGCCTCGGTTCTGTTACTAATACCTTTCCTGCAGTGAGTATTGATGGCATGGGTGGGGGAGGGGTACCTTGTTGTCCTCTCTAGGGAAGACTATTTATAGCCATAATGACTGAGGAATGCAGTGTTGTGTCTCTCATTGCAGGGACAGCTAGACATATACTACCAAACAGGAGAAGATTGTGCCATGCATGAATGGTTCAGAGAGAGTCATTAACCTTTTTCATGAGGCTGGATATTTTGGCTGCTGCTTGGGTGTGGGCAACTTTGGGGATGTGCTGCAGGGTTTACAACCGATGTCGCTTTGATGGCTTCTAGTAGGTTCTCTGTCGAAATGAAACTGTTGGAGGTGTTTTCCCTGACTGCTGGTGTGGGGCGTTGATTGATACTCTCTTTGGGAGGAAGCCACATAACCACAATTAAACCTACTGTCTGGGTATGTTTGCGCACATCCTTGTTGGTCTTGAGACACTGGGCAGGTGCTGGGCGGACCCTGGGTGGGCACTGGGCGCGCGTTGGGTGGGCACAGGACGGGTGCTGGACGGGCGCAGGGCAGGCGCTTGGTGGGCATTGGGTGGACACTGGGTGGACGGTGGGTGGACGTTGGACGGGTGCTGGGTGGACGCTGGGCAGATGCTGGGTGAATGCTGGGCGGATGCGGGACGGGCGTTGAGTTGGCACTGGGCGGGCGCTGGGTGGGCGCAGGGCCGGTGATGGGCAGGCGCTGGGTGGACACTTGGTAGGCACTAGATGCTGGGAGGGAGATGGGTGGACGCTTGGTGGGTGCTGCATGGACACTGGGTGGGCGCTGGGTGGATGCTGGGGGACACTGGGAGGACACTGGGTGAGTGCTAGGTGAATGCTGGGCATGCGCTGGGTGGATGTTGGGTGGACGCTGGGCGGACGTAGGGTTAGGAAGGTGGTGGACAGAGGAGGGTGGCGGTCACAATTTGGTGGAGCAGGGGGGAGGAGTAGACAGGTGGGTAGTAATGGAAGTTAGGCCATAACGTGTCCGTTTTGCTTTTTTTGAGGGACACGTTATAGCCTCATGTGTTTTCGTTACAAATGGCGAGGGACACGTTATGGCCTAGGTGTTTTTTGTTACAAATGGCGAGGGACACGTTATGGCCTAGGTGTTTTTTGTTACAAATGGCGAGGGACACGTTATGGCCTAGGTGTTTTTCGTTACAAATGGCGAGGGACACGTTAGTGCCTAGGTGTTTTTTGTTACAAATGGTGAGGGACACGTTATGGCCTAGGTGTTTTTCGTTACAAATGGCGAGGGACACGTTATGGCCTAGGTGTTTTTCGTTACAAATGGCGAGGGACACGTTATGGCCTAGGTGTTTTTCGTTACAAATGGCGAGGGACACGTTAGTGCCTAGGTGTTTTTTGTTACAAATGGTGAGGGACACGTTATGGCCTAGGTGTTTTTCGTTACAAATGGCGAGGGACACGTTATGGCCTAGGTGTTTTTCGTTACAAATGGCGAGGGACACGTTATGGCCTAGGTGTTTTTCGTTACAAATGGCGAGGGACACTTTATGGCCTAGGTGTTTTTCGTTACAAATGGTGAGGGACATGTTATGGCCTAGGTGTTTTTCGTTACAAATGGTGAGGGACATGTTATGGCCTAGGTGTTTTTCGTTACAAATGGCGAGGGACACTTTATGGCCTAGGTGTTTTTCGTTACAAATGGTGAGGGACACGTTATGGCCTAGGTGTTTTTCGTTACAAATGGTGAGGGACATGTTATGGCCTAGGTGTTTTTCGTTACAAATGGTGAGGGACACGTTATGGCCTAGGTGTTTTTCGTTACAAATGGTGAGGGACATGTTATGGCCTAGGTGTTTTTCGTTACAAATGGTGAGGGACACGTTATGGCCTAGGTGTTTTTCGTTACAAATGGCGAGGGACACTTTATGGCCTAGGTGTTTTTCGTTACAAATGGTGAGGGACATGTTATGGCCTAGGTGTTTTTCGTTACAAATGGTGAGGGACATGTTATGGCCTAGGTGTTTTTCGTTACAAAGGGAGAGGGACACGTTATGGCCTAGGTGTTTTTCGTTACAAAGGGAGAGGGACACATTATGGCCTAGGTGTTTTTCGTTACAAAGGGAGAGGGACACGTTATGGCCTAGGTGATTTTCGTTACAAAGGGAGAGGGACACATTATGGCCTAGGTGTTTTTCATTGCCTCGTGATCCTGTGCAAACATCGCTTATGGTCAATGACATCAATCTTCATCTTCCCTGAATAAGTCCAATATCTGTTATGATATATTTATTCCCATTTTCGCTATTTATGGCATACGGGATTAAAAGGCTGCCTCCTGATGTAGAATGACACCATCCTTTCTCTATTTTAAATCACCTATTTACTTCCAATGAATGTTAACCCAAACATCAACTGTTGCTATTAGATGAACTGCAGTGGGTATATTCCCTTTTAATAACCACTTTCATCTCCATTTATGCGCTTCAATAATGTCACTCTATTAATATTCAGAAGGACCTGGAAGCTTTATATTTTTAGTGTCCAACCAAGGATCGTTTATTGACCATGAGAATGGATGAAATCCATTATCCTTTCGTATGAAACAAGGGAAGCAACACTGAGTATTAACTAACATGTATCACAGTTTTCGCCCCCTGTTACCGAACCAATATTTTACCCAGGTATTTTTCCTAAATTTAAAACTCATCCTATTTATATTCATTGTTTCCTGTTCTGTCTCGTGTTGATACGTTTAATAGGCTATTAATACCCTCCTTTGTCATGTCCATTCACTCAAACCCCTATCACATAACCCTCCCCCTAATTCTTCTTTGCCTTTCTAGAGAATGTAATTTAAGCTTTGTCAATCTTTCTACAAGGATCGTTTATTGAGCATTGGGAAATAAAATGAAAATCCAATATCTCCCATTTGTATGAAACAGACCCCTCCCAGACATGGAGATTTCAACAGGGGATTCAGTAGTATTCCTAGTGAATGTTATTATTTAATTTTTCAAAACAGGATACACCAACACTCGGACATTAATTCCTCCTTCACTGTTAGTCTTGCGTATGTCTCGCAATCTCTCAAAAACATTCTCCCCACACCTTACTGTAGCATATAACAAATCAAAATACTCATTCATTGTACATATAAATGAACTAGATGTGAGGGGGATGGTTCACCAGCTCACTTACAATGGTGCTCTTATGCCTGTGGAGGCCAGTACATTTGTTAAGTGCACTTGTTAAGTTGTGGACCTAAGTTTGGTAACCAGTACCCGAAACATCTTGTGTTTGGGCTCATGTAAGAGCCCCGGTCATCAGCATTCCAGAAATGTTACCCTGGCCGGGGTAGCACGTCTATGGGCAGAGATATAGGCAATAGCATCTTGTGATTGTCTAGCTAGGAGCGAGGACTCAAGATTTGCGCGGGAACAGTCAGGCAGCCTGGTAAGCGTGGGCCTCCCGCCAGCCACTTGACTCGTCGTCATGGCAACGGCAGGCGTCCATCTTGAGCCGCCATGTTGGTCGGCCATCTTGAGTTGCCCTAGGGCCATGCTACACCGCCGCTGATTGGTTGAGAGGGGTAGGCCGTTGTGTGCCTCCCTCTCATTGGTTCTTTCGAGGAGGACGCGGGAATCGCCGGCGTGTTCCTCCCTCAAAGCATCATTCTGCTCCAGTCACCACCATAGCCTGATGTCTCTCTTGCCCATTCGGCCAAATTGGGCAAGACGACGTCGTGGTGACTGTCTCCTCAGCTCTTCCACTGCCGCCTCCACCACGACCGACAGCTGCACAGTCAGAATCCAGCTGGAGTCATCGCCGAGGGGTAGAAAGATAGGGAATGAGTGAGAAAAATCTGGGATGTGGGTAATTTGCATACGAGCAGTAACAAACTCGTGGATCCCCACACCAATTATTATAGATGTTCAAATTCCTGCTAGTGCTTTGTAGCAGTCGAGGGAATGAGGAAATTCGTGCCAAGTGTTCAAGGGTAGTTTTCTCATAGAAATTCGTGGAAATCTCGAGTCAGTGTTTTGGCGCCAGAGTGTTGGGAGCGCTACGCATGCTCGGGAGGGAGGAGGCCGTCACTGAAGCCTACTACCTGCCACCTAGCGCGCCGCCACCTACACCACCTACTGCCACCTACCACCGCTGTGAGCCAGCCACCGTCTGCAGGGTGCATGATTGTATGATAGGACGATTGTGTGAGTGTGTGTAAGCCATGTGGGAGCCAGTACACTTAATAAGTGTGCAGACTTAAGTTTGGTAACCAGCAACCGAAACATCTAGTGTTTGGGCTCATGTGAGAGCCCCAGTCATCAGCAGTCCAGAAATGTTACCCTGACCGGGGTAGCACGTCTGTGGGCAGAGATATGCCGATAGCATAATCTCATTGTATGGCTTGGAGCGAGACTCAGATTTGCGCGAGAACAGACAGCTGCCTCCATGGCGAGTGTGGGCCTCCTGCCCACTAGCCACTTGAGTCGTCGTCATGGAAACAGTCGCCATCTTAGTAAACATCTTGAGCCGCCATGTTGGTCGGCCATCTTGGACCATCTTGGAATTGCCCTAGGGGCTATGTTACCCAGTTGCTGATTGGATGAAAGGGGTAGGCCGCTATATGCCTTCCTCTCATTGGTTATTTCGAGGAGGACGCGGGAAATCGCTGGCGTTTCTCTCCCCAGCTTCATTCTGCTCGAGTCACCACCCTACCCGGACGTCTCTCTCTTGCCCATTCGGCCAAATTGGGCAAGACGACGTCGTGGTGACTGTTTCCTCAGCTCTTCCACTGCCGCCTTCACCAAGACCACCAGCTGCACAGTCAGAATCCAGCTGGAGTCATCGTCGAGGGGTTAGAAAGTTAGAGAGAGTGGAAAAATGTTCTGGGATAGTTGGGTAATGTGCATACGAGCAGTAACAGACTCGTAGATCCCATACCAGTGATTAAAGGCGTTCCATGCAGCTAGTGCCCTGTAGCAGTCTATGGGAACAGGGGAAATTCGTGCCAAGTGTTCAGGGGCAGTTTTCTCATAGAAATTCGTGGAAAAAAATCTCGAGTCAGTTTTTTGGCGCCAAAAGTGTTGGGGGCGCTACCTTGCTCTGGAAGGGTGGGGAGGTCTCCGCCACCTACCGGCGCCTATCACTGCTGTGAGCGAGCCAGCCACCCGTAGCGGGGTGCCTGATGTACGGGAATGGTGTGTAAGCTGGCAGAATGAATGAGTAAGTTCCTATGTGTGTATTTCTGGTGATCAGTTAGTCTCTAAAAGCTTGAATTCTAAAGTCAGGTGTTCCGTCACATTGTCACACAGCACCTGTGGAGGTGAAGTGAAGTGTGGACGAGGAGATAATCACCCTTGATGTCAGTCCAGAGTGACTTACGTCTTGTGTACACGGACGTCCAGTGTGTGTGTGTGTGTGGGTACACACGGGAACAGAGTATACATAGTATTATATTATTCCATTGTGGGGGAATAATATATAATTCCCTGTGGAATGATATATTATTAAATAATATTTATAATAAATAATATATAATTCCCTGTTGCCCATGTTCCCCGCAGTAAGTCAACGAATTCCTTTGGAGACTTCAGGCTGAAGGCGCAAGGGATATTAGGAGTCAGCAAGCCGTTGAGTCATTTCGCCAGTCTGTACGTGGGTGTGGGTATCTAGCTGATGATTGGCCGAAGTGGGTTTCCAGGCTTATGTGTTTTGACATTTCCATACGCGTATCCAGGTTTATATTCCCCAATAATCTTTGGCAGGTGGAGTCCGGATTTCTTGGCGTTCACGGGATAAGAGCCTCATTGGACGATGAGATGGAGAAGGATGGGAAGCTGCCCTTTCCAGATGTAACAGTCATGGAAGGGAGCGGAGGTTTCCACACTGCAGTCTACACTAAGGAAACAAACATAGGAAAGTGCCTAAATGCCAACAGTGACTGCCCAGACAGGTACAAGAGGAGTGTTGTTAACGCTTATGTCGACCGTGCTTTCAGTCACAGCTCAGAATGGAAGCAAGTCGACGAAGAACTCTGTAGGGTAAGGCAGATCCTAGTCAACAACGGCTTCTCCAATGGTTTCGTTGAAGACATCACAAGAAGGAAAGTGAAACGCCATGCAACCTCTGAAGGGACAACTAACACAACACCTATACCCCCTATTAGACTATTTTACAGGAACTACTTTTCCCCAGCTCATAAAACGGAGGAAAGGGTCCTGAAAGATATTGTTAATAGAAACGTTATCCCTACAGACAAAAATCAGAAGATACAACTGACGATTTACTATAAAACGGAAAAAAACGGCCAGCCTACTCATGAGACACTCTCCAGACACAAAGCAGAACGCTTTAAAAGAGACCAACGTCGTCTATGCCTCACTCCCGTGCCAGGTAAGTCCACTACGGGCTCACCATAGCCCGTGCTACTTGCCCCGCTCCTGTGCCAGGTAAGTTACGGGTTCACCATAGCCCGTGCTACTTGGAACCTGTTCCGAGTAGCTGAATCTATAACAACAACAACGTCTATGCCTTTAAATGCCCACTTGGGTACTGTAAGCCTCAAAAAACTCAGTATATAGGCAAGACAACAACATCTCTTTCCAGGCGATTAAAGATGCATAAGCAACAGGGCTCCATTAAGGAACATATAATCTCTTCCCACAACCAAACCATCACCAGAGAAATCTTAGCAAAAACACAGAAATCATCGATAGATACAGCGATAGCAGACGGCTTGACATCTGCGAGGCACTACACATCAAGAATTCAACACCAGCAATCAACAGCCAATTAATGCACAACTATATTCTACTCACTTCAAGACTCCGCTCCAATATAGAAGCATCAAGAAATATGGGCCAATAGACCCTCTGCAATTACTCCCATTCTTACCTTCAATACCCATTGTTTCGTGTTCTATCCTAAGTTGAAAGTTTTGTTCACCTCATCCAAAACTGTTGTAACATATCACCTCAACCAAAATGCGGATATAAAATGAAAAATGAAAGCTGTTTAAATCATAGCATAAGTAAGAACTCTGTTTAGTGTTTGCAGGTAATTGTTGTGTGTGTGTAAACTAAAAGTCTTTGAAAATGTAATAAGTTATTACGAAACGCGTACCTTCAACAATTACCATAAACAGTGAAAAGAAACATAAGAAAGATCGAGAAAATTCGTGTTAGAATTATTAATCTTACTTTTTCGGTCATATTTAATAATATATGTCTACAGGAAAGACTGCTACCAAAATATACTAATATATATATATATATGTGTGTGTATAGTAGTTGCAGTATTAACGTAATTTTGGTAGAATTTGGTGAGTGACTAGGCTGTCGCTGGAGACCGCCGTCGCTCTGTCGAGTAACGTAATTCTCGGGAGTGTTTATCGGCCTGCGGGATCGATAAATCACTCACCCATGTGATTTAGGGAGTACGAGATCTCCTTAGTGTTCCCAATAACGTTTGATAGCTGTAGGCTACATGTGTCAACAGTAATTATATATATATATGATCGTAGTGTCACGGTGCCCAGTGTTGTTGTGCTGGTTGATACCTGGTTGATGGGGTTCTGGGAGTTCTTCTACTCCCCAAGCCCGGCCCGAGGCCAGGCTCGACTTGTGAGAGTTAGGTCCACCAGGCTGTTGCTTGGAGCGGCCCGCAGGCCCACATACCCACCACAGCCCGGTTGGTCCGGCATTCCTTGGAGGAATAAATCTAGTTTCCTCTTGAAAATGTCCACGGTTGTTCCGGCAATATTTCTTATGCTTGCTGGGAGGACGTTGAACAACTGCGTACCTCTGATGTTTATACAGTGTTCTCTGATTGTGCCTATGGCACCTCTGCTCTATTTACTATGCTAATAGCACCTCTGTGCTATTTACTGTGGTGATTGCAAATTGTGGACCTATGTTCTAAGGGGTAATGAAAGCACTGGGGTCATTTGCAACAGTAAGTGTGTGCAGTATTCTAATATTTGGAAATTAGAGTACTTGCCGTGTGTGTTATTGCAAAGGGGTTGTCATTGTTAGTGATTGTTGCTAGTGTTGAGCAATCACCGTATGTGATTGCAGTTCAGTAAAGTTATTGTGGGGCAGTGTTCTAGAGGGTTCATGTCCTGTATGTTATTTTACTAGGTTCTGCAGTATTATCATTGCAACCTGACTGTAAGGTAAATCACCGTGATTTGTTAGTGTGATTTGTCATTGTCGTGGGTGAACTCGGCTGTTGACGAGTACTTGGGTTTTATATTCTCCTGTTTATCTGGTAGGACATTAAAGTCCAGTATTCAGGGAGGTGATTGCGAGGCAATTAATATAACGTAACCAAGGGAACGCCTTATTGCTTTAAGAGAATTTTTTCTTTGACAATTTGAGTAACGTAGAATACGTTTGGGTTAATTTACTTTCCTGCCAAGCAGCTACGGTAGTCTCAAGGAGCCTAGCCAGCAGCCAGATAAGAACTAGAGTATTGTCTGTCGTAATTAACGGTCAGTGGACCGGGTAATTGACGTGTTTCAGGAAGTCAAAGAAATTAACCTCGATCCTTGTTTGATCGACTCACACGAAGGCTCCATTGTTCCATTAACGTAACGTCGTTATTTATCTGTCCGGAAGTACCAGCACTTGATTGACTCGTGGGAGGAGTAACGTCATTTTAGAATAACGTAAACGTGGTGCTAATTACTGTTATTAGCCACCTGAATTGGTCTGAGTATGGAAGGCTTAGACGGAATTTATACCTTAATGTAAATTGCTGAGCCAGTGTGAAAGGTTGCGTATTTTAATTGTTTAATTATTTATTTTGAGGATAGTAATTAATTACTCTAAAGGTAATCACAAGTGATTACCGTTCTCTTAGCACTTTGGACATTGTAAATCAGAGTTTATCATCGCTGAGTGATTAGTAACCGATTAACGTAAATTAACGCAACTAGAAAGGAGATTAATCAGCTGTCTAGTAGTACAGAGATTAATGGGATTTACCCACTGAATGCTCGACGGGTAGAGTGCTGTGTAATTTCCGCGTTACTAGTGACAGTTGTAAGAGTTATTAAATTAACTTAAATTTTATGTTATTATTAACGTAAATGTTATAGTGTTATTAACGTAAATCAAATTGTTATTGATTGTTGATCATCCGTGGGACGGAGTGTTAACGTAAGGATTAATTTGAGGAAGGGTTGCTGGAGTTGCCAGTGAACCCATTAGTTATTGTTGTCATTGAAAGGCTACTGATTTGATTACATTGCAACTGCTATTGCTGGTATAGACTGCACAGAGGCGTAGAACAGTAGGAGGTTACTGGAGACGTGTTTCAGAACCCACTGTGTCATTTGTTGTAATTGTGATTATATTTCTGTTAATTCTTGTTCCTTGTTGATTCCTCTGTGTGCTCGCTTATGTTCGAGTTAGTTCATTATGCAGTCCGAGGGGCTGGTGTCTAGCTGTCATTGATAGTGTCACAGGAAGGATTTTGAGTAACGTCATTGACATTTCTTTTTGTTTTTGTTGTAGTAGTTAGTACTTTATTAAATAAACTAAGTTGTTATGGTTAACACTGTCTTTTCGTTACACTCCACACATCATAATTGTTATGCAAGTGTTTTTCACACTCGACTAATCAAATTGAGACTGATTCTGAGTTTTGGACCAAATATACGGCACCACACAACAATAAATTATTGTTGTGAGAGCCCAGGACCTACTCGTTAGATTCGCTGCAGCGAATGGCGAATGTCGTCGGCCCAAGTGGAGGGGATTTAAATTTTTATTGGGGTCTCAGCGTTTGCTCGCGCCTAGTCAATTGTTCATATATGGTCCCAAAGTGAGGAATGAGCTGCTTACTACACTGGTGTGTTAGCTAAGCAAGTCCTTCCTCAGGCGACCTAATTAAATATCACGACTGGAATAAAGGTTAAAGAATACAAAAAATTCTTAGAAATTTTCCTAGCTCAATTCCTTATACCAATTTCATTTATTCCCACTTAATTTAAGTCACTAAACTCTCACACTAGCCAGCACAGAAGCCTTACAGCAACTTGCATAACTAATACGCCTTTAACCCACTGCACCAAACTCAGACCCTAGAGCTAGTGAGGGGTCACTCACATTCTTTCATCAAATTCCTGTTAATATGGAGAACTCTGTGTCTATGCTTAATGCACAACTTGCCTAAACACGCAAGAACACGTGCATTAAGCATAGACACAGAGTTCTCCCATATTATTATCATTCAACGATGGTAAACTCTGATTTTACAATGTCCAACGTGCTAAGAGAACGGTAATCATTAGTGATTATCTTTAGAGTTATTAATTACTCTCCTAAAGATCAATAATTAAAAAATACGCCACCTTACACACTGGCTCAGCAATTTACATTAAGGTATGAATTCTGTCCGAGGCTTCCATACTCAGACAAATTCAGGTGATTAAGGACGCTAATCACCACGTTTATGTTATTCTTAAATGATGTTACTCTTCCCACGAGTCAATCAAGTGCCGATACTTCCGGACAGATAAATAACGACGTTACGTTAATGGAGCAATGGAGCCTTCGTGTGAGTCGATCAAACAAGGATCGAAGATAATTATTTTGACTTCCTGAAGCACGTCAATTACCCGGCCCACTGACCGTTAATTACGACAGACAATACTCTTATTCTTATCTGGCTGATCTTATCTTATTCTTTTCAGCATGAAGAGCACAGTCAGCATGAAGAGCACAGTGAGCATGAAGAGCATAGTGAGCATGAAGAGTGCAGTGAGCATGAAGAGCACAGTGAGCATGATTAGCACAGTGAGCATGAAGAGTACAGTGAGCATGAAGACCACAGTGAACATAGAGAGCATGAGGAGTAAAGTGACTATGAAGAGCATAGTGAGCATGAGGAGCACAGTGAGCATGAGGAGCATAGTTAGCATGAAGAGCACGGTGACACTGAAGAGCAGAGCGAGCATGAAGGGCATAGTGACCATGAAGAGCATAATGACCATGAGGAGCACAATGAGCATGAAGAGCATAGCGAACGTGAAGAGCACAGTGAGCATGAGGAGAACAGCGAGCATGAAGAGCACAGTGAGCATGAAGAGCACAGTGAGCATAAAGGGCACAGTGAGCATGAAAAGCACAGTGAGCCTGAATAGCACAGCGAGCATAAAGAGCACAGTGAGCATGAGGAGCACAGAGAGCATGAAGAGCACAGTGAGCATGAAGAGCGCAGTGAGCATAAAGAGCATAGTGAGCATGAAGAGTACAGTGACCATGAAGAGCACAGTGAGCATAAAGAGCATAGTGAGCTTGAAGAGCACAGTGACCATGAAAAGCACAGTGATCATGAACAGCATAGTGATCAAGAAGAGCACAGTGAGCATGAGGAGCACAGTGAGCATGAAGAGCACAGTGATCATGAAGAGCACAGTGAGCATGAAGAGCACAGTGATCATGAAGAGCATAGTGACCATGAAGAGCATAGTGATCACGAAGAGCATAGTGAGCATAAGGAGCACAGTGATCATGAAGAGCACAGTAAATCATGAAGAGCACAGTGATCATGAAGAGCATAGTGATCAAGAAGAGCACAGTGAGCATGAAGAGCACAGTGAGCATAAAGATCATAGTGATTATGAAGAGCATAGTGAGCATGAAGAGCATAAAGCGCATGAAGAGCACAGTGACCATGAAGAGCACAGTGACCATGAAGAGCACAGTGAGCATAAAGAGCAAAGTGAGCATGAAGAGCACAGTGATTATGAGGAGCACAGTGAGCATGAGGAGCACAGTAAGCAAGAAGAGCATAGTGAGCATGAAGAGTACAATGACCAGGAAGAGCACAGTGAGCATGAAGAGTACAGTGAGCATTAAGAGCATATTGAGCATGAAGAGCACAGTGACAATGAAGACCATATTGAGCATGAAGAGCACAGTGAGCTTTAGGAGCATAGTGAGCATGAAAAGCAGAGTTAGCATGAAGAGCATAGTGAGCATGAAGAGCACAGTGAGCAAGAAGGGCACAGTGAGCATGAAGAATACAGTGAGCATGAAGATCACAGTGAGCACGAAGAGTACAGTGAACATGAACAGCACAGTGAGCATGAAGAGCAGAGTGAGCATGAAGAGTACAGTGAGCATGAAGAGCATAGTGAACATGAGGAGTACAGTGAGCATGAAGAGCATACTGAGCATGAACAGCAAAGTGAGCATGAAAAGCATAGTGAGCATGAAGAACAGTGACCATAAAGACCTTAGAGAGCATGAAGAACACAGTGAGCATGAGGAGTACAGTGAGTATGAAGAGCACAGTGAGCATGAAGAGCATAGTGAGCATGAGGAGCACAGTGAGCATGAGGAGCATAGTTAGCATGAAGAGCACGGTGACAATGAAAAGCATAGTGTGCATGTAGAGCATAGTGACAATGAAGAGCTTAGTGACCATGATGAGCACAGTGAGCATGAAGAGCATAGAGACCGTGAAGAGCACAGTGAGCATGATGAGCAGAATGTGCATGAAGATCACAGTGAGCATGAAGAGCACAGTGAGCATGAGGAGCACAGTGAGAATGAAGAGCGCAGTGAGCACGAAGAGCACAGTGAGCATGAGGAGAACAGTAAGCATGAAGTGCACATTGAGCATGAAAAGGACAGTGAGCATGAAGAGCACCGTGAGCATGAGGAGCACAGTGAACATGAAGAGCACAGTGAACATGAAGAGCAGAGTGAGCATGAAGAGCACAGTGATCATGAAGAGCACAGTGAGCATGAGGCGCAGAGTGAGCATGAAGAGCATAGTGAGCATGAAGAGCACGGTGACATTGAAGAGCTTAGTGAGCATGAAGATTCTAGTGACCTTGAAGAGCATAGTGAGCATGGAGAGTACAGTGAGCATGAAGAGCACAGTGAGCGTGAAGAGAACAGTGCGCATGAAGAGTACAGTGAGCATGAAGAGCACAGTGAGCGTATAGAGCACCGTGAGCATGAAGAGCACAGTGAGCATGAAGAGCACAGTGAGCGTGAAGAGCACAGTGATTATGAAGAGCACAGTGATTATGAGGAGCACAGTGAGCATGAAGAGCACAGTGATCATAAAGAAAGCAGCGAGCATGAAGAGCACAGTGAGCATGAAGAGCATAGTGCGCATGAAGAGTCTTGTGACCATGAAGAGCATAGTGACCATGAAGTGCACAGTGAGCATGAAGAGCATAGTGACCATGAAGAGCACAGTGAGCATGAAGAGCATAGTTAGCGTGAAGAGCACAGTGAGCGTGAGCAGCACAGTGAGCATGAGGAGCACAGTGAGCATGAAGAGCATAGTGACCATAAAGAACATAGTGATCATGAAGAGCATAGTGAGCATGAAGAGTACAGGAAGAATGAAGAGTACAGTGAGCATGAGGAGCAGAGTGAGCATGAAGAGCATAGTGACCATTAAGAGCATAGTGATCATGAAGAGCATAGTGAGCATGAGGAGTACAGGATGCATGAAGAGTACAGTGAGCATGAGGAGCAGAGTGAGCATGAAGAGCATAGTGAGCATGAAGAGCACGGTGACATTGAAGAGCATAGTGAGCATAAAGATTCTAGTGACCATGAAGAGCATAGTGAGCATGGAGAGTACAGTGAGCATGAAGAGCACAGTGAGCGTGAAGAGAACAGTGCGCATGAAGAGTACAGTGAGCATGAAGAGCACAGTGAGCATGAAGAGTACAGTGAGCATGAAGAGTACAGTGAGCATGAAGAACACAGTGAGCAAGAAGAGCACAGTCAGCATGAAGAGCTCAGTCAACAGAAAGAGCATAGTCAGCATGAAGAGCACAGTAAGCATGAAGAGCACAGTGAGCATGAAGAGCATAGTGAGCATGAAGAGTACAGTGAGCATGAAGACCACAGTGAACATAAAGAGCATAGTGAGCATGATGAGTAAAGTGACTATAAAGAGCACAGTGAGCATGAAGAGCATAGTGAGCATGAGGAGCACAGTGAGCATGAAGAGCATAGTTAGCATGAAGAGCACGGAGACAATGAAGAGTAGAGTGAGCATGAAGAGCATGTTGACCATGAAGAGCATAATGACCATGAGGAGCACAGTGAGCATTAGGAGCATAGTGAACGTGAAGAGCACAGAGAGCATGAGGAGCACAGTGAGTATGAAGAGCACAGTGAGCATGAAGAGCACAGTTTGCATGAAGGGCACAGTGAGCATGAAGAGCACAGTGAGCGTGAGGAGCACAGTGAGCATGAAGAGCACTATGAGCATGAACAGCAGCGTGAGCATGAAGAGCATAGTGACCATCAAGAGCATAGTGATCATGAAGAGCATAGTGAGCATGAAGAGTACAGTGAGCATGAAGAGTACAGTGAGCATGAAGAACACAGTGAGCAAGAAGAGCACAGTCAGCATGAAGAGCTCAGTCAACAGAAAGAGCATAGTCAGCATGAAGAGCACAGTAAGCATGAAGAGCACAGTGAGCATGAAGAGCATAGTGAGCATGAAGAGTACAGGAAGCATGAAGAGTACAGTGAGCATGAGGCGCAGAGTGAGCATGAAGAGCATAGTGAGCATGAAGAGCACGGTGACATTGAAGAGCTTAGTGAGCATGAAGATTCTAGTGACCATGAAGAGCATAGTGAGCATGGAGAGTACAGTGAGCATGAAGAGCACAGTGAGCGTGAAGAGAACAGTGCGCATGAAGAGTACAGTGAGCATGAAGAGCACAGTGAGCGTATAGAGCACCGTGAGCATGAAGAGCACAGTGAGCATGAAGAGCACAGTGAGCGTGAAGAGCTCAGTGATCATAAAGAAAGCAGCGAGCATGAAGAGCACAGTGAGCATGAAGAGTATAGTGACCATGAAGAGCATAGTGATCACGAAGAGCATAGTGAGCATGAGGAGCACAGTGATTATGAAGAGCACAGTAAATCATGAAGAGCACAGTGATCATGAAGAGCATAGTGATCAAGAAGAGCACAGTGAGCATGAAGAGCACAGTGAGCATAAAGATCATAGTGATTATGAAGAGCATAGTGAGCATGAAGAGCATAAAGCGCATGAAGAGCACAGTGACCATGAAGAGCACAGTGACCATGAAGAGCACAGTGAGCATAAAGAGCAAAGTGAGCATGAGGAACACAGTGATTATGAGGAGCACAGTGAGCATGAGGAGCACAGTAAGCAAGAAGAGCATAGTGAGCATGAAGAGTACAATAACCAGGAAGAGCACAGTGAGCATGAAGAGTACAGTGAGCATTAAGAACATATTGAGCATGAAGAGCACAGTGACAATGAAGACCATATTGAGCATGAAGAGCACAGTGAGCTCTAGGAGCATAGTGAGCATGAAAAGCAGAGTTAGCATGAAGAGCATAGTGAGCATGAAGAGCACAGTGAGCAAGAAGGGCACAGTGAGCATGAAGAATACAGTGAGCATGAAGATCACAGTGAGCACGAAGAGTACAGTGAACATGAACAGCACAGTGAGCATGAAGAGCAGAGTGAGCATGAAGAGTACAGTGAGCATGAAGAGCATAGTGAACATGAGGAGTACAGTGAGCATGAAGAGCATACTGAGCATGAACAGCAAAGTGAGCATGAAAAGCATAGTGAGCATGAAGAATACAGTGACCATAAAGACCTTAGAGAGCATGAAGAACACAGTGAGCATGAGGAGTACAGTGAGCATGAAGAGCACAGTGAGCATGAAGAGCATAGTGAGCATGAGGAGCACAGTGAGCATGAGGAGCACAGTGAGAATGAAGAGCGCAGTGAGCACGAAGAGCACAGTGAGCATGAGGAGAACAGTAAGCATGAAGTGCACATTGAGCATGAAAAGGACAGTGAGCATGAAGAGCACCGTGAGCATGACGAGCACAGTGAACATGAAGAGCACAGTGAACATGAAGAGCAGAGTGAGCATGAAGAGCACAGTGATCATGAAGAGCACAGTGAGCATGAAAAGCACAGTGAGCATGAAGAGCATAGTGAGCATGAAGAGTACATTGAGCATGAAGAGTACAGTGACCATGAAAAGCACAGTGAGCATGAAGACCTTAGTGAGCATGATCAGCACAGTGAGCATGACGAGCATAGTGAGCGTGAAGAGAAGGGTGACACTGAAGAGCATAGTGACCATAAAGTGCACAGTGAGCATTAAGAGCACAGTGAGCGTGAAGAGCACAGTGAACATGAAGCACATAGTGAGCGTGAAGAGCACAGTGAGCATGAAGAGCATAGTGAGCATGAAGAGCACAGTGAGCATGAAGAGCATAGTTAGCGTGAAGAGCATAGTTAGCGTGAAGAGCACAGTGAGCATGAAGAGCACAGTGAGCATGAGGATCACAATGAGCATGAGGAGCACAGTGAGCGTGAAGAGCACAGTTAACATGAAGAGTACAGAGAGCATGAAGAGTACAGTGAGCATGAAGAGCACAGTGAGCATGAAGAGTACAGTGAGCATGAAGAGCACAGTGAACATGAAAAGCACAGTGAGCGTGAAGAGTACAGTGAGCATGAAGAGTACAGTGAGCATGAAGAGTACAGTGAGCATGAAGAACACATTGAGCAAGAAGAGCACAGTCAGCATGAAGAGCTCAGTCAACAGAAAGAGCATAGTCAGCATGAAGAGCACAGTAAGCATGAAGAGCACAGTGAGCATGAAGAGCATAGTGAGCATGAGGAGCACAGTGAGCATGAAGAGCATAGTTAGCATGAAGAGCACGGAGACAATGAAGAGTAGAGTGAGCATGAAGAGCATGTTGACCATGAAGAGCATAATGACCATGAAGAGCACAGTGAGTATGAAGAGCACAGTGAGCATGAAGAGCACAGTTTGCATGAAGGGCACAGTGAGCATGAAGTGCACAGTGAGCGTGAGGAGCACAGTGAGCATGAAGAGCACTATGAGCATGAAGAGCAGCGTGAGCATGAAGAGCATAGTGACCATCAAGAGCATAGTGATCATGAAGAGCATAGTGAGCATGAAGAGTATAGGAAGCATGAAGAGTACAGTGAGCATGAGGCGCAGAGTGAGCATGAAGAGCATAGTGAGCATGAAGAGCACGGTGACATTAAAGAGCTTAGTGAGCATGAAGATTCTAGTGACCATGAAGAGCATAGTGAGCATGGAGAGTACAGTGAGCATGAAGAACACAGTGAGCGTGAAGAGAACAGTGCGCATGAAGAGTACAGTGAGCATGAAGAGCACAGTGAGCATGAAAAGCACAGTGAGCGTGAAGAGTACAGTGAGCATGAAGAGTACAGTGAGCATGAAGAGTACAGTGAGCATGAAGAACACAGTGAGCAAGAAGAGCACAGTCAGCATGAAGAGCTCAGTCAACAGAAAGAGCATAGTCAGCATGAAGAGCACAGTAAGCATGAAGAGCACAGTGAGCATGAAGAGCATAGTGAGCATGAAGAGTACAGTGAGCATGAAGACCACAGTGAACATAAAGAGCATAGTGAGCATGATGAGTAAAGTGACTATAAAGAGCACAGTGAGCATGAAGAGCATAGTGAGCATGAGGAGCACAGTGAGCATGAAGAGCATAGTTAGCATGAAGAGCACGGAGACAATGAAGAGTAGAGTGAGCATGAAGAGCATGTTGACCATAAAAAGCATAATGACCATGAGGAGCACAGTGAGCATTAGGAGCATAGTGAACGTGAAGAGCACAGAGAGCATGAGGAGCACAGTGAGTATGAAGAGCACAGTGAGCATGAAGAGCACAGTTTGCATGAAGGGCACAGTGAGCATGAAGAGCACAGTGAGCGTGAGGAGCACAGTGAGCATGAAGAGCACTATGAGCATGAAGAGCAGTGTGAGCATGAAGAGCATAGTGACCATCAAGAGCATAGTGATCATGAAGAGCATAGTGAGCATGAAGAGTACAGGAAGCATGAAGAGTACAGTGAGCATGAGGCGCAGAGTGAGCATGAAGAGCATAGTGAGCATGAAGAGCACGGTGACATTGAAGAGCTTAGTGAGCATGAAGATTCTAGTGACCATGAAGAGCATAGTGAGCATGGAGAGTACAGTGAGCATGAAGAGCACAGTGAGCGTGAAGAGAACAGTGCGCATGAAGAGTACAGTGAGCATGAAGAGCACAGTGAGCGTATAGAGCACCGTGAGCATGAAGAGCACAGTGAGCATGAAGAGCACAGTGAGCGTGAAGAGCACAGTGATTATGAAGAGCACAGTGATTATGAGGAGCACAGTGAGCATGAAGAGCACAGTGATCATAAAGAATGCAGCGAGCATGAAGAGCACAGTGAGCATGAAGAGCATAGTGACCAGGAAGAGCATAGTGATCACGAAGAGCATAGTGAGCATGAGGAGCACAGTGATCATGAAGAGCACAGTAAATCATGAAGAGCACAGTGATCATGAAGAGCATAGTGATCAAGAAGAGCACAGTGAGCATGAAGAGCACAGTGAGCATAAAGATCATAGTGATTATGAAGAGCATAGTGAGCATGAAGAGCATAAATCGCATGAAGAGCACAGTGACCATGAAGAGCACAGTGACCATGAAGAGCACAGTGAGCATAAAGAGCAAAGTGAGCATGAAGAGCACAGTGATTATGAGGAGCACAGTGAGCATGAGGAGCACAGTAAGCAAGAAGAGCATAGTGAGCATGAAGAGTACAATGACCAGGAAGAGCACAGTGAGCATGAAGAGTACAGTGAGCATTAGGAGCATATTGAGCATGAAGACCACAGTGACAATGAAGACCATATTGAGCATGAAGAGCGCAGTGAGCTTTAGGAGCATAGTGAGCATGAAAAGCAGAGTTAGCATGAAGAGCATAGTGAGCATGAAGAGCACAGTGAGCAAGAAGGGTACAGTGAGCATGAAGAATACGGTGAGCATGAAGATCACAGTGAGCACGAAGAGTACAGTGAACATGAACAGCACAGTGAGCATGAAGAGCAGAGTGAGCATGAAGAGTACAGTGAGCATGAAGAGCATAGTGAACATGAGGAGTACAGTGAGCATGAAGAGCATACTGAGCATGAACAGCAAAGTGAGCATGAAAAGCATAGTGAGCATGAAGAACACAGTGACGATAAAGACCTTAGAGAGCATGAAGAACACAGTGAGCATGAGGAGTACAGTGAGCATGAAGAGCACAGTGAGCATGAAGAGCATAGTGAGCATGAGGAGCACAGTGAGCATGAGGAGCATAGTTAGCATGAAGAGCACGGTGACAATGAAAAGCATAGTGTGCATGTAGAGCATAGTGACAATGAAGAGCTTAGTGACCATGATGAGCACAGTGAGCATGAAGAGCATAGAGACCGTGAAGAGCACAGTGAGCATGATGAGCAGAATGAGCATGAAGATCACAGTGAGCATGAAGAGCACAGTGAGCATGAGGAGCACAGTGAGAATGAAGAGCGCAGTGAGCACGAAGAGCACAGTGAGCATGAGGAGAACAGTAAGCATGAAGTGCACATTGAGCATGAAAAGGACAGTGAGCATGAAGAGCACAGTGAGCGTGAAGAGCACAGTGAACATGAAGCACATAGTGAGCGTGAAGAGCACAGTGAGCATGAAGAGCATAGTGAGCTTGAAGAGCACAGTGAGCATGAAGAGCATAGTTAGCGTGAAGAGCATAGTTAGCGTGAAGAGCACAGTGAGCATGAAGAGCACAGTGAGCATGAGGATCACAATGAGCATGAGGAGCACAGTGAGCGTGAAGAGCACAGTTAACATGAAGAGTTCAGAGAGCATAAAGAGTACAGTAAGCATGAAGAGCACAGTGAGCATGAAGAGTACAGTGAGCATGAAGAGCACAGTGAGCATGAAAAGCACAGTGAGCGTGAAGAGTACAGTGAGCATGAAGAGTACAGTGAGCATGAAGAGTACAGTGAGCATGAAGAACACAGTGAGCAAGAAAAGCACAGTCAGCATGAAGAGCTCAGTCAACAGAAAGAGCATAGTCAGCATGAAGAGCACAGTAAGCATGAAGAGCACAGTGAGCATGAAGAGCATAGTGAGCATGAAGAGTACAGTGAGCATGAAGGCCACAGTGAACATAAAGAGCATAGTGAGCATGATGAGTAAAGTGACTATAAAGAGCACAGTGAGCATGAAGAGCATAGTGAGCATGAGGCGCAGAGTGAGCATGAAGAGCATAGTGAGCATGAAGAGCACGGTGACATTGAAGAGCTTAGTGAGCATGAAGATTCTAGTGACCATGAAGAGCATAGTGAGCATGGAGAGTACAGTGAGCATGAAGAGCACAGTGAGCGTGAAGAGAACAGTGCGCATGAAGAGTACAGTGAGCATGAAGAGCACAGTGAGCGTATAGAGCACCGTGAGCATGAAGAGCACAGTGAGCATGAAGAGCACAGTGAGCGTGAAGAGCACAGTGATTATGAAGAGCACAGTGATTATGAGGAGCACAGTGAGCATGAAGAGCACAGTGATCATAAAGAAAGCAGCGAGCATGAAGAGCACAGTGAGCATGAAGAGCATAGTGCGCATGAAGAGTCTTGTGACCATGAAGAGCATAGTGACCATGAAGTGCACAGTGAGCATGAAGAGCATAGTGACCATGAAGAGCACAGTGAGCATGAAGAGCATAGTTAGCGTGAAGAGCACAGTAAGCATGAAGAGCACAGTGAGCGTGAGCAGCACAGTGAGCATGAGGAGCACAGTGAGCGTGAAGAGCATAGTGACCATAAAGAGCATAGTGATCATGAAGAGCATAGTGAGCATGAAGAGTACAGGAAGAATGAAGAGTACAGTGAGCATGAGGAGCAGAGTGAGCATGAAGAGCATAGTGACCATTAAGAGCATAGTGATCATGAAGAGCATAGTGAGCATGAGGAGTACAGGAAGCATGAAGAGTACAGTGAGCATGAGGAGCAGAGTGAGCATGAAGAGCATAGTGAGCATGAAGAGCACGGTGACATTGAAGAGCATAGTGAGCATAAAGATTCTAGTGACCATGAAGAGCATAGTGAGCATGGAGAGTACAGTGAGCATGAAGAGCACAGTGAGCGTGAAGAGAACAGTGCGCATGAAGAGTACAGTGAGCATGAAGAGCACAGTGAGCGTATAGAGCACCGTGAGCATGAAGAGCACAGTGAGCATGAAGAGCACAGTGATCATAAAGAAAGCAGCGAGCATGAAGAGCACAGTGAGCATGAAGAGCATAGTGCGCATGAAGAGTCTTGTGACCATGAAGAGCATAGTGACCATGAAGTGCACAGTGAGCATGAAGAGCATAGTGACCATGAAGAGCACAGTGAGCGTGAAGAGCACAGTGATTATGAGGAGCACAGTGAGCATGAAGAGCAAAGTGATCATAAAGAAAGCAGCGAACATGAAGAGCACAGTGAGCATGAAGAGCATAGTGAGCATGAAGAGTCTTGTGACCATGAAGAGCATAGTGACCATGAAGTGCACAGTGAGCATGAAGAGCATAGTGACCATGAAGAGCACAGTGAGCATGAAGAGCATAGTTAGCGTGAAGAGCACAGTGAGCGTGAGGAGCACAGTGAGCATGAGGAGCACAGTGAGCGTGAAGAGAAATGTGAGCATGAAGAGTACAGTGATAGTGACCATGAAGAGCACAGTGAGCATTAGGAGCATAGTGAACGTGAAGAGCACAGTGAGCATGAGGAGCACAGTGAGTATGAAGAGCACAGTGAGCATGAAGAGCACAGTTTGCATGAAGAGCACAGTTTGCATGAAGGGCAGAGTGAGCATGAAGAGCACAGTGAGCGTGAGGAGCACAGTGAGCATGAAGAGCACAATGAGCATGAAGAGCACAGTGAGCATGAAGAGCATTGTGACCATTAGGAGCATAGTGATCATGAAGAGCATAGTGAGCATGAAGAGTACAGTAAGCATGAAGAGTACAGTGAGCATGAGGAGCAGAGTGAGCATGAAGAGCATAGTGAAGATGAAGAGCACGGTGACATTAAAGAGCATAGTGAGCATGAAGATTCTATTGACCATGAAGAGCATATTGAGCATGGAGAGTACAGTGAGCATGAAGAGCACAGTGAGCGTGAAGAGAACAGTGCGCATGAAGAGTACAGTGAGCATGAAGAGCACAGTGAGCGTATAGAGCACCGTGAGCATGAAGAGCACAGTGAGCATGAAGAGCACAGTGAGCGTGAAGAGCACAGTGATTATGAAGAGCACAGTGATTATGAGGAGCACAGTGAGCTTGAAGAGCACAGTGATCATAAAGAAAGCAGCGAGCATGAAGAGCACAGTGAGCATGAAGAGCATAGTGCGCATGAAGAGTCTTGTGACCATGAAGAGCATAGTGACCATGAAGTGCACAGTGAGCATGAAGAGCATAGTGACCATGAAGAGCACAGTGAGCATGAAGAGCATAGTTAGCGTGAAGAGCACAGTAAGCATGAAGAGCACAGTGAGCGTGAGCAGCACAGTGAGCATGAGGAGCACAGTGAGCGTGAAGAGCATAGTGACCATAAAGAGCATAGTGATCATGAAGAGCATAGTGAGCATGAATAGTACAGGAAGAATGAAGAGTACAGTGAGCATGAGGAGCAGAGTGAGCATGAAGAGCATAGTGACCATTAAGAGCATAGTGATCATGAAGAGCATAGTGAGCATGAGGAGTACAGGAAGCATGAAGAGTACAGTGAGCATGAGGAGCAGAGTGAGCATGAAGAGCATAGTGAGCATGAAGAGCACGGTGACCTTGAAGAGCATAGTGAGCATAAAGATTCTAGTGACCATGAAGAGCATAGTGAGCATGGAGAGTACAGTGAGCATGAAGAGCACAGTGAGCGTGAAGAGAACAGTGCGCATGAAGAGTACAGTGAGCATGAAGAGCACAGTGAGCGTATAGAGCACCGTGAGCATGAAGAGCACAGTGAGCATGAAGAGCACAGTGAGCGTGAAGAGCACAGTGATTATGAAGAGCACAGTGATTATGAGGAGCACAGTGAGCATGAAGAGCAAAGTGATCATAAAGAAAGCAGCGAACATGAAGAGCACAGTGAGCATGAAGAGCATAGTGAGCATGAAGAGTCTTGTGACCATGAAGAGCATAGTGACCATGAAGTGCACAGTGAGCATGAAGAGCATAGTGACCATGAAGAGCACAGTGAGCATGAAGAGCATAGTTAGCGTGAAGAGCACAGTAAGCATGAAGAGCACAGTGAGCGTGAGGAGCACAGTGAGCATGAGGAGCACAGTGAGCGTGAAGAGAAATGTGAGCATGAAGAGTACAGTGATAGTGACCATGAAGAGCACAGTGAGCATTAGGAGCATAGTGAACGTGAAGAGCACAGTGAGCATGAGGAGCACAGTGAGTATGAAGAGCACAGTGAGCATGAAGAGCACAGTTTGCATGAAGAGCACAGTTTGCATGAAGGGCAGAGTGAGCATGAAGAGCACAGTGAGCGTGAGGAGCACAGTGAGCATGAAGAGCACAATGAGCATGAAGAGCACAGTGAGCATGAAGAGCATTGTGACCATTAGGAGCATAGTGATCATGAAGAGCATAGTGAGCATGAAGAGTACAGTAAGCATGAAGAGTACAGTGAGCATGAGGAGCAGAGTGAGCATGAAGAGCATAGTGAAGATGAAGAGCACGGTGACATTAAAGAGCATAGTGAGCATGAAGATTCTATTGACCATGAAGAGCATAGTGAGCATGGAGAGTACAGTGAGCATGAAGAGCACAGTGAGCGTGAAGAGAACAGTGCGCATGAAGAGTACAGTGAGCATGAAGAGCACAGTGAGCGTATAGAGCACCGTGAGCATGAAGAGCACAGTGAGCATGAAGAGCACAGTGAGCGTGAAGAGCACAGTGATTATGAAGAGCACAGTGATTATGAGGAGCACAGTGAGCTTGAAGAGCACAGTGATCATAAAGAAAGCAGCGAGCATGAAGAGCACAGTGAGCATGAAGAGCATAGTGAGCATGAAGAGTCTTGTGACCATGAAGAGCATAGTGACCATGAAGTGCACAGTGAGCATGAAGAGCATAGTGACCATGAAGAGCACAGTGAGCATGAAGAGCATAGTTAGCGTGAAGAGCACAGTAAGCATGAAGAGCACAGTGAGCGTGAGGAGCACAGAGAGCATGAGGAGCACAGTGAGCGTGAAGAGAAATGTGAGCATGAAGAGTACAGTGATAGTGACCATGAAGAGAACAGTGAGCATTAGGAGCATAGTGAACGTGAAGAGCACAGTGAGCATGAGGAGCACAGTGAGTATGAAGAGCACAGTGAGCATGAAGAGCACAGTTTGCATGAAGAGTACAGTTTGCATAAAGGGCAGAGTGAGCATGAAGAGCACAGTGAGCGTGAGGAGCACAGTGAGCATGAAGAGCACAATGAGCATGAAGAGCACAGTAAGCATGAAGAGCATTGTGACCATTAGGAGCATAGTGATCATGAAGAGCATAGTGAGCATGAAGAGTACAGTAAGCATGGAGGGTACAGTGAGCATGAGGAGCAGAGTGAGCATGAAGAGCATAGTTAGCGTGAAGAGCACAGTAAGCATGAAGAGCACAGTGAGCTTGAGGAGCACAGTGAGCATGAGGAGCACAGTGAGCGTGAAGAGCATAGTGACCATAAAGAGCATAGTGATCATGAAGAGCATAGTGAGCATGAAGAGTACAGGAAGCATGAAGAGTACAGTGAGCATGAGGAGCAGAGTGAGCATGAAGAGCAAAGTGACCATTAAGAGCATAGTGATCATGAAGAGCATAGTGAGCATGAGGAGTACAGGAAGCATGAAGAGTACAGTGAGCATGAGGAGCAGAGTGAGCATTAAGAGCATAGTGAGCATGAAGAGCACGGTGACATTGAAGAGCATAGTGAGCATGAAGATTCTAGTGACCATGAAGAGCATAGTGAGCATGGAGAGTACAGTGAGCATGAAGAGCACAGTGAGCGTGAAGAGAACAGTGCGCATGAAGAGTACAGTGAGCATGAAGAGCACAGTGAGCATTAGGAGCATAGTGAACGTGAAGAGCACAGAGAGCATGAGGAGCACAGTGAGTATGAAGAGCACAGTGAGCATGAAGAGCACAGTTTGCATGAAGGGCACAGTGAGCATGAAGAGCACAGTGAGCGTGAGGAGCACAGTGAGCATGAAGAGCACTATGAGCATGAAGAGCAGCGTGAGCATGAAGAGCATAGTGACCATCAAGAGCATTGTGATCATGAAGAGCATAGTGAGCATGAAGAGTACAGGAAGCATGAAGAGTACAGTGAGCATGAGGAGCAGAGTGAGCATGAAGAGCATAGTGAGCATGAAGAGCACGGTGACATTGAAGAGCATAGTGAGCATGAAGATTCTAGTGACCATGAAGAGCATAGTGAGCATGGAGAGTACAGTGAGCATGAAGAGCACAGTGAACGTGAAGAGAACAGTGCGCATGAAGAGTACAGTGAGCATGACGAGCACAGTGAGCGTATAGAGCACCGTGATCATGAAGAGCACAGTGAGCATGAAGAGCACAGTGAGCGTGAAGAGCACAGTGATTATGAAGAGCACAGTGATTATGAGGAGCACAGTGAGCATGAGGAGCACAGTGAGCGTGAAGAGAAATGTGAGCATGAAAAGTACAGTGATAGTGACCATGAAGAGCACAGTGAGCATTAGGAGCATAGTGAACGTGAAGAGCACAGTGAGCATGAGGAGCACAGTGAGTATGAAGTGCACAGTGAGCATGAAGAGCACAGTTTGCATGAAGAGCACAGTTTGCATGAAGGGCACAGTGAGCATGAAGAGCAAAGTGAGCGTGAGCAGCACAGTGAGCATGAAGAGCTCAATGAGCATGAAGAGCACAGTGAGCATGAAGAGCATAGTCACCATTAAGAGCATAGTGATCATGAAGAGCATAGTGAGCATGAAGAGTACAGTAAGCATGGAGAGTACAGTGAGCATGAGGAGCAGAGTGAGCATGAAGAGCATAGTGACCATTAGGAGCATAGTGATCATGAAGAGCATAGTGAGCATGAAGAGTACAGGAAGCATGAAGAGTACAGTGAGCATGAGGAGCAGAGTGAGCATGAAGAGCATAGTAAGCATGAAGAGCACGGTGACATTGAAGTGCATAGTGAGCATAAAGATTCTAGTGACCATGAAGAGCATAGTGAGCATGGAGAGTACAGTGAGCATGAAGAGCACAGTGAGCGTGAAGAGAACAGTGCGCATGAAGAGTACAGTGAGCATGAAGAGCACAGTGAGCGTATAGAGCACCGTGAGCATGAAGAGCACAGTGAGCATGAAGAGCACAGTGAGCGTGAAGAGCACAGTGATTATGAAGAGCACAGTGATTATAAGGAGCACAGTGAGCATGAAGAGCACAGTGATCATAAAGAAAGCAGCGAACATGAAGAGCACAGTGAGCATGAAGAGCATAGTGAGCATGAAGAGTCTTGTGACCATGAAGAGCATAGTGACCATGAAGTGCACAGTGAGCATGAAGAGCATAGTGACCATGAAGAGCATGAAGAGCATAGTTAGCGTGAAGAGCACAGTAAGCATGAAGAGCACAGTGAGCGTGAGGAGCACAGTGAGCATGAGGAGCACAGTGAGCGTGAAGAGAAATGTGAGCATGAAGAGTACAGTGATAGTGACCATAAAGAGCACAGTGAGCATTAGGAGCATAGTGAACGTGAAGGGCACAGTGAGCATGAGGAGCACAGTGAGTATGAAGAGCACAGTGAGCATGAAGAGCACTATGAGCATGAAGAGCAGCGTGAGCATGAAGAGCATAGTGACCATTAAGAGCATAGTGATCATGAAGAGCATAGTGAGCATGAAGAGTACAGGAAGCATGAAAAGTACAGTGAGCATGAGGAGCAGAGTGAGCATGAAGAGCATAGTGAACATGAAGAGCACGGTGACATTGAAGAGCATAGTGAACATGAAGATTCTAGTGACCATGAAGAACATAGTGAGCATGGAGAGTACAGTGAGCATGAAGAGCACAGTGAGCGTGAAGAGAACAGTGCGCATGAAGAGTACAGTGAGCATGAAGAGCACAGTGAGCGTATAGAGCACCGTGAGCATGAAGAGCACTGTGAGCATGAAGAGCACAGTGAGCGTGAAGAGCACAGTGATTATGAAGAGCACAGTGATTATGAGGAGCACAGCGAGCATGAAGAGCACAGTGAGCATGAAGAGCATAGTGAGCATGAAGAGTCTTGTGACCATGAAGAGCATAGTGACCATGAAGTGCACAGTGAGCATGAAGAGCATAGTGACCATGAAGAGCACAGTGAGCATGAAGAGCATAGTTAGCGTGAAGAGCACAGTAAGCATGAAGAGCACAGTGAGCGTGAGGAGCACAGTGAGCATGAGGAGCACAGTGAGCGTGAAGAGAAATGTGAGCATGAAGAGTACAGTGATAGTGAACATGAAGAGCACAGTGAGCATTAGGAGCATAGTGAACGTGAAGAGCACAGTGAGCATGAGGAGCACAGTGAGTATGAAGAGCACAGTGAGCATTGTTACGAACCCGGATCCAGCGTCCGAGCCTGGAGCAGTGACAACCACGCCATCTGTGAGTCAGCTCCCGAAACTCCCGCCAAACGGACGACGACACCTAGTGAGGACAGCGAGTACTGGCCTCGAGGACCAGTTTCCAGTCTGGTTCAGCGCTCAACACCGCCGCTCCTGACCGCTGGTGAGGTGGTGCTCCGACGACAGCGCCATCTATGGACTGGATACGTCAGGTGTTTGTGCCCGAGCCCGTAAGTGAGATATATTAGTGTCCCGGTTATTGATGACGTGTCTGTTTACAGAGTCGACCTGGGACCACTGTGTTGAAGGTTGAGTCAGTCTACCCGAGGCAGCCAGTCTCCATACTGTGAAGTTTGCTGCAGCCGTTGTGACGTCGTCCCCCCGGAAGAACACTGTGGTGTGTTAAGCCTGCCAATGGAGTGGCAGTGAAAGGATTTACCCGGGACCGACGGTTGGAGACGATAATCCACTGGGGTATTGAGGACAGGAGGGTGATTGGTGATATCACACGAGACTCCTGTCTAGGGCGTACCCCTTTTATCGTTCGTGGAGTGGCCGTACCAGCCTTGGTGGCTCAGTACCTGCCAGCAGACCTGCTGGACGTGTGGTTGACGGCCTCCACGACGGTGCTCCCAGTTGACCTGTGTTTTGGCTGACTTGTGGCCAGGGTAGGCTCGGCGTTCTCAGAGGACACGTCTTGAGGCCACGAAGAAAGCACCACGGACTCAGCACCTAGCTTCTTAATCAAGAGTCTTCAGCAGAAGACTAGATTGTGCACGATCCCCTTGTAAAGTGTTAATACCCCTCCCCCTTGTGTACTCTTTTATTCTATATATTTAAATGGTGATGGTGAACATTATATTATATTAAGTTCTTAGCTTTCTTTCCCTACTCCCTTTAAGTTACTTGCGTCACGGATCTCATCCCTTGATAGCCACTACTGGCTTGGGAACGGATACATATATCTTCCTCTAACAACATCAGAGTGAGAACCCCGTTGCGTCCCGAGAGGGCCGTAACATAATTGGCATCCCCAGCGGGATCCGTCCCCTTGTTAAGTATTTTTGACAGGGGTGGTGAAGTGGCGTAATCCCTGTATATAATTCCCCCTGTGTGACGATTGTGACGTTATACGTCCTGTGCGGTGCTCAAGAGTGACTAAGTGCGATATTGTGCAGTGCGGTGCTCGCTGTGATTAAGCGATTAAGTGCAATATTGACTAGTGCGGTGCTCAGTGATTTAGTGCAATATTGTAGAGCGAAGTGTTCGCTTGGACTCAGTGCAATATTGGGTAGTGCGGTGCCCGGAGTGATTACGTGCAATATTGGCAAGTGCAGTGTTTGGTGCGATAAAGTACAATATTGGCGTAGAACAGTGCTCAGTGTGTTAAGTGCTAACGTGTAAGCAGTGTGTTAAGTGCAAAGTATTCCATCTGTGACAATGGCAGACAAAGCTACCATCGACGATCTGGACGAGGTTCAGGCTTTTCTGAACAGAGAGGATTGTCTTGCCAGATTAAAATATTTGAGCAAACCAGAGCTTGTACTAGTGAGCGCCTACCTGGAGATCAAGATCCGTGCCAGTGATTCCCGTGTGGAGATCTTGTCCAAGGTACACCGGCACCTGAAGGCAGAAGAGAAACAGGAAGGCGAGACTCCTAGTACAAAGGAAAGTGCAGACATAGCTTCCACGGAAAAGGAAGATAAGGGCAGCGACGTTGACAGTGATGCAGGCGAGCTTAATATCAGCTTCCTAACAGTCAAGATGCGTGCCCTAGAGATCAATCGTGAAATTGAATGGAAGAAGTTAGAAATGGAACGAGAGAGACAAGATAAAGAATTGGAGATGAGACGTTTAGAATTAGAACGAGAAAGAGAAAGAGAAGAACGAGAAAGAGAAGAGAGACGGGAGAAAGAAGAACGAGAACGAGAGAGAGAAGAACGAGAAAGAGAAGAGAAACGAGAGAGAGAAGAACGAGAACGAGAGAGAGAAGAACGAGAAAGAGAAGAGAAACGAGAGAGAGAAGAACGAGAACGAGAGAGAGAAGAACGAGAAAGAGAAGAGAGACGAGAGAGAGAAGAACGAGAGCGAGAAAGGGAGGAAAGAGAGAGACAACATGAACTAGAAGTTTTGCGATTAGGCGGTGGTCGGAGGCAAACAACGGACACCAGTAGCTTCGATCCGGTACGCAACATCAAAATGGTCCCCAAATTCCATGAGAAGGAAGTGTCAAAATTCTTTGCAGCCTTCGAGAAAGTCGCTGCCTCTTTGGAGTGGCCAAGGGAGAATTGGGCCATCATGATACAGTCAGTCTTGACTGGGAAGGCCCAAATCGCCTAATCTACGTTATCCCTTGACGACTCCAGCGATTATGACAAGGTGAAGAAGGTTGTGCTCATGGCGTACCAATTGGTACCTGAGGCGTATAGGCAAAAGTTCAGAAACCTGAAGAAGACCTCAGAGCACACTTTCACCGAATTCGCTACAATCAAGGAGCGACTTTTCCAGGAATGGTGCGCCTCTCGGAAAGTGGAGACCAGGGAAGACCTCGAACAGCTGATTCTGCTCGAGGACTTCAAGGATTGTTTGTCTGGAGACCTCAAGACATACTTAGAAGAGCAGCAGGTGGAGACCTTGAGTGCAGCAGCCACCATGGCTGAAGAGTATATCCTGACTCATAGGCCGTCTGCTAAGTACGTCCCGAGGAATTACCAGCGCCGGTTTGACAGACCTCAGGACGATGAAGAGACTCCCGTCCCACGAAGCGCTAAGAAGACGCCCCCAAGTAGCCCCCGAAGAACAAGTCCCAGTAGCCCGAAACACCGTAGTCCAAGGAGGAATATGGTGTGCTGGACTTGTGGGCAGAAAGGGCACATAGCTGCTAGGTGCCGAGGTAGAAGAGGTGGCAGCGCACGAAGGGAGGTGATGTTGGTGAGCTGTGTTACATCACCAGTAGGAAACCAGTCTACGACGACGCAGGAAGGACCAAGTTTGTTGGCCCCTCACACTTCAACCGGGTATGTAACGAGTGATCATACTGGTAGATCAATTGTAGTGCTCAGAGATAGTGGAGCAGCCCAGTCCCTGATCGTGAAGAGCTCGTTACCCGAGGGAGTAAGTGTGGATGGGAGACCAGAGGTGATCCTGGTTGGGTTTCCTAGGACGCAGTACATCGCCCCCTTAGTGCCAGTACATCTTGATTCGCCTTATTTCAGCGGCACATGTGAGTTGGCAGTAGTCGATACCCTCCCTGTGGCTGGGATTGACGTGGTACTAGCCAACGACTTGGTGACCGATTGGAGCACCAATCGTCCCAAGGTTGCGGACGAGTCTACCAGAACAGCAAGGTCGGAGGTGACAACAGGCAATGGTAATGTCCAGGTAAAGACAGACCCGGATTTGAACATGTCTAATTTGTCCTCTCACCCGCAGATCGATGATATTCTAGCAGTGTCCCCTGATTCTCTCGACGAGGAACATGAAGTTAAGAAGGCAGAGGTACCTGAGCAAGAAGAGAGGCCTTGTGTGCGGGCACCCACGGATACCAACGAGTCTGGAGCAAAGGCGGATGTGTGCTTGCGGTATGGCAAGTTACAGCGTGTAGTGGACCAGCCAGAGATTCCCCAGACGTCAGAGGTATGTGAGGTGTGTTCAAAAGGTCTAGTGCCCTCTTCTGTCCAAGCCAGGCTAGTGGATGGTGCCGGCTATGGACATGACAAGCTCAGGAAACTTATCCCTCGAATTGCCAAATGTTTCCTACCGTTATTTTGTTTTGTTCTCCTATGTGTTCTCTGTGTTCTCAGTAAGGACCGGTGGACGACCCGACGAATGATGGCTCCCATGAACATCGCGAAAAGGTCCCAAGGATTGGAGATTTGTACTGCAGGTGTTGCAGTTGAAGGAGGGACCTGGAAGGTGATGGTTGATACAGGAGGTACGACAAATGATAATATGAGTGACTGTTTCCGACAGGTTGACACCCCCCGCGTGATTGCTGAGCCTCAATACAGCGTTATACGGAACGTTGGTCGACCTGACGGAGGCAGAGCGAATGCCATCTTCGGTGTGCAAGCAGCCCTGTTGGAACTAGGTGCGAGCCTAGTAGAGGAGAGTATAGTAAGTACTGACTTGCCCATTGTCGCTAGCACTCTGAATTATCAGACCCCTGTATTCCAGGTTCCTGCCTCCCTGAAGGACCATCGGACCGGCACCAGAAATGCCGTCTGTGGACAGCCATCATCGGTGCCACGACATAGGGAAGTGTCGAGTTACCCCAGATCGTGTCGAAACCAATCCGTACTTGAGAGAGGTGAGATGAAACCCCTGCTTGACATCTCGGTGGAGACGGTGAAGATGTGGAAGATTACACCAGGCAGGACCTTGCCTTCAATTTTAAAGTTCCCGTTGTGCCGGAATTGCCCAGTAGGACAGTTCTGTGGACGAGACAGCCTCGCCATCCCAGATTATAAAGCATGTGTGTCCATTTGGAGTTGTGTCGTCGTACTAATTTGGTTTGTGTTTCTTTTTATAGAACCCCAAACCAAATTCTTTTTGGTGGGGAGGTGTTACGAACCTGGATCCAGCGTCCGAGCCTGGAGCAGTGACAACCACGCCATCTGTGAGTCAGCTCCCGAAACCCCCGCCAAACGGACGACGACACCTAGTGAGGACAGCGAGTACTGGCCTCGAGGACCAGTTTCCAGTCTGGTTCAGCGCTCAACACCGCCGCTCCTGACCGCTGGTGAGGTGGTGCTCCGACGACAGCGCCATCTATGGACTGGATACGTCAGGTGTTTGTGCCCGAGCCCGTAAGTGAGATGTATTAGTGTCCCGGTTATTGATGACGTGTCTGTTTACAGAGTCGACCTGGGACCACTGTGTTGAAGGTTGAGTCAGTCTACCCGAGGCAGCCAGTCTCCATACTGTGAAGTTTGCTGCAGCCGTTGTGACGTCGTCCCCCCGGAAGAACACTGTGGTGTGTTAAGCCTGCCAATGGAGTGGCAGTGAAAGGATTTACCCGGGACCGACGGTTGGAGACGATAATCCACTGGGGTATTGAGGACAGGAGGGTGATTGGTGATATCACACGAGACTCCTGTCTAGGGCGTACCCCTTTTATCGTTCGTGGAGTGGCCGTACCAGCCTTGGTGGCTCAGTACCTGCCAGCAGACCTGCTGGACGTGTGGTTGACGGCCTCCACGACGGTGCCCCCAGTGGACCTGTGTTGTGGCTGACCTGTGGCCAGGGTAGGCTCGGCGTTCTCAGAGGACACGTCTTGAGGCCACGAAGAAAGCACCGCGGACTCAGCACCTAGCTTCTTAATCAAGAGTCTTCAGCAGAAGACTAGATTGTGCACGATCCCCTTGTAAAGTGTTAATACCCCTCCCCCTTGTGTACTCTTTTATTCTATATATTTAAATGGTGATGGTGAACATTATATTATATTAAGTTCTTAGCTTTCTTTCCCTACTCCCTTTAAGTTACTTTGCGTCACGGATCTCATCCCTTGATAGCCACTACTGGCTTGGAAACGGATACATATATCTTCCTCTAACAACATCAGAGTGAGAACCCCGTTGCGTCCCGAGAGGGCCGAAGAGCACAGTTTGCATGAAGAGCACAGTTTGCATGAAGGGCACAGTGAGCGTGAAGAGCACAGTGAGCGTGAGGAGCACAGTGAGCATGAAGAGCACAATGAGCATGAAGAGCACAGTGAGCATGAAGAGCATAGTGACCATTAAGAGCATAGTGATCATGAAGAGCATAGTGAGCATGAAGAGTACTGTAAGCATGAAGAGTACAGTGAGCATGAGGAGCAGAGTGAGCATGAAGAGCATAGTGAACATGAAGAGCACGGTGACATTAAAGAGCATAGTGAGCATGAAGATTCTAGTGAACATGAAGAGTACAGTGAGCATGGAGAGTACAGTGAGCATGAAGAGCACAGTGAGCGTGAAGAGAACAGTGCGCATGAAGAGTACAGTGAGCATGAAGAGCACAGTGAGCGTATAGAGCACCGTGAGCATGAAGAGCACAGTGAGCATGAAGAGCATAGTGACCATTAAGAGCATAGTGATCATGAAGAGCATAGTGAGCATAAAGAGTACAGGAAGCATGAAGAGTACAGTGAGCATGAGGAGCAGAGTGAGCATGAAGAGCATAGTGACCATTAAGAGCATAGTGATCATGAAGAGCATAGTGAGCATGAAGAGTACAGGAAGCATGAAGAGTACAGTGAGCATGAGGAGCAGAGTGAGCATGAAGAGCATAGTGAGCATGAAGAGCACGGTGACATTGAAGAGCATGAAGATTCTAGTGACCATGAGGAGCATAGTGAGCATGGAGAGTACAGTGAGCATGAAGAGCACAGTGAGCGTGAAGAGAACAGTGCGCATGAAGAGTACAGTGAGCATGAAGAGCACAGTGAGCGTATAGAGCACCGTGAGCATGAAGAGCACAGTGAGCATGAAGAGCACAGTGAGCGTGAAGAGCACAGTGATTATGAAGAGCACAGTGATTATGAGGAGCACAGTGAGCATGAAGAGCACAGTGATCATAAAGAAAGCAGCGAACATGAAGAGCACAGTGAGCATGAAGAGCATAGTGAGCATGAAGAGTCTTGTGACCATGAAGAGCATAGTGACCATGAATTGCACAGTGAGCATGAAGAGCATAGTTAGCGTGAAGAGCACAGTAAGCATGAAGAGCACAGTGAGCGTGAGGAGCACAGTGAGCATGAGGAGCACAGCGAGCGTGAAGAGAAATGTGAGCATGAAGAGTACAGTGATAGTGACCATGAAGAGCACAGTGAGCATTAGGAGCATAGTGAACGTGAAGAGCACAGTGAGCATGAGGAGCACAGTGAGTATGAAGAGCATAGTGAGCATGAAGAGCACAGTTTGCATGAAGAGCACAGTTTGCATGAAGAGCACAGTGAGCATGAAGAGCACAGTGAGCGTGAGGAGCACAGTGAGCATGAAGAGCACAATGAGCATGAAGAGCACAGTGAGTATGAAGAGCATAGTGACCATTAAGAGCATAGTGATCATGAAGAGCATAGTGAGCATGAAGAGTACAGTAAGCATGAAGAGTACAGTGAGCATGAGGAGCAGAGTGAGCATGAAAAGCATAGTGAACTTGAAGAGCACGGTGACATTAAAGAGCATAGTGAGCATGAAGATTCTAGTGACCATGAAGAGCATAGTGAGCATGGAGAGTACAGTGAGCATGAAGAGCACAGTGAGCATGAAGAGAACAGTGCGCACGAAGAGTACAGTGAGCATGAAGAGCACAGTGAGCGTATAGAGCACCGTAAGCATGAAGAGCACAGTGAGCATGAAGAGCATAGTGACCATTAAGAGCATAGTGATCATGAAGGGCATAGTGAGCTTGAAGAGTACAGGAAGCATGACGAGTACAGTGAGCATGAGGAGCAGAGTGAGCATGAAGAGCATAGTGACCATTAAGAGCATAGTGATCATGAAGAGCATAGTGATCATGAAGAGTACAGGAAGCATGAAGAGTACAGTGAGCATGAGGAGCAGAGTGAGCATGAAGAGCATAGTGAGCATGAAGAGCACGGTGACATTGAAAAGCATAGTGAGCATGAAGATTCTAGTGACCATGAAGAGCATAGTGAGCATGGAGAGTACAGTGAGCATGAAGAGCACAGTGAGCGTGAAGAGAACAGTGAGCGTGAAGATCACAGTGATTATGAAGAGCACAGAGATTATGAGGAGCACAGTGAGCATGAAGAGCACAGTGATCATAAAGAAAACAGCGAACATGAAGAGCACTGTGATCATAAAGAAAGCAGCGAACATGAAGAGCACAGTGAGCATGAAGAGCATAGTGAGCATGAAGAGTCTTGTGACCATGAAGAGCATAGTGACCATGAAGTGCACAGTGAGCATGAAGAGCATAGTGAGCGTGAAGAGCACAGTGATTATGAAGAGCACAGAGATTATGAGGAGCACAGTGAGCATGAAGAGCACAGTGATCATAAAGAAAGCAGCGAACATGAAGAGCACAGTGATCATAAAGAAAGCAGCGAACATGAAGAGCACAGTGAGCATGAAGAGCATAGTGAGCATGAAGAGTCTTGTGACCATGAAGAGCATAGTGACCATGAAGTGCACAGTGAGCATGAAGAGCATAGTGACCATGAAGAGCACAGTAAGCATGAAGAGCATAGTTAGCGTGAAGAGCACAGTAAGCATGAAGAGCACAGTGAGCGTGAGGAGCACAGTGAGCATGAGGAGCACAGTGAGCGTGAAGAGAAATGTGAGCATGAAGAGTACAGTGATAGTGACCATGAAGAGCACAGTGAGCATTAGGAGCATAGTGAACGTGAAGAGCACAGTGAGCATGAGGAGCACAGTGAGTATGAAGAGCACAGTGAGCATGAAGAGCACAGTTTGCATGAAGAGCACAGTTTGCATGAAGGGCACAGTGATCATGAAGAGCACAGTGAGCGTGAGGAGCACAGTGAGCATGAAGAGCATTGTGACCATTAAGAGCATAGTGATCATGAAGAGCATAGTGAGCATGAAGAGTACAGTAAGCATGAAGAGTACAGTGAACATGAGGAGCAGAGTGAGCATGAAAAGCATAGTGAACATGAAGAGCACGGTGATATTGAAGAGCATAGTGAGCATGAAGATTCTAGTGACCATGAAGAGCATAGTGAGCATGGAGAGTACAGTGAACATGAAGAGCACAGTGAGCGTGAAGAGAACAGTGCGCATGAAGAGTACAGTGAGCATGAAGAGCACAGTGAGCGTATAGAGCACCGTGAGCATGAAGAGCACAGTGAGGATGAAGAGCACAGTAAGCGTGAAGAACACAGTAAGCATGAAGAGCACAGTGAGCATGAGGAGCTCAGAGAGCATGAGGAGCACAGTGAGCGTGAAGAGAACAGTGAGCATGAAGAGTACAGTGATCATGAAGAGCACAGTGAGCGTATAGAGCACCGTGAGCATGAAGAGCACAGTGAGCATGAAGAGCACAGAGAGCGTGAAGAGCACATTGATTATGAAGAGCACAGTGATTATGAGGAGCACAGTGAGCATGAAGAGCACAGTGGTCATAAAGAAAGAAACGAGCATGAAGAGCACAGTGAGCATGCAGAGCATAGTGAGCATGAAGAGTCTAGTGACCATGAAGAGAATAGTGACCATGAAGTGCACCGTGATCATAAAGAGCACAGTGAGCATGAAGAGCATAGTTAGCTTGAAGAGCACAGTAAGCATGAAGAGCAGAGTGAGCATGAGGAGCACAGTGAGCATGAGGAGCAAAGTGAGCGTGATGGGAACAGTGAGCATGAGGAGTATAGTGAGCATGAAGAGCACAGTGAGCGTATAGAGCACCGTGAGCATTAAGAGCACTGTGAGCATGAAGAGCACAGTGAGCATGAAGAACACTGATAGCATGAAGAGCACAGTGAACATGAAGAGCACCGTGAGCATGAAGAGTACAGTGAACATGAAGAACACAGTGAACATGAAGAGCAGAGTGAGCATGAAGAGCACAGCGATCATGAAGAGCACAGGGAGCATGAAGAGCATACAAAGCATGAAGAGTACATTGAGCATGAAGAGTACAGTGACCATGAAGAGCACAGTGAGCATGAAGACCTTAGTGATCATGAGGATCACAGTGAGCATGACGAGCATAGTGAGCGTGAAGAGCACAATGACAATGATGAGCATATTGAGCATAAAGAGCTGTTACGGACCCGGATCCAGCATCCGAGCACGGAGCAGTGACTACCGCGCCATCTGTGGGTCAGCTCCCGAAACCCCCACCAAATGGACGACGACACCTGGTGAGGACAAGGTGTACTGCCCACAAGGGCCAGTTTCCAGTCCGGTTCAGCTCACAACACCGCCGCTGCTGACCTCTGGTGAGGTGGTGCTCAGACTACAACGCCATCTATGGAGTGGATATGTCGGGCGTTTGTGTCTGAGCCTGTAAGTGAGGTGCTGTAGGGTGTCCCTGTTATTGATGACGTGTCTGTTTACAGAGTCGACCTGGGACTGCTGTGATGGAAGTTGAGTCAGTCTACCCAAGGCAGCCGTCCCCATACCTTGTGCTTTGCTGTAGCAGCTGTGAGTCGACTCCCGGATGAACACTGTGGTGTTACCCTGCCTGTGAAGAGGCAGTGAAGGATCGTCGTACCCGGGACCGACTGCTGGAGACGATTATCCATTGGGGTATTGAGGACAGGAGAGTGATTTGTGGTATCACACGAGGCTCCTGACTAGGGCGCTACCTTAGTATCGCTCGTGGAGTGGCCTGACTAGCGTTGCTGATCCGGAACCTGCCAGCAGACCTGCTGGACTTGTGGTTGACGGCCTCCATGGCGGTGCCCCCAGTGGAACTGTGTTTTGGCTGACCTGTGGACCGGGTAGACTCAGCTTCTCAAAGGATTCGTTGTGAGGCCACGAAAGCACCGAGGACTTGGCACCGAGAGTTTGGATCCAGAGTCTTCAGGAGAAGACAATTGTGTAAATAATTCCCTTGTGCAGTGTTAATACCCCTCCCCTGTGTAATCTTATATTATTTATCTGGTGATGGTAATAATTATAGTATTAAGTTCTTGCCTTTATTTCCCTTCCCCTTTTATTTTACTTGCGTCACGGATCTCATCCCTTGAAAGCCACTACTGGCTTGGGGCCGGATACAACGTCCTCTAATAACATCCGAGTACGAACCCAGTTGCGACCTGAGAGGGCCGTAACAAGAGCATAGTGACCATGAAGTGCACAGTACGCATGAAGAGCACGGTGAGCGTGAAGAGCACAGTGAGCATGAATAGCATAGTTAGCGTGCAGAGGACAGTGAGCATAAAGAGCATAGTGAGCGTGAAGATCACAGTGAGCATGAAGAACATAGTTAGCGTGAAGAGCACAGTGAGCATGAAGAGCACAGTGAGCATGAGGATCACAGTGAGCATGAGGAGCACAGTGAGCGTGAAGAGCACAGTAAGCATGAAAAGCACAGTGAGCGTGAGGAGCACAGTGAGCATGAGGAGCACAGTGAGCGTGAAGATAAATGTGAGCATGAAAAGTACAGTGATAGTGACCATGAAGAGCACAGTGAGCATTAGGAGCATAGTGAACGTGAAGAGCACAGTGAGCATAAGGAGCACAGTGAGTATGAAGAGCACAGTGAGCATGAAGAGCACAGTTTGCATGAAGAGCACAGTTTGCATGAAGGACACAGTGAGTATGAAGAGCACAGTGAGCGTGAGGAGCACAGTGAGCATGAAGAGCACAATGAGCATGAAGAGCACAGTGAACATGAAGAGCATAGTGACCATTAAGAGCATAGTGATCATGAAGAGCATAGTTAGCATGAAGAGTACAGTAAGCATGAAGAGTACAGTGAACATGGGGAGCAGAGTGAGCATGAAAAGCATAGTGAACATGAAGAGCACGGTGACATTGAAGAGCATAGTGACCATGAAGATTCTAGTGACCATGAAGAGCATAGTGAGCATGGAGAGTACAGTGAGCATGAAGAGCACAGTGAGCGTGAAGAGAACAGTGCGCATGAAGAGTACAGTGAGCATGAAGAGCACAGTGAGCGTATAGAGCACCGTGAGCATGAAGAGCACAGTGAGCATGAAGAGCACAGTGGATGTGAAGAGCACAGTGATTATGAAGAGCACAGTGATTATGAGGAGCACAGTGAGCATGAAGAGCACAGTGAACATAAAGAAAGCAGCGAGCATGAAGAGCACAGTGAGCATGAAGAGTCTTGTGACCATGAAGAGCATAGTGACCATGAAGTGCACAGTGAGCATGAGGAGCATAGTGACCATGAAGAGCACAGTGAGCATGAAGAGCATAGTTAGCGTGAAGAGCACAGTAAGCATGAAGAGCACAGTGAGCGTGAGGACCACAGTGAGCATGAGGAGCACAGTGAGCGTGAAGAGAAATGTGAGCATGAAGAGTACAGCAATAGTTACCATGAAGAGCACAGTGAGCATGAAGAGCATAGTTAGCGTAAAGAGCACAGTAAGCATGAAGAGCACAGTGAGCATGAGGAGCTCAGAGAGCATGAGGAGCACAGTGAGGTGTGAAGAGAACAGTGAGCATGAAGAGTACAGTGATCATGAAGAGCACAGTGAGCGTATAGAGCACCGTGAACATGAAGAGCACAGTGAGCATGAAGAGCACAGAGAGCGTGAAGAGCACATTGATTATGAAGAGCACAGTGATTATGAGGAGCACAGTGAGCATGAAGAGCACAGTGGTCAAAAAGAAAGAAGCGAGCATGAAGACCACAGTGAACATAAAGAGCATAGTGAGCATGATGAGTAAAGTGACTATAAAGAGCACAGTGAGCATGAAGAGCATAGTGAGCATGAGGAGCACAGTGAGCATGAAGAGAATAGTTAGCATGAAGAGCACGGTGACAATGAAGAGTAGAGTGAGCATGAAGAGCATGTTGACCATCAAGAGCATAATGACCATGAGGAGCACAGTGAGCATTAGGAGCATAGTGAACGTGAAGAGCATAGAGAGCATGAGGAGCACAGAGAGTATGAAGAGCACAGTGAGCATGAAGAGCACAGTTTGCAAGAAGGGCACAGTGAGCATGAAGAGCACAGTGAGCGTGAGGAGCACAGTGAGCATGAAGAGCACTATGAGCATGAAGAGCAGCGTGAGCATGAAGAGCATAGTGACCATTAAGAGCATAGTGATCATGAAGAGCATAGTGAGCATAAAGAGTACAGGAAGCATGAAGAGTACAGTGAGCATGAGGAGCAGAGTGAGCATGAAGAGCATAGTGAGCATGAAGAGCACGGTGACATTGAAGAGCATAGTGAGCATGAAGATTCTAGTGACCATGAAGAGCATAGTGAGCATGGAGAGTACAGTGAGCATGAAGAGCACAGTGAGAGTGAAGAGAACAGTGCGCATGAAGAGTACAGTGAGCATGAAGAGCACAGTGAGCGTATAGAGCACCGTGAGCATGAAGAGCACAGTGAGCATGAAGAGCACAGTGAGCGTGAAGAGCACAGTGATTATGAAGAGCACAGTGATTATGAGGAGCACAGTGAGCATGAAGAGCACAGTGATCATAAAGAAAGCAGCGAGCATGAAGAGCACAGTGAGCATATAGAGCATAGTGAGCATGAAGAGTCTTGTGACCATGAAGAGCATAGTGACCATAAAGTGCACAGTGAGCATGAAGAGCATAGTGACCATGAAGAGCACAGTGAGCATGAAGAGCATAGTTAGCGTGAAGAGCACAGTAAGCATGAAGAGCACAGTGAGCGTGAGGAGCACAGTGAGCATGAGGAGCACAGTGAGCGTGAAGAGAAATGTGAGCATGAAGAGTACAGTGATAGTGACCATGAAGAACACAGTGAGCATTAGGAGCATAGTGAACGTGAAGAGCACAGTGAGCATGAGGAGCACAGTGAGTATGAAGAGCACAGTGAGCATGAAGAGCACAGATTGCATGAAGAGCACAGTTTGCATGAAGGGCAGAGTGAGCATGAAGAGCACAGTGAGCGTGAGGAGCACAGTGAGCATGAAGAGCACAATGAGCATGAAGAGCACAGTGAGCATGAAGAGCATTGTGACCATTAGGAGCATAGTTATCATGAAGAGCAAAGTGAGCATGAAGAGTACAGTAAGCATGAAGAGTACAGTGAGCATGAGGAGCAGAGTGAGCATGAAGAGCATAGTGAACATGAAGAGCACGGTGACATTAAAGAGCATAGTGAGCATGAAGATTCTAGTGACCATGAAGAGCATAGTGAGCATGGAGAGTACAGTGAGCATGAAGAGCACAGTGAGCGTGAAGAGAACAGTGCGCATGAAGAGTACAGTGAGCATGAAGAGCACAGTGAGCGTATAGAGCACCGTGAGCATGAAGAGCACAGTGAGCATGAAGAGCATAGTGACCATTAAGAGCATAGTGATCATGAAGAGCATAGTGAGCATGAAGAGTACAGGAAGCATGAGGAGTACAGTGAGCATGAGGAGCAGAGTGAGCATGAAGAGCATAGTGACCATTAAGAGCATAGTGATCATGAAGAGCATAGTGATCATGAAGAGTACAGGAAGCATGAAGAGTACAGTGAGCATGAGGAGCAGATTGAGCATGAAGAGCATAGTGAGCATGAAGAGCACAGTGACATTGAAGAGCATAGTGAGCATGAAGATTCTAGTGACCATGAAGAGCATAGTGAGCATGGAGAGTACAGTGAGCATGAAGAGCACAGTGAGCGTGAAGAGAACAGTGCGCATGAAGAGTACAGTGAGCATGAAGAGCACAGTCAGCGTATAGAGCACCGTGAGCATAAAGAGCACAGTGAGCATGAAGAGCACAGTGAGCGTGAGGAGCACAGTGATTATGAAGAGCACAGAGATTATGAGGAGCACAGTGAGCATGAAGAGCACAGTGATCATAAAGAAAGCAGCGAACATGAAGAGCACAGTGATCATAAAGAAAGCCGCGAACATGAAGAGCACAGTGAGCATGAAGAGCATAGTGAGCATTAAGAGTCTTGTGACCATGAAGAGCATAGTGACCATGAAGTGCACAGTGAGCATGAAGAGCATAGTGACCATGAAGAGCACAGTAAGCATGAAGAGCATAGTTAGCGTGAAGAGCACAGTAAGCATGAAGAGCACAGTGAGCGTTAGGAGCACAGTGAGCATGAGGAGCACAGTGAGCGTGAAGAGAAAAGTGAGCATGAAGAGTACAGTGATAGTGACCATGAAGAGCACAGTGAGCATTAGGAGTATAGTGAACGTGAAGAGCACAGTGAGCATGAGGAGCACAGTGAGTATGAAGAGCACAGTGAGCATGAAGAGCACAGTTTGCATGAAGAGCACAGTTTGCATGAAGGGCACAGCGAGCATGAAGAGCACAGTGAGCGTGAGGAGCACAGTGAGCATGAAAAGCACAATGAGCATGAAGAGCACAGTGAGCATGAAGAGTATTGTGACCATTAAGAGCATAGTGATCATGAAGAGCATAGTGAGCATGAAGAGTACAGTAAGCATGAAGAGTACAGTGAACATGAGGAGCAGAGTGAGCATGAAAAGCATAGTGAACATGAAGAGCACGGTGACATTGAAGAGCATAATGAGCATGAAGATTCTAGTGACCATGAAGAGCATAGTGAGCATGGAGAGTACAGTGAACATGAAGAGCATAGTAAGCGTGAAGAGCACAGTAAGCATGAAGAGCACAGTGAGCATGAGGAGTACAGTGATCATGAAGAGCACAGTGAGCGTATAGAGCACCGTGAGCATGAAGAGCACAGTGAGCATGAAGAGCACAGAGAGCGTGAATAGCACATTGATTATGAAGAGCACAGTGATTATGAGGAGCACAGTGAGCATGAAGAGCACAGTGGTCATAAAGAAAGAAGCGAGCATGAAGAGCACAGTGAGCATGCAGAGCATAGTGAGCATGAAGAGTCTAGTGACCATGAAGAGCACAGTGAGCATGAAGAGCATAGTTAGCGTGAAGAGCACAGTAAGCATGAAGAGCACAGTGAGCGTGAGGAGCACAGTGAGCATGATTAGCACAGTGAGCGTGAAGAGAAATGTGAGCATGAAGAGTACAGTGATAGTTACCATGAAGAGCACAGTGAGCATGAAGAGCATAGTTAGCGTAAAGAGCACAGTAAGCATGAAGAGCACAGTGAGCATGAGGAGCTCAGAGAGCATGAGGAGCACAGTGAGCGTGAAGAGAACAGTGAGCATGAAGAGTACAGTGATCATGAAGAGCACAGTGAGCGTATAGAGCACCGTGAGCATGACGAGCACAGTGAGCATGAAGAGCACAGAGAGCGTGAATAGCATATTGATTATGAAGAGCACAGTGATTATGAGGAGCACAGTGAGCATGAAGAGCACAGTGGTCATAAAGAAAGAAGCGAGCATGAAGAGCACAGTGAGCATGAAGAGTACAGTGAGCATGAAGAGCACAGAGAGCATGAAGAGCACAGTGAGCGTGAAGAGTACAGAAAGCATGAAGAGTACAGTGAGCATGAAGAGTACAGTGAGCATGAAGAACACAGTGAGCATGAAGAGCACAGTAAGCATGAAGAGCTCAGTCAGCATGAAGAGCATAGTCAGCATGAAGAGCACAGTCAGCATGAAGAGCACAGTGAGCATGAAGATCATAGTGAGCATGAAGAGTACAGTGAGCATGAAGAGCACAGTGAGCATGATGAAGACAATGAGCATGAAGAGTACAGTGAGCATGAAGACCACAGTGAACATAAAGAGCATAGTGAACATAAGGAGTAAAGTGACTATGAAGAGCACATTAAGCATGAAGAGCATAGTGAGCATGAGGAGCACAGTGAGCATGAAGAGCATAGTTAGCATGAAGAGCACGGTGACAACGAAGAGCAGAGTGAGCATGAAGAGCATGTTGACCATGAGGAGCATAATTACCATGAGGAGCACAGTGAGCATTAGGAGCATAGTGAACGTGAAGAGCACAGTGAGCATGAGGAGCACAGTGAGTACGAAGAGCACAGTAAACTTGAAGAGCACGGTGAGCATGAAGAGCTCAGTCAGCATGAAGAGCATAGTCAGCATGAAGAGCACAATCAGCATGAGGAGCACAGTGAGCATGAAAAGCACAGTGAGCATGAATAGCAAAATGAGCATGGAGAGCATAGTGAGCATGAAGATTCTAGTGACCATGAAGAGCATAGTGACCATGAAGTGCACAGTTAGCATGAAGAGCATAGTGAGCGTGAAGGGCACAGTGAGCATGAGGAGCACAGTGACCATGAAGAGCACAGTGAGCATGAAGAGCATAGTTAACGTGAAGAGCACAGTAAGCATGAAGAGCACAGCGAGCGTGAGGAGCACAGTGAGCATGAGGAGCACAGTGAGCGTGAAGAGAACAGTGAGCATGAAGAGTACAGTGATAGTGACCATGAAGAGCACAGTGAGCATGAAGAGCATAGTTAGCGTGAAGAGCACAGTAAGCATGAAAAGCACAGTGAGCATGAGGGGCTCAGTGAGCATGAGGAGCACAGTGAGCGTGAAGAGAGCAGTGAGCATGAAGAGTACAGTGAGCATGAAGAGTACAGTGAGCGTGAAGAGAACAGTGCGCATGAAGAGTACAGTGAGCATGAAGAGCACAGTGAGCGTATAGAGCACTGTGAGTATGAAGAGCACAGTGAGCATGAAGAGCACAGTGAGCGTGAAGAGCACAGTGATTATGAAGAGCACATTGATTATGAGGAGCACAGTGAGCATGAAGAGCACAGTGATCATAAAGAAAGCAGCGAGCATGAGGAGTACAGTGAGCATTATGAGTACAGCGAGCATGAAGAGTACAGTGAGCATGAAGAGCACAGTGAACATAAAGAGCATAGTGAGCATGAAGAGTACAGACAGCATGAAGAGCACAGTGAGCATGAAGACTATAGTGAGCATGAGGAGCACAGTGAGCATGAAGAGCATAGTGAGCATGAAGAGCACGGTGACAATGAAGAGCATAGTGAGCATAAAAAGCATAGTGATCATGAAGAGCATAGTGACAATGAAGTGCACAGTGAGCATGAAGAGCACAGTGAGCATGATGAAGACAATGAGCATGAAGAGTACAGTGAGCATGAAGACCACAGTGAACATAAAGAGCATAGTGAGCATAAGGAGTAAAGTGACTATGAAGAGCACATTGAGCATGAAGAGCATAGTGAGCATGAAGAGCATAGTGAGCATGAGGAGCACAGTGAGCATGAAGAGCATAGTTAGCATGAAGAGGGTGACAATGAAGAGCAGAGTGAGCATGAAGAGCATGTTGACTATGAGGAGCATAATTACCATGAGGAGCACAGTGAGCATTAGGAGCATAGTGAACGTGAAGAGCACAGTGAGCATGAGGAGCACAGTGAGTACGAAGAGCACAGTGAACTTGAAGAGCACGGTGAGCATGAAGGTCGCAGTGAGCATGAAAAGCCCAGTGAGCCTGAAGAGCACAGTGAGCATGAAGAGCACAGTGAGCATGAGGAGCACAGTGAGCATGAAAAGCACAGTGAGCATGAATAGCAAAATGAGCATGGAGAGCATAGTGAGCATGAAGATTCTAGTGACCATGAAGAGCATAGTGACCATGAAGTGCACAGTTAGCATGAAGAGCATAGTGAGCGTGAAGGGCACAGTGAGCATGAGGAGCATAGTGACCATGAAGAGCACAGTGAGCATGAAGAGCATAGTTAACGTGAAGAGCACAGTAAGCATGAAGAGCACAGTGAGCGTGAGGAGCACAGTGAGCATGAGGAGCACAGTGAGCGTGAAGAGAACAGTGAGCATGAAGAGTACAGTGATAGTGACCATGAAGAGCACAGTGAGCATGAAGAGCATAGTTAGCGTGAAGAGCACAGTAAGCATGAAAAGCACAGTGAGCATGAGGGGCTCAGTGAGCATGAGGAGCACAGTGAGCGTGAAGAGAGCAGTGAGCATGAAGAGTACAGTGAGCATGAAGAGCGCAGTGAGCGTGAAGAGAACAGTGCGCATGAAGAGTACAGTGAGCATGAAGAGCACAGTGAGTGTATAGAGCACTGTGAGTATGAAGAGCACAGTGAGCATGAAGAGCACAGTGAGCGTGAAGAGCACAGTGATTATGAAGAGCACATTGATTATGAGGAGCACAGTGAGCATGAAGAGCACAGTGATCATAAAGAAAGCAGCGAGCATGAGGAGTACAGTGAGCATTATGAGTACAGCGAGCATGAAGAGTACAGTGAGCATGAAGAGCACAGTGAACATAAAGAGCATAGTGAGCATGAAGAGTACAGACAGCATGAAGAGCACAGTGAACATGAAGACTATAGTGAGCATGAGGAGCACAGTGAGCATGAAGAGCATAGTGAGCACGAAGAGCACGGTGACAATGAAGAGCATAGTGAGCATAAAAAGCATAGTGATCATGAAGAGCATAGTGACCATGAAGTGCACAGTGAGCATGAAGAGCACAGTGACCATGAAGAGCACAGTAAGCATGAAGAGCATAGTTAGCGTGAAGAGCACAGTAAGCATGAAGAGCACAGTGAGCGTGAAGAGCACAGTAAGCATGAAGAGCAGAGTGAGCGTGAAGAGCACAGTGAGCATGAAGAGCATAGTTAGCGTGAAGAGCACAGTGATTATGAAGAACACATTGATTAAGAGGAGCACAGTGAGCATGAAGAGCACAGTGATCATAAAGAAAGAAGCGAGTATGAAGAGCACAGTGAGCATGAGGAGCATAGTGAGCATGAAGAGTCTTGTGTCCATGAAGAGCATAGTGACCATGAAGTGCACAGTGAGCATGAAGAGCATAGTGAGCGTGAAGAGCACAGTGAGCATGAGGAGCATATTGACCATGAAGAGCACAGTGAGCATGAAGAGCATGGTTAGCGTGAAGAGCACATTAAGCATGAAGAGCACAGTGAGCGTGAGGAGCATAGTGAGCATGAGGAGCACAGTGAGCGTGAAGAGAAATGTGAGCATGAAGAGTACAGTGATAGTGACCATGAAGAGCACAGTGAGCATGAAGAGCATAGTTAGCGTAAAGAGCACAGTAAGCATGAAGAGCACAGTGAGCATGAGGAGCTCAGTGAGCATGAGGAGCACAGTGAGCGTGAAGAGAACAGGGAGCATGAAGAGTACAATAAGCATGAAGAGCACAATGAGCGTGAAGAGAACAGTAAGCATGAAGAGTACAGTGATCATGAAGAGCACAGTGAGCGTAAAGAGCACCGTGAGCATGAAGAGCACAGTGAGGATGAAGAGCACAGAGAGCGTGAAGAGCACAGAGAGCGTGAAGAGCACAGTGATAATGAAGAGCACAGTGATTATGAGGAGCACAGTGAGCATGAAGAGCATAGTTAGCTTGAAGAGCACAGTAAGCATGAAGAGCAGAGTGAGCATGAGGAGCACAGTGAGCATGAGGAGCAAAGTGAGCGTGAAGGGAACAGTGAGCATGAGAAGTACAGTGAACATGAAGAGCACAGTGAGCGTATAGATCACCGTGAGCATTAAGAGCACAGTGAGCATGAAGAGCATAGTGAGCATGAAGAGCACCGTGAGCATTAAGAGTACAGTGAACATGAAGAACAAAGTGAACATGAAGAGCAGAGTGAGCATGAAGAGCACAGTGATCATGAAGAGCACAGTGAGCATGAAGAGCATAGTAAGCATGAAGAGTACATTGAGCATGAACAGTACAGTGACCATGAAGAGCACAGTGAGCATGAAGACCTTAGTCATCATGAGGAGCACAGTGAGCATGACGAGCATAGTGAGCGTGAAGAGCACGGTGACAATGAAGAGCATAGTGAGCATAAAGAGCATAGTGACCATGAAGTGAACAGTGAGCATGAAGAGCACAGTGAGCGTGAAGAGCACAGTGAGCATGAATAGCATAATTAGCATGAAGAGGACAGTGAGCATAAAGAGCATTGTGAGCGTGAAGAGCACAGTGAGCATGAAGAGCATAGTTAGCGTGAAGAGCACAGTGAGCATGAAAAGCACAGTGAGCATGAGGATCACAGTGAGCATGAGGAACAAAGTGAGCGTGAAGAGCACAGTTAACATGAAGAGTACAGAGAGCATGAAGAGTACAGTGAGCATGAAGAGCACAGTGAGCATGAAGAGTACAGTGAGCATGAAGAGCACAGTGAGCATGAAGAGCACAGTGAGCATGAAGAGCACAGTGAGCGTGAATAGTACAGTGAGCATGAAGAGTACAGTGAGCATGAAGAACACAGTGAGGAAGAAGAGCACAGTGAGCATGAAGAGCTCAGTCAGCATGAAGAGCATAGTCAGCATGAAGAGCAACTCAGCATGAAGAGCACAGTGAGCATGAAGAGCATAGTGAGCATGAAGAGTACAGTGAGCATGAAGAGCACAGTGAGCATGATGAACACAGTGAGCATGAAGAGTACAGTGAGCATGAAGAGCATAGTTGGCGTGAAGAGCACGGTGACAATGAAGAGCATAGTGAGCATAAAGAGCATTGTGACCATGAAGTGAACAGTGAGCATGAAGAGCACAGTGAGCGTGAAGAGCACAGTGAGCATGAATAGCATAATTAGCATGAAGAGGACAGTGAGCATAAAGAGCATTGTGAGCGTGAAGAGCACAGTGAGCATGAAGAGCATAGTTAGCGTGAAGAGCACAGTGAGCATGAAGAGCACAGTGAGCATGAGGATCACAGTGAGCATGAGGAACAAAGTGAGCGTGAAGAGCACAGTTAACATGAAGAGTACAGAGAGCATGAAGAGTACAGTGAGCATGAAGAGCACAGTGAGCATGAAGAGTACAGTGAGCATGAAGAGCACAGTGAGCATGAAGAGCACAGTGAGCATGAAGAGCACAGTGAGCGTGAATAGTACAGTGAGCATGAAGAGTACAGTGAGCATGAAGAACACAGTGAGGAAGAAGAGCACAGTGAGCATGAAGAGCTCAGTCAGCATGAAGAGCATAGTCAGCATGAAGAGCAACTCAGCATGAAGAGCACAGTGAGCATGAAGAGCATAGTGAGCATGAAGAGTACAGTGAGCATGAAGAGCACAGTGAGCATGATGAACACAGTGAGCATGAAGAGTACAGTGAGCATGAAGAGCATAGTTGGCGTGAAGAGCACAGTAAGCATGAAGAGCAGAGTGAGCGTGAAGAGCACAGTGAGCATGAAGAGCATAGTTAGCGTGAAGAGCACAGTGATTATGAAGAACACATTGATTATGAGGAGCACAGTGAGCATGAAGAGTACAGTGATCATAAAGAAAGAAGCGAGCATGAAGAGCACAGTGAGCATGAGGAGCATAGTGAGCACGAAGAGTCTTGTGCCCATGAAGAGCATAGTGACCATGAAGTGCACAGTGAGCATAAAGAGCATAGTGAGCGTGAAGAGCACAGTGAGCATGAGGAGCATATTGACCATGAAGAGCACAGTGAGCATGAAGAGCATAGTTAGCGTGAAGAGCACATTAAGCATGAAGAGCACATTGAGCGTGAGGAGCATAGTGAGCATGAGGAGCACAGTGAGCGTGAAGAGAAATGTGAGCATGAAGAATACAGTGATAGTGACCATGAAGAGCACAGTGAGCATGAAGAGCATAGTGATCATAAAGAAAGAAGCGAGTATGAAGAGCACAGTGAGCATGAGGAGCATAGTGAGCATGAAGAGTCTTGTGTCCATGAAGAGCATAGTGACCATGAAGTGCACAGTGAGCATGAAATGCATAGTGAGCGTGAAGAGCACAGTGAGCATGAGGAGCATATTGACCATGAAGAGCACAGTGAGCATGAAGAGCATGGTTAGCGTGAAGAGCACATTAAGCATGAAGAGCACAGTGAGCGTGAGGAGCATAGTGAGCATGAGGAGCACAGTGAGCGTGAAGAGAAATGTGAGCATGAAGAGTACAGTGATAGTGACCATGAAGAGCACAGTGAGCATGAAGAGCATAGTTAGCGTAAAGAGCACAGTAAGCATGAAGAGCACAGTGAGCATGAGGAGCTCAGTGAGCATGAGGAGCACAGTGAGCGTGAAGAGAACAGGGAGCATGAAGAGTACAATAAGCATGAAGAGCACAATGAGCGTGAAGAGAACAGTAAGCATGAAGAGTACAGTGATCATGAAGAGCACAGTGAGCGTAAAGAGCACCGTGAGCATGAAGAGCACAGTGAGGATGAAGAGCACAGAGAGCGTGAAGAGCACAGAGAGCGTGAAGAGCACAGTGATAATGAAGAGCACAGTGATTATGAGGAGCACAGTGAGCATGAAGAGCATAGTTAGCTTGAAGAGCACAGTAAGCATGAAGAGCAGAGTGAGCATGAGGAGCACAGTGAGCATGAGGAGCAAAGTGAGCGTGAAGGGAACAGTGAGCATGAGAAGTACAGTGAACATGAAGAGCACAGTGAGCGTATAGAGCACCGTGAGCATTAAGAGCACAGTGAGCATGAAGAGCATAGTGAGCATGAAGAGCACCGTGAGCATTAAGAGTACAGTGAACATGAAGAACAAAGTGAACATGAAGAGCAGAGTGAGCATGAAGAGCACAGTGATCATGAAGAGCACAGTGAGCATGAAGAGCATAGTAAGCATGAAGAGTACATTGAGCATGAACAGTACAGTGACCATGAAGAGCACAGTGAGCATGAAGACCTTAGTCATCATGAGGAGCACAGTGAGCATGACGAGCATAGTGAGCGTGAAGAGCACGGTGACAATGAAGAGCATAGTGAGCATAAAGAGCATAGTGACCATGAAGTGAACAGTGAGCATGAAGAGCACAGTGAGCGTGAAGAGCACAGTGAGCATGAATAGCATAATTAGCATGAAGAGGACAGTGAGCATAAAGAGCATTGTGAGCGTGAAGAGCACAGTGAGCATGAAGAGCATAGTTAGCGTGAAGAGCACAGTGAGCATGAAAAGCACAGTGAGCATGAGGATCACAGTGAGCATGAGGAACAAAGTGAGCGTGAAGAGCACAGTTAACATGAAGAGTACAGAGAGCATGAAGAGTACAGTGAGCATGAAGAGCACAGTGAGCATGAAGAGTACAGTGAGCATGAAGAGCACAGTGAGCATGAAGAGCACAGTGAGCATGAAGAGCACAGTGAGCGTGAATAGTACAGTGAGCATGAAGAGTACAGTGAGCATGAAGAACACAGTGAGGAAGAAGAGCACAGTGAGCATGAAGAGCTCAGTCAGCATGAAGAGCATAGTCAGCATGAAGAGCAACTCAGCATGAAGAGCACAGTGAGCATGAAGAGCATAGTGAGCATGAAGAGTACAGTGAGCATGAAGAGCACAGTGAGCATGATGAACACAGTGAGCATGAAGAGTACAGTGAGCATGAAGAGTACAGTGAGCATGAAGAGCATAGTTGGCGTGAAGAGCACGGTGACAATGAAGAGCATAGTGAGCATAAAGAGCATTGTGACCATGAAGTGAACAGTGAGCATGAAGAGCACAGTGAGCGTGAAGAGCACAGTGAGCATGAATAGCATAATTAGCATGAAGAGGACAGTGAGCATAAAGAGCATTGTGAGCGTGAAGAGCACAGTGAGCATGAAGAGCATAGTTAGCGTGAAGAGCACAGTGAGCATGAAGAGCACAGTGAGCATGAGGATCACAGTGAGCATGAGGAACAAAGTGAGCGTGAAGAGCACAGTTAACATGAAGAGTACAGAGAGCATGAAGAGTACAGTGAGCATGAAGAGCACAGTGAGCATGAAGAGTACAGTGAGCATGAAGAGCACAGTGAGCATGAAGAGCACAGTGAGCATGAAGAGCACAGTGAGCGTGAATAGTACAGTGAGCATGAAGAGTACAGTGAGCATGAAGAACACAGTGAGGAAGAAGAGCACAGTGAGCATGAAGAGCTCAGTCAGCATGAAGAGCATAGTCAGCATGAAGAGCAACTCAGCATGAAGAGCACAGTGAGCATGAAGAGCATAGTGAGCATGAAGAGTACAGTGAGCATGAAGAGCACAGTGAGCATGATGAACACAGTGAGCATGAAGAGTACAGTGAGCATGAAGAGCATAGTTGGCGTGAAGAGCACAGTAAGCATGAAGAGCAGAGTGAGCGTGAAGAGCACAGTGAGCATGAAGAGCATAGTTAGCGTGAAGAGCACAGTGATTATGAAGAACACATTGATTATGAGGAGCACAGTGAGCATGAAGAGTACAGTGATCATAAAGAAAGAAGCGAGCATGAAGAGCACAGTGAGCATGAGGAGCATAGTGAGCACGAAGAGTCTTGTGCCCATGAAGAGCATAGTGACCATGAAGTGCACAGTGAGCATAAAGAGCATAGTGAGCGTGAAGAGCACAGTGAGCATGAGGAGCATATTGACCATGAAGAGCACAGTGAGCATGAAGAGCATAGTTAGCGTGAAGAGCACATTAAGCATGAAGAGCACATTGAGCGTGAGGAGCATAGTGAGCATGAGGAGCACAGTGAGCGTGAAGAGAAATGTGAGCATGAAGAATACAGTGATAGTGACCATGAAGAGCACAGTGAGCATGAAGAGCATAGTTAGCGTAAAGAGCACAGTAAGCATGAAGAGCACAGTGAGCATGAGGAGCTCAGTGAGCATGAGGAGCACAGTGAGCGTAAAGAGCACAGTAAGCATGACGAGCACAGTGAGCATGAGGAGCACAGTGAGCGTGAAGAGATCAGGGAGCATGAAGAGTACAATGAGCAAGAAGAGCACAGTGAGCGTGAAGAGAACAGTGAGCATGAAGAGTACAGTGATCCTGAAGAGCACAGTGAGCGTATAGAGCACCATGAGCATGAAGAGCACAGTGAGCATGAAGAGCACAGTGAGCGTGAAGAGCACACTGATAATGAAGAGCACAGTGATTATGAAGAGCACAGTGAGCATGAAGAGCACAGTGATCATTAAGAAAGTAGCGAGCATGAAGAGCACAGTGAGCATGAAGAGCATAGTGAGCATGAAGAGTCTAGTGACCATGAAGAGCATAGTGACCATGAAGTGGTCAGTGATCATGAAGAGCATAGTGAGCGTGAAAAGCACAGTGAGCATGAGGAGCATAGTGAGCATGAAGAGCACAGTGAGCATGAAGAGCATAGTTAGCTTGAAGAGCACAGTAAGCATAAAGAGCAGAGTGAGCATGAGGAGCAGAGTGAGCATGAAGAGCACAGTGAACATGAAGAGCAGAGTGAGCATGAAGAGCACAGTGATCATGAAGAGCACAGTGAGCATGAAGAGCATAGTAAGCATGAAGAGTACATTGAGCTTGAAGAGTACAGTGACCATGAAGATCACAGTGAGCATGAAGACCTTAGTGATCATGAGGAGCACAGTGAGCATGACGAGCATAGTGAGCGTGAAGAGCACAATGACAATGATGAGCATAGTGAGCATTAAGAGCATAGTGACCATGAAGTGCACAGTGAGCATGAAGAGCACAGTGAGCGTGAAGAGCACAGTGATCATGAATAGCATAGTTAGCGTGAAGAGGACAGTGAGCATAAAGAGCATAGTGAGCGTGAAGAGCACAGTGAGCATGAAGAGCATAGTTAGCGTGAAGAGCACAGTGAGCATGAAGAGCACAGTGAGCATGAGGATCACAGTGAGCATGAGGAGCACAGTGAGCGTGAAGAGCACAGTTAACATGAAAAGTACAGTGAGCATGAAGAGTACAGTGAGCATGAAGAAAACAGTGAGCATGAAGAGCACAGTGAGCATGAAGAGCTCAGTCAGCATGAAGAGCCCAGTGAGCATGAAGAGCACAGTGAGCATGAGGATCACAGTGAGCATGAGGAGCACAGTGAGCGTGAAGAGCACAGTTAACATGAAAAGTACAGTGAGCATGAAGAGTACAGTGAGCATGAAGAAAACAGTGAGCATGAAGAGCACAGTGAGCATGAAGAGCTCAGTCAGCATGAAGAGCACAGTGAGCATGAAGAGTACAGTGACCATGAAGAGCACAGTGAGCATGAAGAGCATAGTTAGCGTAAAGAGCACAGTAAGCATGAAGAGCACAGTGAGCATGAGGAGCTCAGTGAGCATGAGGAGCACAGTGAGCGTAAAGAGCACAGTAAGCATGAAGAGCACAGTGAGCATGAGGAGCACAGTGAGCGTGAAGAGATCAGGGAGCATGAAGAGTACAATGAGCATGAAGAGCACAGTGAGCGTGAAGAGAACAGTGAGCATGAAGAGTACAGTGATCCTGAAGAGCACAGTGAGCGTATAGAGCTCCATGAGCATGAAGAGCACAGTGAGCATGAAGAGCACAGAGAGCGTGAAGAGCACACTGATAATGAAGAGCACACTGATAATGAAGAGCACAGTGATTATGAAGAGCACAGTGAGCATGAAGAGCATAGTGAGCATGAAGAGTCTAGTGACCATGAAGAGCATAGTGACCATGAAGTGGTCAGTGATCATGAAGAGCATAGTGAGCGTGAAAAGCACAGTGAGCATGAGGAGCATAGTGAGCATGAAGAGCACAGTGAGCATGAAGAGCATAGTTAGCTTGAAGAGCACAGTAAGCATGAAGAGCAGAGTGAGCATGAGGAGCAGAGTGAGCATGAAGAGCACAGTGAACATGAAGAGCAGAGTGAGCATGAAGAGCACAGTGATCATGAAGAGCACAATGAGCATGAAGAGCATAGTAAGCATGAAGAGTACATTGAGCATGAAGAGTACAGTGACCATGAAGATCACAGTGAGCATGAAGACCTTAGTGATCATGAGGAGCACAGTGAGCATGACGAGCATAGTGAGCGTGAAGAGCACAATGACAATGATGAGCATAGTGAGCATTAAGCGCATAGTGACCATGAAGTGCACAGTGAGCATGAAGAGCACAGTGAGCGTGAAGAGCACAGTGAGCATGAATAGCATAGTTAGCGTGAAGAGGACTGTGAGCATAAAGAGCATAGTGAGCGTGAAGAGCACAGTGAGCATGAAGAGCATAGTTAGCGTGAAGAGCACAGTGAGCATGAAGAGCGCAGTGAGCATGAGGATCACAGTGAGCATGAGGAGCACAGTGAGCGTGAAGAGCACAGTTAACATGAAAAGTACAGTGAGCATGAAGAGTACAGTGAGCATGAAGAAAACAGTGAGCATGAAGAGCACAGTGAGCATGAAGAGCTCAGTCAGCATGAAGAGCACAGTGAGCATGAAGAGTACAGTGAGCATGAAGAGCACAGTGAGCATGAAGAGCACAGTGAGCGTGAAGAGTACAGTGAGCATGAAGAGTACAGTGAGCATGAAGAGTACAGTGAGCATGAAGAACACAGTGAGCATGAAGAGCACAGTGAGCATGAAGAGCTCAGTCAGCATGAAGAGCATAGTCAGCATGAAGAGCACAGTCAGCATGAAGAGCACAATGAGCATGAAGAGCATAGTGAGCATGAAGAGTACAGTGAGCATGAAGAGCACAGTGAGCATGATGAAGACAGTGAGCATGAATCTTTGAAGAAATTAAACTTTGTTAATCTTTGAAGAAAGATTAACAAAGCTTAAGTTGCATTCACTGGAAAGGCGAAGAGTTAGGGGCGACATGATAGAGGTTTACAAGTGGGTGAATGGACATAACAAGGGGGATATTAATAGGGTATTAAAAGTATCAACACAGGACAGAACACGAAACAATGGGTATAAATTGGATAAGTTTAGATTTAGGAAAGACTTGGGTAAATACTGGTTCAGTAACAGGGTTGTAGATTTGTGGAACCAATTGCCGCGTAACGTGGTGGAGGTGGGGTCCCTCGATTGTTTCAAGCGCGGGTTGGACAAGTATATGAGTGGGATTGGGTGGTTATAGAATAGGAGCTGCCTCGTATGGGCCAATAGGCCTTCTGCAGTTACCTTTGTTCTTATGTTCTTATGTTCTTATGAAGAGTACAGTGAGCATGAAGACCACAGTGAACATAAAGAGCATAGTGAGCATAAGGAGTAAAGTGACTAGGAAGAGCACATTGAGCATGAAGAGCATAGGGAGCATGAGGAGCACAGTGAGCATGAAGAGCATAGTTAGCATGAAGAGCACGGTGACAATGAAGAGCAGAGTGAGCATGAAGAGCATGTTGACCATGAAGAGCATAATTACCATGAGGAGCACAGTGAGCAATAGGAGCATAGTGAACGTGAAGAGCACAATGAGCATGAGGAGCACAGTGAGTACGAAGAGCACAGTGAACTTGAAGATCACGGTGAGCATGAAGGTCACAGTGAGCATGAAAAGCCCAGTGAGCCTGAAGAGTACAGTGAGCATGAAGAGCACAGTGAGCATGAGGAGCACAGTGAGCATGAAAAGCACAGTGAGCATGAATAGCAAAGTGAGCATGGAGAGCATAGTGAGCATGAAGATTCTAGTGACCATGAAGAGCATAGTGACCATGAAGTGCACAGTGAGCATGAAGAGCATAGTGAGCGTGAAGGGCACAGTGAGCATGAGGAGCATAGTGACCATGAAGAGCACAGTGAGCATGAAGAGCATAGTTATCGTGAAGAGCGCAGTAAGCATAAAGAGCACAGTGAGCGTGAGGAGCACAGTGAGCATGAGGAGCACAGTGAGCGTGAGGAGAACAGTGAGCATTAAGAGTACAGTGATAGTGACCATGATGAGCACAGTGAGCATGAAGAGCATAGTTAGCGTGAAGAGCACAGTAAGCATGAAAAGCACAGTGAGCATGTGGGGCTCAGTGAGCATGAGGAGCACAGTGAGCGTGAAGAGAGCAGTGAGCATGAAGAGTACAGTGAACATGAAGAGCACAGTGAGCGTGTAGAGAACAGTGCGCATGAAGAGTACAGTGAGAATGAAGAGCACAGTGAGCGTATAGAGCACCGTGAGTATGAAGAGCACAGTGAGCATGAAGAGCACAGTGAGCGTGAAGAGCACAGTGATTATGAAGAGGACATTGATTATGAGGAGCACAGTGAGCATGAAGAGCACAGTGATCATAAAGAAAGCAGCGAGCATGAAGAGCACAGTGAGGATGAGGAGCATAGTGAGCATGAAGAGTCTTGTGCCCATGAAGAGCATAGTGACCATGAAATGCACAGTGAACATGAAGAGCATATTGAGCGTGAAGAGCACAGTGAGCATGAGGAGCATAGTGACCATGAAGAGCACAGTGAGCATGAAGAGCATAGTTAGCGTGAAGAGCACATTAAGCATGAAGAGCACAGTGAGCGTGAGGAGCATAGTGAGCATGAGGAGCACAGTGAGCGTGAAGAGAAATGTGAGCATGAAGAGTACAGAGATAGTGACCATGAAGAGTACAGTGAGCATGAAGAGCACAGCGAGCGTGAAGAGAACAGTGCGCATGAAGAGTACAGTGAGAATGAAGAGCACAGTGAGCGTATAGAGCACCGTGAGTATGAAGAGCACAGTGAGCATGAAGAGCACAGTGAGCGTGAAGAGCACAGTGATTATGAAGAGGACATTGATTATGAGGAGCACAGTGAGCATGAAGAGCACAGTGATCATAAAGAAAGCAGCGAGCATGAAGAGCACAGTGAGGATGAGGAGCATAGTGAGCATGAAGAGTCTTGTGCCCATGAAGAGCATAGTGACCATGAAATGCACAGTGAACATGAAGAGCATAGTGAGCGTGAAGAGCACAGTGAGCATGAGGAGCATAGTGACCATGAAGAGCACAGTGAGCATGAAGAGCATAGTTAGCGTGAAGAGCACATTAAGCATGAAGAGCACAGTGAGCGTGAGGAGCATAGTGAGCATGAGGAGCAAAGTGAGCGTGAAGAGAAATGTGAGCATGAAGAGTACAGAGATAGTGACCATGAAGAGTACAGTGAGCATGAAGACCACAGTGAACATAAAGAGCATAGTGAGCATAAGGAGTAAAGAGACTATGAAGAGCACAGTGAGCATGAAGAGCATAGTGAGCATGAGGAGCACAGTGAGCATGAAGATCATAGTTAGCATGAAGAACACGGTGACAGTGAAGAGCTGAGTGAGCATGAAGAGCATGTAGACCATGAAGAGCATAATTTCCATGAGGAGCACAGTGAGCATTAGGAGCATAGTGAACGTGAAGAGCACAGTGAGCATGAGGAGCACAGTGAGTGTGAAGAGCACAGTGAACTTGAAGATCACGGTGAGCATGAAGGTGACAGTGAGCATGAAAAGCACAGTGAGCCTGAAGAGCACAGTGAGCATGAAGAGCACAGTGAGCATGAGGAGAACAGTGAGCATGAAAAGCAAAGTGAGCATGAAGAGCATTGTGAGCATGAAGAGCACGGTGACAATGAAGAGAATAGTGAGCATAAAAAGCACAGTGATCATGAAGAGCATAGTGACCATGAAGTGCATAGTGAGCGTGAAGAGCACAGTGAGCGTGAAGAGCACAGTGAGCATGAAGAGCATAGTTAGCGTGAAGAGCACAGTGAGCATGAAGAGCATAGTTAGCGTGAAGAGCACAGTAAACATGAGGAGCATAGTGAGCATGAAGAGTACAGTGAGCATGAAGAGTACAGTGAGCATGAAGATCACAGTGAGCATGAAGAGCACAGTGAGCATGAAGAGCACAGTGAGCATGAAGAACATAGTGAGCATGAAGAGTAAAGTGAGCATGAGGAGTACAGTGAGCATGAAGAGTACAGTGGGCATGAAGAGTACAGTGAGCATGAAGAGCACAGTGAACATAAAGATCATAGTGAGCATGAAGAGTACAGACAGCATGAAGAGCACAGTGAGCATGAAGACTATAGTGAGCATGAGGAGCACAGTGAGCATGAAGAGCATAGTGAGCATGAAGAGCACGGTGACAATGAAGCGCATAGTGAGCATAAAAAGCATAGTGATCATGAAGAGCATAGTGACCATGAAGTGCACAGTGAGCATGAAGAGCACAGTGAGCGTGAAGAGCACAGTGAGCATGAAGAGCATAGTTAGCGTGAAGAGCACAGTGAGCATGAAGAGCATAGTTGGCGTGAAGAGCACAGTGATTATGAAGAACACAATGATTATGAGGAGCACAGTGAGCATGAAGAGCACAGTGATCATAAAGAAAGAAGCGAGCATGAAGAGCACAGTGAGCATGAGGAGCATAGTGAGCATGAAGAGTCTTGTGCCCATGAAGAGCATAGTGACCATGAAGTGCACAGTGAGCATGAAGAGCATAGTGAGCGTGAAGAGCACAGTGAGCATGAGGAGCATATTGACCATGAAGAGCACAGTGAGCATGAAGAGCATAGTTAGCGTGAAGAGCACATTAAGCATGAAGAGCACAGTGAGCGTGAGGAGCATAGTGAGCATGAGGAGCACAGTGAGCGTGAAGAGAAATGTGAGCATGAAGAGTACAGTGATAGTGACCATGAAGAGCACAGTGAGCATGAAGAGCATAGTTAGCGAAAAGAGCACAGTAAGCATGAAGAGCACAGTGAGCATGAGGAGCTCAGTGAGCATGAGGAGCACAGTGAGCGTGAAGAGATCAGGGAGCATGAAGAGTACAATGAGCATGAAGAGCACAGTGAGCGTGAAGATAACAGTGAGCATGAAGAGTACAGTGATCATGAAGAGCACAGTGAGCGTATAGAGCACCATGAGCATGAAGAGCACAGTGAGCATGAAGAGCACAGAGAGCGTGAAGACCACAGTGATAATGAAGAGCACAGTGATTATGAGGAGCACAGTGAACATGAAGAGCACAGTGATCATAAAGAAAGCAGCGAGCATGAAGAGCACAGTGATCATAAAGAAAGCAGCGAGCATGAAGAGCACAGTGAGCATGAAGAGCATAGTGAGCATGAAGAGTCTAGTGACCATGAAGAGCATAGTGACCATGAAGTTCACAGTGATCATGAAGAGCATAGTGAGCGTGAAAAGCACAGTGAGCATGAGGAGCATAGTGAGCATGAAGAGCACAGTGAGCATGAAGAGCATAGTTAGCTTGAAGAGCACAGTAAGCATGAAGAGCAGAGTGAGCATGAGGAGCACAGTGAGCATGAGGAGCAAAGTGAGCGTGAAGGGATCAGTGAGCATGAGGAGTACAGTGAACATGAAGAGCACAGTGAGCGTATAGAGCACCGTGAGCATTAAGAGCACAGTGAGCATGAAGAGCACAGTGAGCATGAAGAGCACCGTGAGTATGATGAGTACAGTGAACATGAAGAACACAGTGAACATGAAGAGCAGAGTGAGCATGAAGAGCACAGTGATCATGAAGAGCACAGTGAGCATGAAGAGCATAGTAAGCATGAAGAGTACATTGAGCATGAAGAGTACAGTGACCATGAAGAGCACAGTGAGCATGAAGACCTTGGTGATCATGAGGAGCACAGTGAGCATGACGAGCATAGTGAGCGTGAAGAGCACGGTGACAATGAAGAGCATAGTGAGCATAAAGAGCATAGTGACCATGAAGTGCACAGTGAGCATGAAAAGCAGAGTGAGCGTGAAGAGCACAGTGAGCATAAAGAGCATAGTTAGCGTGAAGAGCACAGTGAGCATGAAGAGCAGAGTGAGCATGAGGATCACAGTGAGCATGAGAAGCACAGTGAGCGTGAAGAGCACAGTTAACATGAAGAGTACAGAGAGCACGAAGAGTACAGTGAGCATGAAGAGCACAGTGACCATGAAGAGTACAGTGAGCATGAAGAGTACAGTGAGCATGAAGAACACAGTGAGCAAGAAGAGCACAGTGAGCATGAAGAGCTCAGTCAGCATGAAGAGCATAGTCAGCATGCAGAGCACAGTCAGCATGAAGAGCACAGTGAGCATGAAGAGCATAGTGAGCATGAAGAGTATAGTGAGGATGAAGAGCACAGTGAGCATAATGAACACAGTGAGCATGAAGAGTACAGTGAGCATGAAGACCACAGTGACCATAAAGAGCATAGTGAGCATAAGGAGTAAAGTAACTATGAAGAGCACAGTGAGCATGAAGAGCATAGTTAGCATGAAGAACACGGTGACAGTGAAGAGCAGAGTGAGCATGAAGAGCATGTTGACCAGGAAGAGCATAATTACCATGAGGAGCACAGTGAGCATTAGGAGCATAGTGAACGTGAAGAGCACAGTGAGCATGAAGAGAACAGTGAGTGTGAAGAGCACAGTGAACTTAAAGATCACGGTGAGCATGAAGGTCACAGTGAGCATGAAAAGCACAATGAGCCTGAAGAGCACAGTGAGCATGAAGAGCACAGTGAGCATGAGGAGCACAGTGAGCATGAAAAGCACAGTGAGCATGAAGAGCATATTGAGCATGAAGAGCACTGTGACAATGAAGAGCATAGTGAGCATAAAAAGCATAGCGATCATGAAGAGCATAGTGACCATGAAGTGCACAGTGAGCATGAAGAGCACAGTGAACGTGAAGAGCACAGTGAGCATGAAGAGCATAGTTAGCGTGAAGAGCACAGTGAGCATGAAGAGCATAGTTGGCGTGAAGAGCAGAGTAAGCATGAAGAGCACAGTGAGCGTGAAGAGCACAGTGAGCATTAAGAGCATATTTAGCTTGAAGAGCACAGTAAGCATGAAGAGCACAGTGAGCATGAGGAGCACAGTGAGCATGAGGAGCACAATGAGCGTGAAGAGCACAGTTAACATGAAGAGTACAGAGAGCATGAAAAGTACAGTGAGCATGAAGAGCACAGTGAGCATGAAGAGTACAGTGAGCATGAAGAGCACAGTGAGCATGAAGAGCACAGTGAGCGTGAAGAGTACAGTGAGCATGAAGAGTACAGTGAGCATGAAGAGTACAGTGAGCATGAAGAACACAATGAGCAAGAAGAGCACAGTGAGCATGAAGAGCTCAGTCAGCATGAAGAGCATAGTCAGCATGAAGAGCACAGTCAGCACGAAGAGCACAGTAAGCATGAAGAGCATAGTGAGCATGAAGAGTACAGTGAGCTAAGAGCACAGTGAGCATGATGAGCACAGTGAGCATGAAGAGTACAGTGAGCATGAAGACCACAGTGAACATAAAGAGCACAGTGAGCATGAGGAGTAAAGTGACTATGAAGAGCACAGTGAGCATGAAGAGCATAGTGAACATGAGGAGCACAGTGAGCATGAAGAGCATAGTTAGCATGAAGAGCATGGTGACAATGAAGAGCAGAGTGAGCATGAAGAGGATAGGGACCATGAAGATCATAATGACCATGAGGAGCACAGTGAGCATGAGGAGCATAGTGAACGTGAAGAGCACAGTGAGCATGAGGAGCACAGTGAGCATGAAGAGCACAGTGAGCATAAAGAGCACAGTGAGCTAGAAGGGCACAGTGAGCATAAAAAGTACAGTGAGCCTGAAGAGCACAGTGAGCATGAAGAGCACAGTGAGCATGAGGAGCAGAGTGAGCATAAAGAGCATAGTGAGCATGAAGAGTACAGTGACCATGAAGAGCACAGTGACCACGAAGAGCACAGTGACCATGAAGAGCACAGTGAGCATAAAGAGCATAGTGAGCATGAAGAGCATAGTGATCATGAAGAGCACTGTGAGAATGAAGAGCACAGAGATCATGAAGAGCATAGTGTCCATGAAGAGCATAGTGATCATGAAGAGCATAGTGAGCATGAAGAGCACAGTTATCATGAAGTGCACAGTGAGCATGATGAGCACAGTGAGCATGAAAAGCACCGTGAGCATGAAGAGCACAGTGAGCATGAAGTGCACAGTGAGAATAAAGAGTACAGTGACCATGAAGAGCATGGTGAGCATGAAGAGCACAGTGTGCATGAAGGGCACAGTGAGCATGAAGAGTACAGTGAGCATGAAGAGCACAGTGAGCATGAGGAGTACAGTTGAAGAGCACAGTGATTATGAAGATCGCTGTGAGCATGATGAGCACAGTGAGCATGAGGAGCACTGTGAGCATGAAGAGCACAGTGATCATGAAGAGCACTGTGAGCATGAAGAGCATAGTGATCATGAAGAGTAGAGTGAGCGTGAAGAGCATAGTGATCATGAAGAGCACAGTGAGCATTAAGACCATAGTGTGCATATAGAGTTCAGTGAGCATGAATTGCACAGTGAGAATGAAGAGCACAGTGAACATGAAGAACATAGTGAGCATGAAGAGCACATTGAGGATGAAGAGTACAGTGAGCATGAAGAACATAGTGAGCATAAGGAGCATTGTGAGCATAAGGAGCATAGTGAACATTAAGGGCACAGTGAGCATCAAAAGTATAGTGAGCATGAAGAGCATAGTGAGCATGAAGAACTCAGTGAACATGAAGAGTTCAGTGAGCATGAAGAGTTTAGTGAGCATGTAGAGTACAGTGAGCATGAAGAGCACAGTGAGCATGAATAGCACAGTGAGCATGAAGAGCAAAGTGAGCATGAAGAGCACAGTGAGCATGAAGAGCACAGTGAGCATGAAGAGCACAGTGAGCATGATGAGCACAGTGAGCATTAAGAGTACAGTGAGCATGTGGAACACAATGAGCATGAAGAGCACAGTGAGCATGAAGAGCACAGTGAGCATGAAGGGCACAGTGAGCTTGAAGAGTACAGTGATCATGAAGAGCACAGTGAGCATAAAGAGCATAGTGAACATGAAGAGCATAGTGAGCATGAAGAGCACAATGACCATAAAGTCCATTGAGAGCATGAAGAGAACATTGACAATGAAGAGTACAGTGAGTATGAAGAGCATAGTGAGCATGAAGAGCACAGTTACCTTAAAGTCCATATTGAGCATGAAGAGCATAGTGAGCACGAAGAGCATAGTGAGGATGAAGAGCACAGTGAATCATGAAGACCATAGTGAGCATGAAGAGCACAGTGAGCATGAAGAATAAAGTGAACATGAAGAGCAAAGTGAGCATGAGGAGCACATTGAGCGTGAAGAGCAAAGTAAGCATGAAGAGCACAATGAGCATGAAGATCACAGTGAGCATGAAGAGCACAGTGAGCATAAAGAGCACAGTGAACAAGAGGAGCACAGTAAATACCATAATCAACTGCTTGCCATTCTCCCAGGGAATATTGGTCTTCCAGGAACCAATATGAGCAGCAGATTTATAGGGCGTTAGGTGACTGGGCTCTCTCTCAGCTGGGCATTCAACTGTGGCATGGCTCCTCTTGATGATGTCGGAAATTTCATTGTTCCTCGAGTTCCATCCCCCTTTGCTTTGGTATAGTAGGCAATGGTGGCAGTACCTGTTGGCCACCACCTCGCCGCAAATAGTCCTATATATGGTGTTAATTGAAGTATCAAGGCGGAGAGCCACAACAATTCAAAGGGCGTGTGGTGCGAGACGTATGCCAGTTGCCGACATTACATACCCGCTTGAAGTGTGAGGGGAAAACAATCTTGGTCCTTCCTGAGTAGTTACAGACTGGCTTCCTGCTGGTGATGTTACACAACTCATCATCATCACCTCCCTACGTGCGCCGCTACCTCTTCTGCCTCGGCACATAGCAGCTACATGCCCTTTCTGCCCACAGGTCCAGCACACCATATTCCTCCTCGGACTCCGGTGTTTCGGACTGCTAGGACTTGTCCTTCGAGGGCTACTTGGGGGCGTCTTCTTAGCGCTTCGTGGGACGGGGGTCTCCTCTTCGTCATGAGGTTTGTCAAACCGGCGCTGGTAATTCCTCGGGACATACTTAGCAGAAGGCCTGTGCGTCAGGATGTATTCCTCGGCCATGGTGGCTGCCGCACTCAAGGTCTCCACCTGCTGCTCTTCTAAGTATGTCTTGAGGTCTCCAGACAAACAATCCTTGAAGTCCTCTAACAGGACGAGCTGCTCGAGGTCTTCTTTGGTCTCCACCTTCCGAGAGGTACACCATTCCTGGAAAAGTCGCTCCTTGATTGTGGCGAATTCGGTGAAAGTGTGCTCTGAGGTCTTTTTCAGGTTCCTGAACTTCTGCCTGTAAGCCTCAGGTACCAATTGGTACGCCATGAGCACGACCTTCTTCACCTTGTCGTAATCGCCGGAGTCGTCAAGGGATAACGTGGAGTAGGCGATTTGGGCCTTCCCAGTCAAGACTGACTGTATCATGATGGCCCAATTCTCCCTTGGCCACTCCAAAGAGGCAGCGACTTTCTCCAAGGCTGCGAAGAACTTCGACACTTCCTTCTCATTGAATTTGGGGACCATTTTGATGTTCCTTACCGGATCGAAACTGCTGGTGTCCGTTGTTTGCCTCCGACCACCGCCTAATCGTAATACTTCTAGTTCATGTTGTCTCTGTCTTTCGTTTTCTTCTCTCTCTCGCTCTTCTCTTTCTCGTTTCTCTTCTCTCTCTCGCTCTTCTCTTTCTCTCTCTCTCTCTCGCTCTGCTTTCCTTTCTTCTAATTCTAAACGCCTCATCTCTAATTCCTTTCCTAATCTCTCTCTTTCAATTTCTTGTCTTTCTCTTTCCATTTCTAATTTCTTATCTTCTCTCTTTCTCGCTTCCTCTTCTCTTTCTTTAGCGATTTCTAGTTTCTTCCATTCTATTTCTCGATGGATCTCTAGTTCACGCATTTTCACAGTAAGCACACTTATATTTAATTCACTCTCATCACTTTCGATATCACTGCTCTTACCTTCCAGTTCAGTGGAAGCTATTTCCTCACCTTCCTTTATACTAGGAGTCTCGCCTTCCTGTTTCTCTTCTGCCTTCAAATGCCGGTGAACCTTGGACAAGATCTCCACACGGGAATCACTGGCACGGATCTTGATCTCCAGGTAGGTGCTCACTAGTACAAGTTCCGGTTTGCTCAGATATTTTAATCTGGCAAGACAGTCCTCTCTGTTCAGAAAAGCCTGAACATCGTCCAGATCATCGATGGTAGCTTTTTCTGCCATTGTCACAGATGGAACACTTAGCACTTAACACACCGTTTTCACGTTAGCACTTAACGCACAGAGCACTGTTCTACGTCGATATTGCACTTTATCGCTCCTGGCGCCTCACTTGCCAATATTGCACGTAATTACTTCGGGCACCGCACTACACAATATTGCACTGAATCCCAGCGAACCCTTCGCTCTACAATATTGCACCGAATCACGCCGAGCACCGCACTACACAATATTGCACTTAATCGCTTAATCACAGCGAGCACCACACTGCACAATAGTCGCACTTAGTCACTCTGAGCACCGCATAGTACGTATAACGTCCCAATCGTCACACACAGGGGGAATTATTTACAGGGATTACGCCACTTCACCACCCCTGTCAAACATACTTAACAAGGGGACGGATCCCGCTGGGGATGCCATTTATGTTACGGCCCTCTCGGGTCGCAACTGGGTTCTTACTTTGATGTCGTTAGAGGAAGGGTATCCGGCCCCAAGCCAGTAGTGGCTTTCAAGGGATGAGATCCGTAACGCAAGTAAAATAAAAGGGGAAGGGAAAGAAAGGCAAAAACTTAATATTATAATTAACACCGCCTCCAATAAATAATATATAAAAGGTTACTCAGGGGGAGGGGTATTAACAGTGCACAGGGGAATTATATACACGGTCGTCTTCTCCTGAAGACTCTGGATCCTCTCGGTGCCAAGTTCTCGGTGCTCTCGTGGTCTCTCGACGAATCCTTCGTCAAGCTGAGTCTACCCCGGACACAGGCCAGCCAAAACACAGTTCCACTGGGGCACCGCCGTGGAGGCCGTCAACCACAAGTCCAGCAAACTGCTGGCAGGTTCCGGATCAGCAACGCTGTTCAGGCCACTCCACGAGCGATACTAGGGTAGCGCCCTAGTCAGGAGCCTCGTGTGATACCACAGATCACTCTCCTGTCCACGATACCCCAGTGGTCAATCGTCTCCAACAGTCGGTCCCGGGTACGACAATCCTTCAACTGCCACTTCACTGGCAGGGTAACACCACAGTGTTCCTCAGGGAGGCGACTCACAGCTGCTGCAGCAAAGCACTTGATGTGGGGACGGCTGCCTTGGGTAGACTGACTCAACTTCCCTTACAGCAGTCCCAGGTCGACTCTGTAAGCAGACACGTCATCAATAACAGGGACACACTAAAGCACCTCACTTACAGGCTCAGACACAAACGCCCACCTATCCACTCCATAGATGGCGTTGTCGTCTGAGCACCACCTCACCAGAGGTCAGCAGCGGCTGTGTTGTGGGCTGAACAGGACTGGAAACTGGCCTTCGTAGCCAGTACGCCTCGTCCTCACCAGATGTCGTCGTCCATTTGGAGGGGGTTTCGGGAGCTGACCCACAGATGGCGTGGTCGTCACTGCTCCGTGCTCGGACGCTGGATCCGGGTCCGTAACAATGTACTGGCTAATTGTTCTGATTCAATTATCCTGTGTAAATGTTCCAACCTGCCTTGAGTTTCTTCTTCATATTGTGCTAGGTCAGACAGGAATGGTTCCACATCTTCAACTACTATGTCGTCGTCGTCGTGGACCTGATTTTGGTAAGATTTCCTATTTGCTTTCAATATATGCAATTGGGTTTGAATCTGTAACAGTGGTATTTTCAACCGACGATAATTAATTACAGGCTCATATAACAACTGTTCATATTGGTCGAGATCTCTTGTCAGTTGACGTTTACTTGCTACTAAAGCGCGCTTTGCTTTCTTTGGATTAGTCATGGTGACTTGTTAATTGGGCACCACTGGCTCATAAATTGTGAGCAAGTACTAATGGTAGCCTAGGGTAAAATTCTACACTCACTAGGCAATAATCCTACCTCTACTAGAGGTTAGCACTTAATATTAATACACATTATATATATACAATCATACACACTAATGATTTGAGTGATAAACCAGTGTCACTGGAAGTACCTTTAGGTTAGCTCTTCTATATCACCCTAGGATGGAATAGACACTAATTAATCACTCAAAGGTGTAATGATCTTAAGTAAATTATTATATATACAACTCAACTCGAGTTGATAAAAATTACACCCAAAATAGGGTCTGGACCATTCATTAATGGTGTTAGGTTGTTCAACATAGTACAACTGACTATGGTAATAATGGGACTAGGATGAACAATAAATAGTTCAACTAGTCCCTGGTAATATCCTTCCCTGTTGTGGGTTGGAAATTAGTAAATATTATATTGAGATCACTAGTGCAATATATATTAAATAATTCTCTATTTTGGAAAAATAATATACACAATTATTGATAATAGCCTCTTAATTAGCCTCTATGAAACTTCTAATATTATCAAGAAGTATTAAATATTATTAGTGACCTCGCGAAATAAACTCCACAAAATTCGTAGATAATCTCTCGCGAAATTTAACATCACGAAATCCGTGAACAATCTCGCGAAACCACAGCCACTACTTTGGCTGGCTTCAATATTAGTGCTGTCATTTCACAGAATAACACGCCACCAAATCTGTGGGTGTGCATGAAACCGCTGACGAGGCTGATCTGAACTGAGCGGGGCTCGTGAACTCGCTTGAGGCAACGCCGCCGTCTTTGACTGCTGGCCTTTGTTTAAATCACACTGCACTAGTATATTTAATGAATCCACTGGTTAACTGGTTCATCCTGTACTAAGATGACCAAATGTGGGTTCAAAGGACCGAATAATCCGGTTCTGAAGGTCCAAAGAATGTGGGAACCGACCTGTTAGATTTATATTTATTTAATTTATATGAATTTATATTTACGTTAATTTATATACTTCGATAGCAATTTGTATAATGATAAGTGGACTATATTTCTGCAATAATCTCACAAATCGATCCTCTACACATTAGGGGGGGTTTATATTAGTTGAATTTATATATATGCAGCCAAACAAACTACAGTATTAGACTACATACATTGAAAAGGTTCCTTATCTTATTGTACAGCAGGCCTTAGTCCACCAGGTATAACCAGGATGTAGACACCCAATTATCCTCTTTGAGGTAGCTTCCATCACCCTGGTAACTGATGCACAAAGTCTTGCTTCCTTGTCTTGACCTGTCAAAAGGGCGCTAGCTGTGAAGCCAGAATCCTAATATATGACAGCTATATCAGAGAAAACACTGTACAAGGAACCATGAAGACCTGGGCTTAATTACCTTTAGTATGAGGCGATCTTATGCTCACCCTATCCAATGACATTAATGGCCACTAATGATAGATAAATGGGTTTCGGTAGAACACTTAACTTGAATTTGTTGACAGCGTGTTGATGATGGTACACCTTTGGTTTCCATAACACTTCGTCCAAGTAAAATTAACAGGAGCCGAATTGCTCCCATGCCTCTGGTCTCAGTATAAACAATAGTGACACTCCATACTACTGACGCTACTAGCCGACATTGTCCAGATATGATAGGAGCCGAATTTGCTCCACGTGTCTCGGAGGTGACAACAACAAAAGCTGACGACTCCCTCACCCTGACGCCTGGCTTACATTGTCCAGATTTCAGAAAGTGATAGAAGGGTCACATTTACTCTACTTTAATTCTGATAATTAAGTTAATTTATATAAGATGTTTTTATGATGGTAAAGTCCAAAGACTAATGTATTTAAGAATAATTCCCACCATAATAGGTGGTGAATTTATAACAGTATGTGGAATGATATTCTGTTTTCTATAGACGGTAATTCCACTACAAGTTACGTTTTCTATGGGTTAACTTGTGTATACAATACAGCAGCAATCTGTCTGTATGATATTATTAAATGGTGTCGGATTTTCCGACACCTCACACTGACCATTCTCATCCATCCCTCACACTGCCCCTCCACACCCACCCTTCACACTAACCATCCACACCTCACCCCTCCACACTGATCTTCCACACCCTCCCCTCACACTGACACTCCACTCCCACCCCTCACACTGATCCTCCACACCCACCACTCACACTGACCCTCCACATCCACTTCTCACACTGACCATCCACATCCAAACCTCACACTGACCTTCTACACCCACTCCTCACACTAACCTACACATCCACCCCCTCACACTGACCCTCTACATCCACCCCCACACTGACCATCCACACCCACCCCTCACACTGACCCTCTACACCCACCCCTCACACTGACCCCCCACACCCACCCCTCACACTGACCATCCAAACTCACCCCCCCTCACACTGTCTGTCTACACCCACCCCTCACACTGACCCCCCACACCCACCTCTCACTGACCCCCCACACGCACCCCTCACACTGACCTTCAACACCCACCCCTCACTCTGACCCCCCACACCCACGTTTCATACTGACCCTCTCCAGCAAACACAAAACGTTGTGGCAACCTCCACTAATGTTTTAACAGGGCTGGGGGAAAGATAAGTGTCATGTGTGGTTCAACAGGCTCATGAGCAACCTTTAACCCATGAATGGTAAAAATAATTCAAGTAATAAGGTAAATACTGCCTTTTCTAACACTAGTTTCACCTTTATATATTACAAAAACATTTTGTTCATGTTTAAACATTAAATTTATGAACAATACATATATAAATTGTAAATGTTGTTCCATAGCTGTATGAAATATTCCTAAAACATTTAGTTACTCGATGATTGGATTATAATTTTTTTATATATTTCTAATATATTGACTTATATTATACTATTTGTTTCCTTATATATTATAACGATTTTCCCCAGTTTATTTATTATTTTTATATGTCATTTTGTAATGCACAAGAATGATGATAATAATTAAAAGGTTGTGTCTTAGTTGCATGAAGGGTGTGCAAAACATTTACTTAATCCAAACTTTTATGGATTTTGTTTAAAAGATTTTCCTAAAAAAAATATATGTATATAACACCATTTTCTAAATGATGTAAAAAATAATACTGTTTTCACTTTAAAAATTAAAGTGATGTATTTTATGTAAAATGCATTACCAAAAATGGAAAATTATATTTTATAGGTGTATGAAGGACACACACGTAACATTTAATCTATCATTTTTATGGGAAAGAAAATAATTAAGGTGCATCAAAATGCCTCTTTATCATATGCATCTGTATTATAGCTGATTTTACATATATATAATTGAAACACAAATAGGTGAGTTCTACATGGTAAGTACAACTATGTGAGGGCAACTTGTAGAGTACATGTAGGTGAATACAACTTGGCGAGCACTGCTAGGTTAATACAAGTAGGTGAGTACAGCTTGGTGAGCACTGCTATGTGAATATAGACCCCACTAGTATGGTGTACAATGTCAGTACACCACACAATAGTCCCCACTAGCATGGTGTACAATGTCAGTACACCACACACTAGTCCCCACTTGCATGGTGTACAATGTCAGTACACCACACACTAGTCCCCACTAGCATGGTGTACAATGTCAGTACACCAAACACTAGTCCCCACTAGCATGGTGTACAATGCCAGTTCAAAACACACACACACACTCTAGTCCCCACTTGCTTGGTGTACAATGACAGTACAACACACACACTAGTCCCCACTAGCATGGTGTACAATACCAGTACAACACACAATTGTTCCCACTAGCATGGCGTATAATGCCAGTACAATAGACACACTAGTCTCCACTAGCGTTGTGTACAATGCCAGTACAATACACATACACTAGTACCCTCTAGAGTGGTGTACAATGCCAGTACAACACATACACACACTAGTCCCCTCTTGCATGGTGTACAATGACTGTACAATACACACACACTAGTCCCCTCTAGCATGGTGTACAATGCCAGTACAACACACACACACTAGTCCCCTCTAGCATGGTGTACAATGCCAGTACAACACACACACACTAGTCCCCTCTTGCGTGGTGTACAATGTCAGTATAACTGACACACTAGTCCACACACAACACACTGTGTGTGTGGCTGTGTATGGATATATCCAGTTGAGGGTGTAGTTGTGTGTGGGTGTAGTCATGTGTGGGTGTAGACGAGCGTGAGTTTAGCGGTTTGAGGGTGGAGCCGGGTGTGAGTGTAGCCAGTTAGGGTTTAGACCCTCCACACCCACCCCTCATACTGACCCTCCACACCCACACCTCACACTGACCCTCTACACCCACCCCTCACACTGACCCTCCACACCCACTCCTCACTCTGACCTTCCACACCCACCCCTCACACTGACCCTCCACATCCATCCCTCACACTGACCGTCCACACCGACCCCTCACACTGACCCTCTCCAGCAAACACAAAACGTTGTGGCAACCTCCACTAATGTTTCAACAGGGGTGTGGGAAAGATAAGTGTCATGTGTGGTTCAACAGGCACATGAGCAACCTTTAACCAATGAATGGTAAAAATATTTTTTTATGTAATTAGGTAAGTACCGCCTTTTCTAACACTAGTTTCACCTTTATATATTACAAAAACATTTTGTTCATGTTTAACCCGAAAACTGCGCATGGTGAATATATACACCCTGAGTAACATGTCCTACCGTGCACATGGCGCATATGTATGCCCAAGGGTGCCAGGCTCGATTCAAATGGCCCGCGGCTACATGGGGCTCACATTAGCTTCCTCAGGGCTCTTGTAAACAAACGCCATTTTTTTTTTTTTTAAATCGTGGGCAATATTCTCATGTGTTGTTGGTTTTGTTGGTGAGTTAGGGGCGACGACGATCGTGGGATCGGATGCGCCCCGGCGTATCCGTGAAGGGTGAATCGCAAAGCCAGGAAAGGTGAAACGCCAAGCCAAAACGCGAAACGAGTGACGCCAAGCCAAAACGCGAAACGAGTGACGCCAAGCACTAGAAACTAATACGCCACACAGCAAAGCAACTCACAAAGGGAGAGGCAGAAGCACATAATAGAACAGGCCAAACAAACAGCCAGAAGGGCACACAGCATGTCATAGAGCTAATGCACAGGAAATCATAGCACATACTTGCCCGGGAACCTGGCCCGCGGGAACTGTACATTAAACGCCTCCCAGAACACCAATTGCAAAGGCTCCTGTCCATCCACTGGGAATGCTATAACATCCGGAACCGGGGCAACAAAACCCTGCAAACTGGGGACCCAGATGGTAGTATATTCTCATGAGGTGAGAAGTCGCTACTCGCCCCCACAGAAAGGGAACTTGCCCACCATGAAAGCACTCCGGTCCGTCAGACAGCAGTAACTCAGCAATCTTCGACCAGTGACCCGGCGGCCTCACAGATGCTGGCAACACGTCTTCCAGGGCCCCAATGCGCACCCGCACCACAGGGGTACCCACGGCCCCGGGTACACCACCAGACGACAGCAGGGAACCAGGACGGCGCGCATCCTTCCATAACGTCACCACCAGACTCCACAACATCCCTGGCAGGGAAGCCACCACCCATACGCCTGAACTAACTATATCACTGTGGAGAGTCCCCCAGCGGAGAAAGAACCGAAGGCACGTCCGAGACACAGGCACCAGCACCAGCAGGCGCATGGACCTCTGCCACCACGAACTGCACAGACAAACACGCATCCGTAGCCACACTGTCAATACCCGAAGACCCACAGTCACTGAAGTCACCAACGTCGGCCCAGGCAGAAGACGAATGCCGGGAACGTTTGGGCACCGGCCGGATATCGTCAGAGCCGGTATGTGACCCAGAAACATGGGTACCACGAGGTGGAGGAACCGACGCCCGACACAGAACGGCAGCAGCCTCTACCACAGGGGGAACTGGGCCACACACAGCAGGAGGCCCCGCAGCCACCCCAGTACCAAGCACATCCGGGACCCGAGTCACAGATACAGGGCCAGGCGCAGCATCAGAAGACGAGGGAGAAGACAGCGACGTCACACAGGGAGCTCCAGGAAGGCCCACGGGAGCAGCTGGAACAGCGACAGGATCAGGCAGACCAACCAACGGTACCCCAAGAACCGGAGGATGGACAGCAACAACCGGAGGAACGGAAGGCGCCGCTGGGGAAGCTGCAGCAGCAAACGGGACGCGCACCACCTCATCAACATCACCGGAGACTGCCTCCAAAGGGAGCGGCGGGAAATCTTCGTCGCGGAACAAGTTCACAGGAGCAGCAGGGGCCTCAGAGCTCCCAGCAGCCTAATGCCCCAACAGGCCACACCGGAAACAGGTACGAGGCTGCCGGGCATAAAACACCCGGATGTAGTATCCCTTAAGCCGGACAGAAGAAGGTATATCGAACCGCAGGAGCATCCCCAATGTGCGAATGTTTGTACGCCTCCCAGCATACCGCCCCGAGGAGAGCGTGTTCACTCGCACGCGGTACCAAACCCCCCGAAGTAATGCCAGAGGAGGTCATCAGGGAACTCCAGGAGTGCACCATGGATACTGACATAAGTCAGGGAACCACTGCGGTCCGAAATCGCCACAGAGCAGGCATCGTCAGGCAACGGCAACGTACGCCCCCCATACGGACGGAGGAAGTCCCGGTACTCGTCCTCCCCCACGAACTTAATAACAACCCGATGGGCCGTAACTAGCTCCACACCGTAAACAGCTTCCACCGGGATATGAAGCATGTCACACATCACCTCATCTCGATGGTCGGATAACCAGCCTTACAAGTGAACTCCAGGCCCACGGAGTTCACACGCTGAACAGGAGGAAGATGGCCCCGATGTCAGAACTGCTACGTCAATGCAGCCAGGCAGGCAACAAAACTGGTAGGGCAGGGACGCCCACACCACCTGGCGACCAAAACAGCAAACAACTCCAACAGCCACGGAGGGTCGGTAAACGTCCTCACTCCACGGCTGCTAGCAGTCGACTCCCATCACCGGCTGGAGCGCTAAAAATCTATTCTCAGGTGTGAGAGGCATATTACTGTTGGAGCAACCAAGGCTGGCGCACGCAACATGAGCGAACAGCATTGCTGTTCAGCTTGTGACCACAGCATCGCCGAAAAATGTCAAAATAAATATATAATTGCTATTATTTAGCGATGACAATATTACAGATGACCTCTGACTGTGATATAAATAACCAGGGTTATATATAACATCTGTATATAGTGTCATAACACCACAAACGGTATTGTTGGGGGAGAAAGTTTAGTGCGTGTAGCCTTGAGTGAGTGAGGCAGCCGCTAGCTGACTGTGTGTATAGCGATGGCTCTTAGTACCTAAACTAACTATATCTGCTTAGTTGTGCACTTGTGGTGAACAAAACATGTAGTTTCTTATATATAAAGTCTGTATATTGTGAATAAAATATAAAACAGGATGGTGGGAGGAAAAAGTGGGCGAGTGAGGCGTTGTTGACGGAGTGGCAATGAGTGGCTGGCTGGTGTGTGGTGGTAACTCATCGTTGCTTTTCGACTCTCAATACCAACTTAGTGGTACGTTATGGTGAACAAAACATGCAGATACTTATATATAACCTGTGTATGGAGTGTAATAGCAGCAAAACTATTTGTTTATTGTTTTAAAAACATAATAATTGAATCACTAATATGCACACTATACTTTTGAGTATAGAGATTATTCACCACTTTTATTATATACATATATTACAATACACACTATTAAATATTATTACTGCAAAAAACTAAGAAAAAATAAATCAGAGACATAGAAATAATTAAGTGATAATATCTTTGTGGCAACTCCCACCTGTCAGCGTGGGTGACCCTGACCGGCTCTGACGACTGCTCTGTTAACGCACATTTTTTGCCAAACTTCCTCAGTCAATTGGGCCCAAAATATGTCATATACGATTTTTTTTTATTTTTCCCGTGCTCAGGGGACACAAATTCACATGTTTAGAAGACGAAAAAAAATTTAGATTTTTTTTTCTTGCACACAGGGGTGTTAATGTCCTCAGGACCCCTGAGCAGTGGAAGGGTTAAATATTAAATTTATGAACAATATATATATAAATTTTAAATGTTGCTCCATAGCTATATGAAATATTCTTAAAACATTTAGTTACTCGATGATTGGATTATAATTTTTTTATATATTGCTAATAAATTGACTTTTATAATACTATATGTTCCCATATATAATACTATAAACAATACAGAGGGTAAACGATATATTTTCCCAGTTTATTATATTTATGTCATTTTGTAATGCACAATAATAATAATAATTATAATTGAAAGGTTGTGTCTCAGTTGCATGAAGGGTGTGCAAAACATTTACTTAATCCAAACTTTTAAAAAAAATTAAATAATTTTCCTACACAAAAAAAAATGATAACACCATTTTCTAAATGATGTATTAAATAATACTGTTTTCACTTAAAAATTAAAGTGATGTACTTTACGTAAAGTGCATTAACACAAATGGAAAATTTTATTTTATAGGTGTATGAAGGACACACACGCAACATTTAATCTACCATTTTTATTGGAAAGAAAATAATTAAGGTGCATCAAAATGCCTCTTTATCATATGAATCTGTATTGTAGAAGATTTTACATATATATAATTGAAACACAAATAGGTGAGTTCAACATGGTAAGTACAACTATATGAGGGCAACTTGTAGAGTACATGTAGGCGAGTACAACTTGGTGAGCACCGCTAGGTTAACACAAGTAGGTGAGTACAGCTTGGAGAGCACTGCTAGGTGAATATAGACCCCACTAGTATGGTGTACAATGTCAGTACACCACATACTAGTCCCCACTAGCATGGTATACAATGTCAGTACACCACACACTAGTCCCCACTAGCATGGTGTACAATGCCAGTACAACACTCACACACTCTAGTCCCCACTAGCTTGGTGTACAATGCCAGTACAACACACACACACTTTTCCCCACTAGCATGGTGTGCAATACCAGTACAACACACACTAGTCTCCTCTAGCATGGTGTACAATGCCAGTACAATACACACACTAGTCCCCTCTAGAATGGTGTACAATGCCAGTACAACACACACACACACTAGTCCCCTCTTGCGTGGTGTACAATGTCAGTACAACTGACACACTAGTCCACACACCACACACTGTGTGTGTGGCTGTGTATGTATATAGCCATTTGAGGGTGTAGTCGTGTGTGGGTATAATCATGTGTGGGTGAAGCCGGGTGTGAGTTTAGCGGTTTGAGGATGGAGCCGGGTGTGAGTGTAGCCGATTGAGGGTTTAGATGGTTTAGGGTGTAGTCGTGTGTAGGTGTAGTAATGTGTTGGTCTGTGAGTTTAGCAGTTTGAGGGTGGAGCCGGGTGTGAGTGTAGCCGGTTGAGGGTGTAGTCGTATGTGTGGGTGTAGCCGGTTGAGGGTGTAGTCGTATGTGTGTGGGTGAAGACGGTTGATGGTGTAGTCGTGTGTGGGTGTAGACAGGTGTGAGTGTAGCCGGTTGAGGATGTAGTCGTGTGTGGGTGTAAACAGGTGTGAGTGTTGCCGGTTGAGGGTGTAGTCGTGTGTGGGTGTAGACATGTAGAGTGTAGCCGGTTGAGGGTATATTCGTGTGTACAATGTACCTAAGTAATAGGAAACAGAGAGTAACAGTGAGGGGTGAGACTTCAGATTGGCGTGAAGTTACCAGTGGAGTCCCACAGGGCTCTGTACTCGGTCCTATCCTGTTTCTGATATACGTAAATGATCTCCCTGAGGGCACAGATTCATTTCTCTCAATGTTTGCTGACGATGCCAAAATTATCAAAAGGATTAAGATAGAGAAGGACAGCTTAAGCCTTCAAGAAGACCTAGACAAATTGAAGGAATGGTTGAACAAATGGTTGTTAGAGATTAACCCAAGCAAGGCTCAGATCAAGCAAGGCTGGTTCATCCCCTCCTCTCATTCTTGTCGGTCCGTTGACGTGTTGACTTAGAAAGTTTCTTGTTGCCACATCCAGCAGCTTAGCTCTCCATGTGTCTGGTTCTCCATGTGGATCTCTGTTCCCCCAATCTATCTTCCGATGGTTGAAGTCAATCATGATTAGTAGTCTGGATCCGTTCCTGCTTGCCACAGAAGCTGCTCTCTCTGTTATATTGATGGTGGCCAAGTTGTTTCTATCATATTCCTGTCTGGGTCTTCTGTCGTTCGGTGGGGGGTTATATATGACTACTACTATAATTTTCTGTCCTCCAGTTGCTATGTTACCTGATATGTAGTCACTGAAACCTTCACAGCTCTGAATTACCATCTCTTCAAAACTCCAACCTTCTCTTAGTAGCAAAGCTACACCACCTCCTCCTCTCCCTTCTCTCTCTTTCCTCACTACATAGTAGCCCTGTGGAAACACTGCATTTGTTATGGTTTTCATTAGCTTTGTTTCTGTGAGTGCTATGATGTCTGGGCTTTCTTCTAGTACCCATTCCCTGAGTTCACTTGTTTTATTTGTAATCCCATCTATGTTAGTGTACATTGCCTTTAAGTTCACTTTCTTCTGTTCATTTTCTTGTCCCCTTCTTGGCGAGCATTCTGCTGGTGTGGGAAGCTGTTCTGTGGGTGAGAAGATCTGTGAGATGGTTTGCAGGGTCTCAGAGGATTTTTTTTTGGTGGGGGGGGGGGTTAAGGGAAGGGGGGGACAGGTAGGGTGTGAGTTAAGGAG
>NC_091157.1:27095454-27110454 GCF_040958095.1 Procambarus clarkii | reverse complement strand
GGTTGTGATCATGTCTCCCCTTACTCTTCTGTTTTCCAGTGTCGTAACGTACATCTCTCGCAGCCTTTCCTCGTAACTCATGCCTCTTCGTTCCAGGACAAGTCTAGTGGCATACCTCTGAACTTTTTCCAGCTTCGTCAAGTGCTTGACAAGGTACGGGCTCCATGCTGGATCTGCATGCCCCAGAATTGGTCTTTCACATATGGCATACAAGATTCTGAATGATTCCTTACACAAGTTCCTCAATGCGTGTGTGTGTACTCACCTAATTATGCTTGCGGGGGTTGAGCTCTGGCTCTTTGGTTCCGGCTCTCAACCGTCAATCAACAGGTGTACAGGTTCCTGAGCCTAATGGGCTCTATCATATCTACACTTGAAACACTGTATGGAGTCAGCCTCCACCACATCTCATCCTAATGCATTCCATTTGTCAACCACTCTGACACTAAAAACAATTCTTGCTAATATCTCTGTGGCTCATTTGGGCACTCAGTTTCCACCTGTGTCTCCTAGTGTGTGTACCTCTTGTGGTAAAAAGCCTGTCTTTATGTATTCTATCAATTCCCTTCAGAATCTTGAATGTGGTGATCATGTCCCCCCTAACTCTTCTGTCTTCCAGCGAAGTGAGGTTTAATTCCCGTAGTCTCTCCTCGTAGCTCATACCTCTTAGCTCGGGTACTAGTCTGGTGGCAAACCTTTGAACCTTTTCCAGTTTGGTCTTATCCTTGACTAGATATGGACTCCATGCTGGGGCTGCATACTCCAGGATTGGCCTGACATATGTGGTATACAAAGTTCTGAATGATTCCTTACACAAGTTTCTGAATGCCGTTCTTATGTTGGCCAGTCTGGCATATGCCGCTGATGTTATCCTCTTGATATGGGCTGCAGGAGACAGGTCTGGCGTGATATCAACCGCCAAGTCTTTTTCTTTCTCTGACTCTTGAAGTATTTCATCTCCCAAAGGATACATTGTATCTGGTCTCCTGCTCCCTACACCTATCTTCATTACATTAGATTTGCTTGCGTTAAACTTCTAACAACCATTTGCTTCACTATTCCTTCAGCTTGTCTAGGTCTTCTTGAAGCCTCAAGTAGTCCTCCTCTGTCTTAATCTTTCTCATAATTTTGGCATCGTCCACAATCATTGAGAGATATGAATCTATACCCTCTGGGATATCATTTACATATATCAGAAACAAGATACGACCGGGTACAGAGCACTATGGGACTCCACTGGTGACTTCAAACCAATCTGAGGTCTCACCCCTCACAGTAACTCTCTGCTTCCTATTGGCCAGGTACACCCTTATCCACTGGAGCACCTTACCAGCTACACCTGCCTGTCTCCCCAGCTTATGTACCAGCTTCTTATGCAGAACAGTGTCAAAGGTTTTCCCACAATCCAAGAAAATGCATTCCGCCCAGCCTTCTCTTTCATGCTTAATCTTCGTCACCTGGTCGTAGAATTCGATTAAGCCTGTCAGGCAAGATTTACCCTCCCTGAACCCATGTTGGCGATTTGTCACGAAGTCCCTTCTCTCCAGATGTGTTACCAGTTTCTTTCTCACGATATTCTCCATCACCTTGCATGGTATACAAGTCAAGGACACTGCCCTGTAGTTCAGTGCCTCTTGCCTGTCGCCCTTTTTGTATATTGGGACCACATTCTCCGTCTTCCATATTTCTGGTAAGTCTCCCGTCTTCAGTGACCTACTGTACACTATGGAAAGTGGCAAGCAAAGTGCCTCTGCACACTCTTTCAGTACCCATGGCGAGATCCCGTCTGGACCAACAGCTTTTCTAACATCCAGATCCAGCAAGTGTCTGTTGACCTCCTCTCTCGTAATTTCGAACCCTTCCAAGGCCGCCTGGTTTACTTCCCTTTCTCATAGCACAATGACCTCACCTTGTTCTATTGTGAAGACCTCCTGGAACCTCTTGTTGAGTTCTTCACACACCTCTTTATCATACTCTGTATGCCTGTCCTCGACTATTCTAAGTTTCATTAACTGTTCTTTCACTGTTTTTTCCTTCTGATGTGACTGTGGAGTAGATTTGGTTCGGTCTTGGCTTTGTTTGATATATCATTTTTATAACTTTTCTCTGCTTCTCTTCTCATCCTGACATACTTATTCCTGGTTCTCTAGTATCTCTCTCTGCTTTCTGGGGTTCTGTTATTCCGGAAGATCCTCCACGCCCTTTTGTTAAGTTTCTTTGCTTCCATACATGCCCTATTATACCATGAATTCTTCTTTTGCTTCTCGTATTTTTTCTTTTGGGCCGGGATGAACCTCTTAATGCCCCCTGACACTTTTGGGAAACATAGTCCATCATATCTTGTACAGACGTATCTCTGAGGTCTGTGTCCCATGGTATTTTCCTTAGGAAACTTCTCATCTCTTCATAATTCCCCTTTCGGTATGCCAGCCTTTTGTTTTCTAGTTCTTTTTTGGGGAGATAATTCCTAGCTCTACCAGGTACTCAAAGTTCAATACACTGTGATCATTCATTCCCAAGGGTGCTTCCATCTTAATTTCCCTTATCTCCCACACATTTAGGGTAAATATCAAATCAAGCATTGCTGGTTCACCTTCTCCTCTCATTCTTTTTGGTTCCTTGATATGCTGGCTTAGAAAGTTCCTTGTTGCCACGTCCAGCAGCTCAGCTCTCCATGTTTCTGGTCCTCCATGCGAGTCTCTGTTCTCCCAATCTATCTTCCCATGGTTGAAGTCTCGCATGATTAGTAGTCCAGATCCAATCCTGTTAGCAACAGAAGCTTCTCTCTCTATTATGTTAATTGGGGCCATGTTGTTTCTATCATATTCCTGTCTGGGTCTTCTGTCATTTGGTGGTGGATTATATATGACTACGACTATAATTTTTTGCCCTCCAGTTCCTATGGTACCTCTTATGTAGTCACTGAAACCTTCCCAGCCTTGAATAACCATCTCCTCAAAATCCCAGCCTTTTCTTACCAGCACAGCTACACCTCCCCCACCTCTTCCTTCCCTCTCTTTCCTCATAACATAATAGTCCTGTGGGAACACTGCATTAGTTATGGTTTTCGTTAGCTTTGTTTCCGTGAGAGCTATTATGTCTGGGTTTTCCTCTAGTACCCATTATCCAAGCTCATTTGCTTTATTTGTAATTCCATCTATGTTAGTGTACATTGCCTTGAGGCTCACTTTCTTCTGTCCCTTCTCAAATCACCTCCTTGGTGAGTGTTCTGCTAGTGGGGGAAGCTGTTCCATGGGTGTGAAGATTTGTGAGGTGGATAACATGGTCTCAAAGGCTACTGGGATGAGGGGTGGCGGTCAAGTGAAGGGGGAGGGACATGGAGGGTATGGGTGAAAGGGGAGGGAGGACAGAAAGGAAAAGGGGGGAGGGGGGACTTGTCAGGAGGAGGGGGGAGGGGTAGAAGGGTGGGGGGAGGGAGATTTGGCTGAGCATTTGAGTGGGGGCAGGGAGGGTTTGGGGTAGGGGGGTTTTGTATGCAGAGGTGTGTGGTGGGGTTGCCCTCCCTGCTTGTGTTACTGGGTAGCTGGTTGTGGGTTCCCCCCTCGCTTCTGGGGATGTTGTGTTGGGAGCTATGTTTTCCTGGTTTCCCCTCTCGCCCTGCGCCTCTTCATTGCTTCTGCTTCCACGGCTCTCTCCTCCCTTGTCATGTCTCTCAGGAGGAATACATTTTTTAATTCTCCCACATGTTGCAGGTAGCTCTTCCTTGTTAGAATCTTCTCCTTTGTGTTCTCGTTTGCAAACACTATCTTTATCACACGGTCTCGGTCTTTGTTGTACCAGCTTAGCCTGAAAACCTTCTCAGTGCTATGCTCAGTCCCTTCCATGTCTAGTGCCTTTAGTATTTCATTCACTGCCGCTCTGTCCTTATCATTCCACTCTGTCCTATTGGAGCCTTCCTGCCCTTTAGTACCCACAGCAACCACTGATCGTTTCCTTGCCAGCAGCTGGCTAGTGGAGTGTGCCACTTCCTGTGAGGTGGCTGCTTTCATGGCTACCTCCATCACTGCAGACATTACTTCAGAGTTATTTTGTTTAGCATTTTTGCATATGTTGCTTTTATTGTGGCATTCTCTTCCAAAATACTATTACCACCCTTTCCCTGGATGATATTCTGAGTGTCAGCATCGATACCGTTCTCTTTTAGGGCTCTAATCTCCTCCTTTGCTGCTTTCAGCTCTCTTTTCAGGTTGCTTATTTCGTTCTTCATTTCCTGCATTATTTCTTGCATCTCACTCTTGATATCCTACAGAAACTGGGTGAACATTTCCTTCATTTCGTCACCTTGACTTTTCCCCTGTTACCTCTGGCTGTCATGCTTGCGAGAGAGAGAGAGAGAGAGAGAGAGAGAGAGAGAGAGAGAGAGAGAGAGAGAGAGAGAGAGAGAGAGAGAGAGAGAGAGAGAGAGTGAGTGAGTGAGTGAGTGTGTGTGTGTGTGTGTATGTACTCATCAATTTGAATTTGTAGTCACCAATTTGTGACTGCAGCATCGAGCTCTAGCTCTTGGATCCCCGCCTTTCTGGCCGATGGCTGTCTAATGCAATGACTCCTTGTTGGAAATAACCAACAGCGTATTCTCCCTTAACTCCTAATATTAACATTTACTAATAACACTAACACGTAAAATTAATATCGTTGGTGTTTCTATAAGTAAGGCATATTTTGCCAGAAATTTACCCATCCTTGTGACGCTGAGCATCGATAGCAGGCTTAAGCATTAAATCTTCCACGTTTGTTGGAAAATTATAGAGTTCAGTTAATTGTCCTTTCTTTCTAAAATATTGATCATTATGAAATAAATAATAGTTTTGCATCCTTATACGTACTGAACTCGACTATCTAACCAAATTCAATATTACTGTAAATATTACTGCGACGTAAATCAAATACACGTCGACCCTTCTCGTTTAATTTGTGCAGTGTTAATTAAATCAATTGCCTTGCGAGAAGAGGTATTATGATTCAATATATTTATGAATGACATTAGTCTAAGTCGCACTTCCTTATTTCCCTAAATAATTACTAGTAAATTAAATTAGTTTTAGCTTGAGATCGCTATTTGCGTCTCTGAGCATGCGTGTCCAAGCGGGAGAGGGAGAGGGAGGGATCTTTCTGCCACACGACTCCACCACGAGCACACCCAGATTTGCAAGCCATTGCAGATAGAACACATGGTCGTACAGTGCTAATAATACTGTTAATTCTCTCGTCTGAGAATACAATTACGTCCTGAAATTTGACCTTCAACAGCAGTGAACGTCAGGGACTAACAGACGTGGTATCGGTGAGAGTAAATGTTTCAACAGGCCTACTTTAAGTATTTTTTATGTAGAGTGCACTTTATCATAAATTATTACTTTAGGTTGCTCACCGTTATGTCATCTACCGACCACAAAATCCACGTTAGTTTCTTTTCATGTTGTTCCCGATTTCGCAGTGAATAAAGGAATAAATCTTTAGCTTAGTCAATTTCTAAAAAATTTCTGTGATTGCAGCATGTTGGTGAGGACAAGCAGAGAAATTCTTCCTCTACATGCGATTTTCCCTGTTGGTGTTTCATCCACTGCTTGGGTGATGTAATCACGTCTACGAGTATTCGAATTGTGAAATAGGTTTATTGAAGTCTTCTTACAGCTAATCTCTCCTTTCGTTATATCGTAGATGATAGAGTTGCTATGATTAATTCTAATATTATTTCCAATATATGTATTCTGTCTTTTTATACATATAATATTCTAAGAGAAACTACATAAATTTAATATATTTATTGCTTAGTGTGTTGCAATTTTCACACACATAACTTTCTATGATTTACTAATATATATCATAGGCTTGATTATCTTACTATATTATAATCCTATTTGAATCTTCATTGATTTCTGATTGTATAATATTTAATGATGTAATTAACCAACTGGTGACAAACCAGCACCAGTCATTATCCTAGATATATATTAATTTCTAGTAATTCCACCCCCCCCCCCCCCGGTCGGCCGAGCGGACAGCACGCTGGACTTGTGATCCTGTGGTCCTGGGTTCGATCCCAGGCGCCGGCGAGAAACAATGGGCAGAGTTTCTTTCACCCTATGCCCCTGTTACCTAGCAGTAAAATAGGTACCTGGGTGTTAGTTAGCTGTCACGGGCTGCTTCCTAGGGGTGGAGGCCTGGTCGAGGACCGGGCCGCGAGGACACTAGAGCCCAAAATCATCTCAAGATAACCTCAAGATAACCCCCCCCCCCCAATGTTGAAGTGTGAGGATTTTAACTCTCAATTAATTATTATCACAGTCCATTCATGCTCTTCAAAATAAATTCCAAATAACTTATCATCCATAGGCACTGGTATTTCAGCATCAGCCTTATAATTCCTTTTATTTGTTTTCTCTCTTTTCTCAAAAGTGGGTGGTCCTTCGAGTATTTCTATTTTCTTAATTAAATATCGTTATATTTGAGTTAAAGTTCACATTCCCCAACACTCCTGACTTATTTCTCTATCATACATGACTTTAAAGTTATGAATGGAGTTAGCTATTTTAACCTGGTTTAGTTGGTCAGGTTTTGCTCCTTCAGTCTCTCTTCGTACCTTATCCCTAGCAGCTCTGGGAAGAGAGTTTTTGTAAATTTCTGCACATTTTCGAGCTTCCTTATGTTTTTTTTTCTTAAGATGGGGGCTCCAAGTTCGTACGGTATACTCGAAGACTGGCCTCATATAGGCGGTATACAGTGTTCTAAAAGCTACCTTATTCAAGCTTCTGAAGGATGTTCTGTCTTTTGCCAGAGTAGATTATGTGGCAGATGTTATTAAATTTACACGAGCCTCTATAGTTAGGTTTGGTGTTATGTCCACCCCTAGGATTTTTCTCTAGATGTTATAGGAAGGTAGTTTCCCTTCATTGTGTTGGCCTTTCGGTCTCCTGACTCACGTCCCTATTTCCATCACTTTGCATTTGTTACATTTGTTGTAGGTTGAACTCTAGCAGCCATTTCTCGGACCATCTCTGCAACCTTTTCAAATCATCCTTTAGAATCTTATAATCCTCATTAGTTTTACATAATCTGAAAACATCGTCTTATAAGACTCAACACCTGCAGTCAAGTCGTTTACATAAATGAGGAATAGAATGGTTCCCAGCACCGATCCCTTAGGCACCCCGCTTGTTACTCTACTCCAGTCGGACTCCTCGCCCTTCACTGTTACTCTCTGACACCTGACTGTCAGGTAATTCCTTACCCATGACAGTGTGTTTCCGTTTACTCTCGTCTGCCTCTCAAGTTTGTAAGTAGCCTTCGGTGTGGTAATGAATCTAAGGCTTTTTGCCAGAACAGAAATATGCAATCTGCCCATTCTTCTCGGCCTTCCCTTATTTTCGTGACCTTATCATAAAACTCCAGGAGGTCCGTCAGTCATGATTTCCCCTCTCTAAACCCGTGTTGTTGTTTACTTACAAACCTCACTCTCTCTAGCAATGCAACTAATCTAACCTCATAATTCATTCAAGAACTTTGGAAGGAATGCTTCGGAGGGACACTGGTCTATAGTTAAGTGCCTCTTTTCTATCTTCTTTCTTGTTGCTTGGCACCACAGTTGCGTTCTTCCAGCAGCTTGGCAATTTTCTTTGTGTAAGTGACTCATTATAGATTAGTGCTAGAGGTATGATGAGGGCCTGTCCTGCTCCTTTTAAAATCCATAGCGATGTTCTATCTGGCACAGTAGCTTTAGTTACATCCAGTATGCTAGCTGTATTCTTGCTTCCACTGTTGTTACCTCAATATTTAGTAGTTTCTCATCAGGGGCTACTTCCTCGTCTAACTCTGGGAGCTGTACAGGCTCAGTAGTGAACTTTCCATAGAAGCTGGCATTGAGATCCTCACAAATTTCTTTATAATTTTCAGTATACTGGCCTCCCCTTTTTCGTAACCTGGTCACATGGTCATTCACTGTCATTTTCCTTCTTATATGGCTATGTAGGAGTTTTGGTTGGTGCTTTGCTTTGGAGGCAATATAATTTTCATAGTTTCTTTCTGCCAATCTCGTATGTTTATGTAGTCATTTCTGGCCCTGTTGCGTCTATTCCAGTTTACCTGTCCTTTGCCTTCTGTATGTCCTCCACTCCCATCCTCGTTTTGCTTTTGCTTCCTGGCACTGTCTATTGAACCACGGGTTATTATATGTTATCCTACTTTTTACCAATAATAGTGATATGAATCTCTTTCATGCCTTGTTGCACCTCAGTTTTACTGGGTCTACCATTTCCTGGACCGTGTTCCCTTTAAGTTCCTCCTCCCATTGCTCACTTCCCAGATACTCTCTTACTTTCATGTGGTCTCCTTTTCATAGTCTCTTTCCCTTCTCTGATTCCTTGTCTTATGGGCGGTTCTGAGTTCCATCATATAGTTGAATACTAGGACATGATGGTCACTTGCTCCTAGTGGTATTACATGACCTAAGTTTTATATGTTTTCTTCATTCTGGGGGTGATGATCCAGTCCAGAAGGCTTGGTGTGTCTCCTCCCCTTTCTCTTGTGTTCTCCTTTGCATATTGTGTTAAGAAGTTTCTTTCTACAACTTTCACTAAATTCGCTTCCCGCATTTTTTTTCCCACCGTCAGGATTTATGGAATCCCAGTCAATCTCTCCATGATTTAGGTCCCGAATGACTAGAAGTTTAGCTCTAACTTTCATACCATGCAAGCTGATGGAGAAGATTGTACAAAAAAAGCTAGTGGAACATCTGGAGTGAAAGAACTTTGTAACACAGCATCAACATGGGTTCAGCGATGGCAAGTCCCGCCTCACAGGATTAATTGAATTCTACGACCAGGCAACAAAAATCAGGCAACAAAGAGAAGGGTGGGCAGACAACATATTTTTGGATTACCTGAAAGTCTTTGACACAGTGCCACACAAGAGGCTAGTGAAAAAGCTGGTGATGCATGCTGGAGTGAAGGGGAAGGTACTCCATTGGAAAAGGGAGTACCATGCCAACAGAAGACAGCGAATCACTGTGAAGGGTGAGGTCTCAGATTAGCGAGACAACACCAATGAGTCCAGCATGGGTCAGTCCTTGGACCTATACTGTTTCTGATATATGTAAATGATATCCCAGAGAGTATAGACTCGTTTCTTTCACTGTTTGCTGATGATGCAACAATTATGAGGAGGATTGAAACAGAGAAGAATAGAAGGCTACAAGATGACCTAGACAGACTGAGTGAATGGTCCAACAAATGGCTGCTAAAGTCACACCAGAGTAAATACAAAGTAATGAAACTAGGCGGTGGAAACAGGAGGCCAGACACAGGATACAGAATGGGAGATGAAGTACTTCATAAAACGGACAGAGAGAAAGATCTAGGAGTTGATGTCACACCAAACCGGTTGCCTGAAGCCCACATAAAAAGAATTACGTCTGCGGCATACGCGAGGCAGGCTAACATCAGAACAGCCTTCAGGAGCCTGTGTAAAGAATCAGTCAGAATCTTGAATACCACATACGTAAGACCAATCCTCAAGTATGCGGCCTAAGCATGGAGCCCGTACCTTGTCAAGCACACGACGAAGCTGGATAAGGTTCAGATGTATGCCACTAGACTAGTCCCAGAACTGAGAGGCATGAGTTATGAGGAATGGCTGCGGGAAATGCACCTACCGATACTGAAAGACAGAAGAGTAAGAGGAGACATGATCACGACCTACAAAATCCTCAGGGTAATTGACAGGGTAGACAAGGATAAAGTGTTTAACACTGGTGGTATGCGAACAAGGGACACTGGTGGAAACTGAGTACCCAAATGAGCCACAGGGACATTAGAAAGAACTTTTTCAGTGTCAGGGTAGTTAACAGATGAAATGCATTAGGCAGTGATGGGGTGGAGGCTGACTCCATACACAGTTTAAACTGTAGATATGAGAGAGCCCAGTAGGCTCAGGAATCTGTACACAAGTTGATTGACGGTTGAGAGGCGGGAGCAAAAGCCAAAGCTTAACCCCCGCAAGCACAAATATGTGAGTACACACACACACAAACACACACACACACACACACACACACACACACACACACACACACACACACACACACACACACACACACAACTAAAGATGCTCTAGATGCTCTAGATGCAACTAAAGCAGTTGGACCAGACAAAGTATCACCGTGGATACTAAAAGAAGCAGCACAGGCCCTCAGCGTGCCTCTGGCAATGATCTTTAATGAGTCACTTATGTCAGGAGAATTGCCCAGTTGCTGGAAGAAGGCAAATGTCGTGCCGATCTTCAAGAAAGGAGATAGGGAGGAGGCAATTAACTACAGACCTGTATCACTGACAAGCATCCCCTGTAAAATACTGGAAAGAATAATTAGGCTACGACTGGTTGCACACCTGGAGAACATTAGGTTTGTGAACAAACATCAACATGGGTTCTGGACAGGGAAATCGTGCCTAACAAACCTTCTGGAATTCTATGATAAAATAACGAGGATAAGACAGGACAGAGATGGTTGGGCAGACTGCATATTTCTGGACTGCCAAAAAGCCTTTGACACAGTATGAGACTGCTGTTCAAGCTCGAGAGGCAGGCGGGGGTGGGGGGAAAGGTCCTAGAATGGATAAGGAACTACCTAACAGGAAGGAGCCAAAGAGTTACGGTAAGGGGCGAGAAGTCGGACTGGCGAACAGTAACAAGTGGAGTACCACAAGGATCGGTGCTGGGACCAATTCTATTTCTTGTATATGTTAACGACATGTTTACAGGCGTAGAGTCCTACATGTCGATGTTTGCGGATGATGCAAAGTTGATGAGAAGAGTTGTGACAGATGAGGATTGCAGGATCCTCCAAGAGGACCTGAACAGATTGCAGAGATGGTCAGAGAAATGGCTACTAGAATTCAACACGAGCAAATGTAAAGTTATGGAAATGGGACTAGGAGATAGGAGACCAAAGGGACAGTACACAATGAAGGGGAACAGCCTACCTGTAACGACGCGTGAAAGAGACCTGGGGGTGGACGTAACACCTAATCTATCTCCTGAGGCACATATTAATAGGATAACGACAGCAGTGTACTCTACACTGGCAAAAGTTAGAACATCATTCAGAAACCTAAGTAAGGAGGCATTTAGGGCGCTTTACACTGCCTACGTAAGGCCAGTCTTAGAGTATGCCGCCTCATCATGGAGTCCCCATCTGAAGAAGCATATAATGAAACTGGAAAAGGTTCAGAGGTTTGCAACGAGACTCGTCCCAGAGCTACGAGGGATGGGGTATGAAGAGCGCCTGAGGGAACTGTGCCTTACGACACTAGAAAGAAGAAGGGAGAGGGGGGACATGATAGGAACGTATAAGATACTCAGAGGAATTGACAGAGTGGACATAGACGAAATGTTCACACGGAATAGTAACAGAACGAGAGGACATGGATGGAAGCTTGAAACTCAGATGAGTCACAGAGATGTTAGGAAGTTTTCTTTTAGCGTGAGAGTAGTGGGGAAATGGAATGCACTTCAGGAACAGGTTGTGGAAGCAAATACTATTCATAATTTTAAAACCAGGTATGATAGGGAAATTGGACAGGAGTCATTGCTGTAAACAACCGATGCTCGAAAGGCGGGATCCAAGAGTCAATGCTCGATCCTGCAGACACAACTAGGTGAGTACACACACACACACACACACAAACACACACACACACACACACACACACACACACACACAGTACTTAAGCAACAGGAAACAGCGAGTAACGGTGAGGGGGGAGACATCAGAGTGGTGAGATGTCACCAGCGGAGTCCCATTGGGCTCAGTACTTGGACCCATCCTGTTTCTAATATATGTGAACGATCTTCTAGAGGGTATAGACTAATTCCTCTCAATGTTTGCTGATGATGCAAAAATTATGAGAAGAATCAAGACGGATGAAGATAGACAGAGACTACAGGATGACCTGGATAAACTGGAGGAATGGTCTAGAAAATGGCCGCTAAAGTTCACTCGGGAAAGTGTAAGGTGATGAAATTAGGCGAAGGGAGCAGGAGGCTGAACACATGGTATCATCTGGGAGGTGAAATCCTGCAAGACTCAAATAGAGAGGAAGACATGGGGGTTGATATCACACCGAACCTGTCCCCAGAGGCCCACATCAAAAGAATATCATCAGCGGCATATGCTAGACTGGCCAACATAAGAATTGCCTTTAGAAACTTGTGTAAGGAATCTTCCAGAACCCTGCATACCACTTATGTAAGACCAATCCTGGAGTATGCAGCTCCAGCCTGGAGTCCACACCTAGTTAAACACAAGAGAAGAGAAGATTCAGCGGTATGCCACCAGGCTCGTCCCGGAACTGAGAGGATTGAGGTACGAGGAAAGGCTAAAGGAGCTGAACCTCATATCCCTGGAAAACAGAAGAGTAAGGGGAGACATGATAACCACCTACAAAATTCTCCGGGGAATTGACAGGGTGGACAAAGACAAACCTTTCAGCATGGGTGGGACACGAACAAGGGGACACAGGTGGAAACGTAGTACCCAGATGAGCCACAGAGACGTTAGATTTTTTTTTTCAGTGTCAGAGTAGTTAATAAATGGAATGCACTAGGAAGTGATGTGGTGGAGGCTCACTCCATACACAGTTTCAAATGTAGATATGATAGAACCCAGTAGACTCAGGAATCTGTACACCAGTTGATTGACAGTGGAGAGGCGGGACCAAAGAGCCAAAGCTCAACCCCCACAAGCACAATTAGGTGAGTACAATTAGGTGAGTACACAGCTGCTGGGAAGAAAAAGATCAGTGGTAGTTGTGGGCATTAAAGATCAGGAAAGCTCTAATAGGACAGAATGGAATGATAAGGGCAGAGCAGCAGCGAATGAAATACTAAGGAGGCTTGAGATGGAAGGGACTTAACATAGAATTCAGAGGGTTTTCAGGGTCGGCTGGTACAACAAGGACAGAGACCGTGTGTTAAAGATAGTGTTTGCAAACGAGGCCACAAAGGAAAAGATTCTAACAAGAATGAGCCTCCTGCAATATGTGGGAGAATTCAAAAAAGTATTTCTGCAGAGGGACATGACGAGGGAGGAGAGAGCCATGGCTGCAGAAGCAAGAAAGAAGGACCGGGTGAGAGAAGAAAACCAGGAAAACACAGCTCCCAAAACAACATCCCCAGGGGTGAGGAGGGAACCGACAACCAGCAATCCTGTAACACTAGAGGGGAGGGCCATTCCACCACCCTCCTCTGCATAGAAACCTCCCCTACCCCGTACTCTCCCTGCCCCCACTCAAATATTCAGCCACCTCTCCCTCCCCCCTCACCCTACTCCCACCCTGCTTCCCCTCCCCTACTCCCACCATATCCCACTCCCCCCTCCCTTTCTCCCCCTGTCCTCCCTCCCCCTTCATCCCATATCCTCCCTGTCCCCCATTCACTTGACCCCCCACCCCTCACTCGAGTATCGTCTGAGACCCCGTTAGCCACCCCACATCTCATGTCCATGGAACAGCTTCCCCCATCAGCAAAACGCTCACCAACAAGGGAAGATGAGAAGGGACAGAAGAAAGTGAGTCTCAAGGCAATGTACACTAACATAGATGGGATTACAAATAAAACAGATGAACTTGGAGAATGGGTAATTGAAGAAAACTCAGACATAATAGCACTCACAGAAACAAAGCTGACGAAAACCATAACAAATGCAGTGTTTCCACAGGACTACTGTGTTGTGAGGAAAGAGAGAGAAGGAAGAGGAGGTGGTGGTGTAGCTCTGCTGGTAAGAGAAGCCTGGGATTTTGTGGAAATGGTAATTCAGGGTTTGGAAGGTTTCAGTGACTATATAACAGGTACAATAGCAACCGGACGACAAAAAATTGTAGTCGCAGTCATATATAACCCACCACCAAATTACAGAAGACCCAGACAGGAATATGATAGAAACAACATGGCCACCATTAACATAATAAAGAGAACAACATCTCTGACTAGTAGGAATGGATCTGGACTACTAATCATGAGGGATTTCAACCATGGGAAGATAGATTAGAAGAACAGAGACCCGCATGGAGGACCAGATACATGGAGAGCTTAGCTGCTGGATGCGGCAACAAGAAACTTTCTTAGCCAGCATATCAAGGGACCGACAAGAATGAGAGTGGAGGATGAACCAGCTAGGCTTGATTTGATATTTACCCTTAATAAGTGGGATATAAGGGAGGTTAAAATGGAAGCACCCTTAGGAATGAGTAATCACAGTGTATTGATCTTTGAGTACTTGGTAGAGCTAGGACTTATCTCCCCCCAAAAAGAACTAGAAAACAAAAGACTGGCATACCGAAAGGGGAATTATGAGGGGATGAGAAGTTTCCTAAGGGATATACCATGGGACACAGACCTCAGAGCTAAGTCGGTACAAGACATGATGGACTGTCACCCAAAAGTGTCAGGAGGCAGTAAACAGGTTTATCCCGGCCCAAAGGGAAAAATCCGAGAAGCAAAAGAAGAATCCATGGTTTAACAGGGCATGTATGGAAGCAAAGGTACTGAACAAAAAGGCGTGCAGGAACTTCTGAAATAACAGAACACCAGAAAGCAGAGAGAGATACCAGAGAATCAGGAATGAGTATGTTAGTGTGAGAAGGGAAGCAGAGAATAATTATGAAAATGATATAGCAAGCAAAGACAAGACCGATCCAAAGCTACTCCACAGTCACATCAGAAGGAAAACAACAGTGAAAGAACAGGAAATAAAACTTAGAACAGGGGACGACAGGTATTCAGAGAATGACAAAGAGGTGTGTGTGGAACTCAACAAGAAGTTCCAGGAAGTCTTCACAATAGAACAAGATGAGGTCTCTGTGCTAGGAGAGGGGGCAGTAAACCAGGCGGCCTTGGAAGGGTTCGAAATTACGAGAGATGAGGTCAAGAGACACCTGTTGGAACTGGATGTGAGAAAGGCTGTTGGTCCAGACGAGATCTCACCATGGA
>NC_091157.1:27085454-27090454 GCF_040958095.1 Procambarus clarkii | reverse complement strand
AGGGAAGGTAGAGGAGGAGGCGGAGTGGCCCTACTCATGAGAAGGGAATGGAGTTTTAAGGAGATGGCCATCCCGGGCTGTGAGGAGTTCAGAGACTACATAGCAGGCACCATAACAATGGGAGGACCAAGAATAGTAGTAGCAGTAATATACAACCCTCCACCAAATGACAGGAGACCCAGTCAAGAGTATGAAAACAACAACAAGGCAGTTAACACTATAATTGAGAGGGCAGCCTCTGCTGCCTGTAGAAATAGATCCCACCTGCTCATCATGGGCGACTTCAATCACGGAAAGATTGACTGGGAGAACAAGGAACCGCATGGAGGCGAGGATACGTGGAGAGCCAAACTATTGGAGGTGGTGACAAGCAACTTTTTAACCCAGCATGTCGGAGAACCCACAAGGATGAGAGGCAATGACGAACCAGCGAGACTCGACCTAGTCTTCACTCTGAACGACTCCGACATAAGAGAAATCGGTTTTGAGGACCCAGTAGGAATGAGCGACCACAGTGTACTGGTGTTTGAGTACTTGATTGAAGAAGGGTTATTGAACTCGAGGAGGGATACCGAAACCAAAAGGTTAGCATACCGAAAGGGAAACTATGAGGGGATAAGAAAATTCCTAACAGATATAGCATGGGAAACAGAGCTCAGGGGAAAGACGGCCCAAGATATGATGGATTACATCACGCAGAAGTGCAAGGACGCAGCGAACAAGTTTGTCCCAGTCCAAAAGGAAAACAGAGAAATGAAGATGAGAAACCCATGGTTTAATCAAAGATGTAGGCTAGCTAAGCAGCAAAGTAAAAGGGCATGGAGAAACTATAGGAATAACAGGACACTGGAGAGCAGAGAAAGATACCAGAATGCCAGGAATGAATATGTCAGGATGAGAAGAGAGGCAGAAAGACAATACGAAAATGACATCGCAAGCAAGGCAAAGACTCAGCCTAAATTGTTGCATAGCCACATTAGGAGAAAAACAACAGTAAAGGAACAGGTTATGAGATTAAGGATAGGGGCGGAAGGATTCACTACAAATGACAAGGAAGTGTGTGAGGAATTGAATAAGAAATTCCAGGAGGTCTTCACCTTAGAACAAGGAGAAATTCAAGAGGTAAGTGAGGGAATAGCTAACCAGGAACCACTGGAAGAGTTTGAGATTACCAGTGGGGAAGTAAGGAAGTGTTTACTAGAGTTGGACGTGACAAAGGCTATAGGCCCAGATGGAATCTCCCCTTGGGTTCTAAAGGAAGGAGCAAGAGAACTGAGCCTACCACTCTCCATAGTGTATAACAAATCACTGGCAACAGGGGAACTGCCAGATATTTGGAAAGCAGCTAACGTAGTCCCGATATACAAGAAAGGGGATAGACAGGAGGCACTGAACTACAGGCCAGTGTCCCTAACCTGCATACCATGCAAGCTGATGGAGAAGATTGTGCGAAAAAAACTAGTGGAGCATCTGGAGCGAAGGAACTTTGTAACACAGCATCAACATGGGTTCAGGGATGGCAGGTCCTGCCTCACAGGGTTACTTGAATTCTACGACCAGGCAACAAAAATAAGGCAAGAAAGAGAAGGGTGGGCAGACTGCATATTTTTGGATTGTCAGAAAGCCTTTGATACAGTGCCACACAAGAGGCTAGTGCGAAAGTTGGAGATGCAGGCTGGAGTGAGAGGGAAGGTACTCCGGTGGATAGAGGAATACCTAAGCAACAGGAGACAACGAGTCTGTGTGAGGGGTGAGGTCTCAGATTGGCGAGACGTCACAAGTGGAGTCCCGCAGGGGTCAGTCCTTGGACCTATACTGTTTCTGGTATATGTAAATGATCTCCCAGAGGGTATAGATTCGTTCCTCTCAATGTTTGCCGACGATGCAAAAATTATGAGGAGGATTGAAACAGAGGATGATAGTAGGAGGCTACAAGATGACCTGGATAGACTGAGTGAATGGTCCAACAAATGGCTGTTGAAGTTCAACCCGAGTAAATGCAAAGTAATGAAACTAGGAAGTGGAAACAGGAGGCCAGGCACAGGATACAGAATAGGAGATGAAGTACTTAATGAAACAGACAGAGAGAAAGATCTAGGAGTTGATATCACACCAAACCTGTCTCCTGAAGCCCACATAAAGAGAATAACGTCTGCGGCATATGCGAGGCTGGCTAACATCAGAACGGCGTTCAGGAACCTGTGTAAGGAATCATTCAGAATCTTGTACACCACATATGTAAGACCAATCCTGGAGTATGCGGCCCCAGCATGGAGCCCGTACCTTGTCAAGCACAAGACGAAGCTGGAAAAAGTCCAAAGGTATGCTACTAGACTAGTCCCAGAACTAAGAGGCATGAGTTATGAGGAAAGGCTGCGGGAAATGCACCTCACGACACTGGAAGACAGAAGAGTAAGGGGGGACATGATCACAACCTACAAAATCCTCAGGGGAATCGACCGGGTAAACAAGGACGAACTTTTCAACACTGGTGGGACGCGAACAAGGGGACACAGGTGGAAGCTGAGTACCCAAATGAGCCACAGAGACGTTAGAAAGAACTTTTTCAGTGTCAGAGTAGTTAGCAAATGGAATGCATTAGGAAGTGATGTGGTGGAGGCTGACTCCATTCACAGTTTCAAATGTAGATATGATAGAGCCCAATAGGCTCAGGAATCTGTACACCAGTTGATTGACGGTTGAGAGGCGGGACCAAAGAGCCAGAGCTCAACCCCCGCAAGCACAATTAGGTGAGTACAATTAGGTGAGTACACACACACACACACACACACACACACACACACACACACACACACACACACACACACACACACACACACACACACACACACACACACACACACACACACACACACACACACACACACACCACTTTTCTTTTCTGGAAAGAAAAAGACCAGTGGTAGCTATGGGTATCAACGAATAGGAAGGCTCCAACAGGCAAGAAAGAAATAGTAAGGACAGAGAGGCAGTGAATGAAATACTAAAAGGGTTAAAGATGGAAGGGGCTGAAAAACATTAGGAAGGTTTTCAGGTTGGGCTGGTACAACAAAGGCAGAGACTGTCTGATAAAGATTGTGTTTGCAAACGAAACCACGAAGGAGGATGTTCTAGAAAGGAAGAGCCATCTGCAATACATGGAAGAATACAAAAACGTATTCCTCCTGAGGGACAGGACAAAGGAGAAAAGAGCCATGGCGGCAGAGGCAATGAAGAAGCGCAAGGTGAGAGGAGAAAACCAGGAAATCACAGCCCCCAACACAACATTCCCAGTGGCGAGAAAGGAACCCACAACCAGCATCCCTGCAACACCAGATGGGAGGGCAACACTACCACCCTCCTCCGCTTAAAAACCCTCCCTGCACTTCACCCTCCCCGCCCCCACCCAAATGCACAATCACCCCTCCCTTCCCCCTCACCAAATACCGACCTTTCACCCCCCCCTCCCTCCTTTCCCTTACCCGCTCTCCTCCCTGCCCCTTCTTCCCATACCCTCCCTATCCTCCCTCCCTTCTCACCCCCATATCCTCCATTTCCCCCTTACCTCCTTACCCCATTCCCTCCCTTTCCCCCCGTCCCTTGACCCCCCACCCCTCACCCCAGTATCCTCTGAGACCCAGTTAACCACCTCTCAAATTTTCAAACCTATGCAAGAGCTTCCTCCATCAGCAGAAAATTCACTGAGAAGGAGACAAGAGAATGAATACAAGAAAGTGAGCATAAAGGCAATGAACACTAACATAGTGGGATTACAAATAAAACAAGTGAACTTGGAGAATGAGCACTAGAAGAAATCACAGACATAATAGCACTCACAGAAACAAAGTTAACGAAAACCATAACAAATGCAGTGTTTCCACAGGACTACTATGTAGTGAGGAAAGAAAGAAGGGAGAGGAGGAGGTGGTGTAGCTTCGCTGATAAGAAAATGTTAGAGTTATCAAAAACCTAGTAACACATCTGGAGAGAAGGGACTTTGTGACAAACCATCAACATGGGTTCAGGGAGGGTAAATGTTGCCTTACTGGTTTAACAGAATTCTATGATCAGGTGACAAAGATTAAGCAAGAAAGAGATGGCTGGTGAGACTGCATTTTCTTGGACTGTCGGAATGCCTTTGACACAGTACCCCATAAGAGGCTGATGAATAAGCTGAAGAATCAGGCAGGAGTAACTGGTAGGGAGCTCAGTGGGTAAGGGAGTACCTAAGCAATAGGAAGCAGAGAGTTACAGTGAAAGGTGAGACCTCAGATTGGCGTGCAGTCACCAGTTGGGTCCCACAGGGCTCTCTACTCGGACCTATCCTGTTTCTGATATAAGTAAATGATCTTCCAAAGAGTATAGACTCATTCCTCTCAATGTTTGCCATAATGATGAGAAGGATTAGAACCGAGGAGGACAGCATGAGGCTTCAAGAAAACGTGAACAGTTGAAGGAATGGTCGAACAAGTGGTTGTTAGAGTTTAACCCAAGCAAATGTTATGTAATGAAGATAGGTGTAGGGAGCAGGAGACTAGATACAAGGTATCTTTTGGGAGATGAAATACTTCAAGAGTCAAAGAGAGAGAGAGAGAAGGACCTGGGGGTTGATATCACACCAGACTTGTCCCCTAAAGCCCATATCAAGAGAATAACATCAGCGGCATATGCCAAGTTGGCCAACATAAAAATTGCCTTTAGAAACTTGTATAAGGAATCATTCAGCACTTTATATACCACACATGTCAGACCAATCCTAGAGTATGCGACTCCAACATAACATCTATATCTAGTCACGCAGAAAGCTAAGCTGGAAAAGGTTCAAACGTTTGACACCAGACTAGTACCCACTATGATTTTTCACGGAGTCAATTATGATCTAATTTTTGTCTATATACCAAGTCGTGTTAGTATTATACACACCAGATCCGATCTTTTATGTTTATTCTGAAACTATGCATGTAAGCAATTATTTTTGCCACAAAGGGTCCATCATTATC
>NC_091157.1:26950454-27080454 GCF_040958095.1 Procambarus clarkii | reverse complement strand
TGACCTGATAAGCCTACCCCCGTTTTCTCTTACCATTGTCCTATTCTTAGATCATCCCATTCTTCATTCTTTCCATTATTACACTCATCCTTTCGAACCTTTCATCCCATTCTTACCCTTCACCTTACTCTTACCTTCTTCTCTTACCTGCGACTCACCTCAGTCTTTCCTTATTTATTGGCCCGTTCCTTCTACTCTTATCGCAACCAGTACATAAAAAAACACCATCACCAAAAAACTCTCATACAACTGAAAGTAGCAGAAGGTTCGTCTTCTGCAATATGATATCTTCAGGCCACAGAGATAGAAAGGTTAAATATCTCAAAAGGAATCAACAGGGAAATAGCAGTTCGGATATATAGACTACGTCTAGATTATAGATGCAACTTGGAGATTGGTGAACCCAGACAGGCCTCATCATCTGCTGCCAAACAATCACAGAAAAGCCACTACTTCACCATATCCTGGAATGCAAAGTAGTCAACGACCTTAGAAGAGCTTTAAAAGTCCCTGAATCTTCCAGTAACCACCCTGAAGCCATCATCACTGCCACTCTTCTGGTCAAAGAAAGGTGTCCAACAGCTGGATACTCTCATAAATTCTGTCAAGCAATATCCTTCCCCATAGCAGCCTGACGATTTACCTAACTACCAAAAGTGAAAAACTGAACTGAAAAAACTACCATTTACAAGCTATTTATGCCCATGCCACCTCTTAATCTTAAGAGGTGGCTTAATCTTCATCAATCAATCAATCTGCTCTCATCATCACCACACACACCTCTCCTGCAGGCAAGCTCTGTTCCCCTCACAGCTGCCATCAAACAACTCTACACACCAGGTTCTCCAGACAATCCGAACCATTTCCAGAGAACATGACATACAAAGGAAAAGTGCAACTCCTTGGAGTCTATAAGCGCTATGAGCGCGAAATTGCAGCAGCCATTGGCATAGCAACATCAGTGGGACCAGTTGACGTCCATGTTCATGGTAACGAGGCCACGGTAATCGTGGCAACAAAAGCGGACTTACAAAATATCTGGAAGGCCAGGTTCCACTACTGGAGGCGAACCTCTCACCAATTCTTCCCAGACAAATCACTGCCGGGGAGACGATATTTGTTAACAGGCAGAACTGCTGGTTAGTGGGTGAGATACCGACACCATAGTGCGGCAAGTGAACGAAGAAAACCCTACTCTGAAAGTGACAACGGCTCTACTCATCAAGACTAACGACGCAACTCAACCCACGATGAAGATGACCTTCGACACTGCAGAACAGCCCCAGGAAGTAGTGAAGAACGGGAAAGCTACTCAAAAAGGAAGGAGGAACTGAAGAAAATTAGAGAGAAGCCCACCACGCTGCCGACCACCCAAAGGCAAGTAGCTGCGACCTTAGACCTTGAACCTGATCAGTTCTCAAGCCACACTTCTATAAGCCAAATGGAGAATACGACCGTACCAGCCCTACCAAACAGCGGCTCCTCCCAAGAGATCACACGACCTCCACACAGGGGATCTAATGACCAACCAGCACTCTCACAGTCCCTTGCATCATGTGCAGGCATTATCCTGATCTTATATGATTAGCGGAGAGGCTTGCCAGTGTCTGGAGACAGATTTTTCCTGCTCTCTCATGCAGATGATGGTACGAAATTGCATAGTGCACCAGTGTTGTGCACCGTGATTCAACTTTCTAAATATAACTTTAACACAGTCGTGTTGGGTGTCGTTAGACAGCTCGTGACATTTGCTAGCCATTGATATCATTCTGATCGCTGTATCAGGTCTGTGAAGTAAATTACAGGAGGGAGTTGATTTCAGGGAAATTTTTGAACAAGTCAAGTGTAGAGAGGGAAGTTTGGGGGGTTAACGGCTGTAGACTACCCTTCCCATCACGTGTCCACCTCGTGAGAGAGGAGGTAGCGTTGTGAGGCAGATACGCCATTGGCCATTGCGCTTGGGCCTCAGGAATCCTAAATCGTGATTGGTCAAGATGCTGAGGAGTATCGCATGGCATCCCGGAGCCGTCTTGGCGCCCAAATAATTATTCTTACCAGTTGAACGTTGCTAACGAAGGACGTACTTTCTCATGCTAAGGCCAAGCACCGGGAAATACCACCTGCAACGTTACTAAAGTCACGCTCATCGTCGTGCTATCTTTCCGGGTGCCGTACGTAAGAACCCGGGTCGCGGGAAGGTGTATTCAACGATATTAGCAGTGTGAACTTTAATTGTCATCTAAGCTGCGTGATCGTGAGACACCATCTCGCAGCAACTGGACTGAGGGAGGCTGTTATCGTCGTGTGTTAGTGGCATTCGCCGTCTATCGTACCTAAGCTTCATGGTATCGCAGTGAGACGAGCTAGAGAAGGTTTCAGTGTTATGAGGGAAAATTTCATTAAAATTTCCAACCCATCCTCCGAATAGACAGTACGTTTTAATACTAAGTGTAATAAGTACATTTTCATACTTACGTATTTAGTACATAAATGCACTTACCGGGCTGTTCCAGTTACCGGCTGGCCTCCCTAGAATATTCTCCCTGAAACGAGGAATACGTTTTCTTTAATGTAATGGGTGGGCTGTTTTCTTTTCTTAATTTTTGCGGATACTCAGTCAATTTTGCTTATACATGTATACTCGGCCCAAATTTTGCCTTTATAATTTAAGGTATCATGAAAATTGGACGCTTTTGAGGCAATTAAGCATAGCAGAAGCACAGTCACTGACATTCAAAGGAAAGAAGGAATGAGATAACTATTTATATTACGATTTAAATCCTTCTAATTTTTGCTCGTTCGTCAATGAGAACTGATGCCAACGCACTGGCCAATAAACTGAATAATACTGGCTACTAAACAATAGATTGATTGATTGGTGATTGATGAAGATTAAGCCACCCAAAAGGTGGCACAGCCATGAATAGCCCGTAAGTGGATGCCCTCTCTGAGCCATTACCAGTATCAGTAGATGATACTGGAGATCTGTGGAGGTGCGATCGCACCCTGCCTGACGGGAGATGTCTCCCGTGACTAAACAATAAACTGAACCTATCATAAAGAAGAACGACGACCATTGACCGTCTAGTGCTCCAACAGAGTGTAACTGTAATTAACAATGCTCAAGTCCTGACCAACAGTCAAATATTAATCCATCAGCCACGAAGCAGAGCGTCTCCCAACATCAATTCTAGTGCAGGGTCCTGTTGAACAAATTTTCCGATTTTACATAGGTTTACCGTGACAGACACTAACAATAGTAGCCTTGAAAAGGAAAGGAAATCGGCAGATTGTCGAAGGTTTGCCTGATATTTTCCAGCTATACAGTACTTTAAAAGAAAAGTTAACAGATGTTTGACTTTTATCCTTCTGTTTCCAACCATCCAATATTTACCAACCATCGGGATGAATACTTATATGACACAAACTAGACATATTAGTATGAAAAAGAACTAACAATTCTCCAAATAGCAGGACGTGATTCAGTTTTCATGGAAATATTCATTTTCGGGTGTTCGACTTCAGTTTGGAAATATGAAAAGGCACAGTTTGGTGCATTCAGATGATAAAGCTTTATGACATTAATTACAAATGGCATAAGAAAGAAGCAAATATTAGTTATATTTAGAACCTATAACAGAAAATAATTTAAGTAAAACAGTTGATATAAAAAGCTGTATATATTTAAAAGTTGTTAGTTTCATCGCAATTAATGTAAACATGTGATCATTCGTTCAAAAACAATAACACACGTGATCCTAGATTTTGCAGTCATCGGGAGAACAAATCCTTCATGCAAACTGCACCTACTATCAAGAAGAAGAAGATCCTAGATTTGGGCATGGTATGTAAAGTTTTCTCGGCATTTATGTAAATAATTCCTTCATATGTAATATTTTACTAATTGAAAAGAATGCAAATGTTTCATTGCTGTTTAGTTAAATAATTTTCAAAAACTTGTTGCAGTATTAAAGTTTTGCTTGTTATGTGTAGGAAGAATATATTTTACTGCATATTGGTATACACATTCTAATACGTTTTTAGTATGCAGCATGTTGTTTTTATCAATTATGTTTTTTATAATAAGCTTCCTAGAAGGTTGTAACAGATCCCATGAGCACCACACCAGAAACAAATACCTATTTGATATTCCAAGAGTACGACTTAGTTAAACTAGAAATGCTTTACAAATCAAGGGATCTCGAATGTGGCCTTCCCAATTATGTTAAAGACTGTACCTCTCCCAACCAGTTTAAGTTAAAAACTAAGTACTAGCTAATTAACTCAATGTAACCTACCTCACCCCCAAAATGTCAACCCATCTCTTCTATTTAAAACAATGCTGTTTGTTGACCAAATTGTATTTTACTTTTTTTCTGCCATGTTTCACCCCCCCCCCCCTCCCTTTTTTCCATTTTTTTCTTATTTTTTCTCAACACAATTTATACTTTAATCTCTTTTAGTATTAAGTTTTAGTCTTAGTGTTTTTCCTGCCCGAAACACTTTGCGTAATAGTGGCTTTAGGCATTGTATGTACTAGCTCTATCTATAAATCCATCTACTTTTGTATCTTACCTTGTATGTATGTACTTTACCTGAATAAATAATTGTATTTGTATTTGTAATAGGTAGATGATACAGAAAGCAGTACAATGTCTGTCACAAATCCTTTTACTGCGGCAGCATTAAGACCACAAGTCAGTAGAATAAATATGCCTGGAAGATCGACCCCAGCCAGCATACTAGCAGGTAAAAAAACATTTAATCAGCTTTTGACAAAATTACAAATAAAGATGTGTTATGTTATGTCATTGTGTTAGGTTAGCCTAGCTATTATTTCCAATTTGTTTTTTAATTTGTATTAGTATGCAGTACTAGGCTATTGTAACAAATTGGAATGTACAACGTCCAATATTTTTTTGGCAGATTTGTTCTTGGCTCCTGAAAACTATCTTTACTTACCAGATGTACCAAGAATAACTCCGGACAATAATGATGGTATTGTTTATAAAATCATTTGATTATGGCCTTTATAATACATTAATATCAAAGTTTACAACCTTGTGTAATACAGTAAGTCTTTGTTTTAACAATAACAACAGAATTTTTTTTCTATGCTCAGCATAATTGGCTTGAAATCCATCATCCCATTATAATTTCTATCACTTTGATTATTGGTTTAGACAATTACATCAAAACATTTAATGTAGCTTCTCTTGCTACAGTTATAATGTATCCTATTGAGAATGTATATTTTTTTAACAGAAGGTCTCCAGACACTAGCAATTTTAGCTAAAGAGAACCTTCATCGTGAATATTTTAAAATAAACTCGGCTCTCCAGAAAAAATGTGAATATATGAAGCGAAGTTTAAATATTGAGGACCTAAATTATCTGAAGCCTTCAAACAAGAAAGGAAAAGGAGAAAATTACTGCAGGATTATTGAAATCAATCAAACACAACGTTCAAACTTATCAGAAGGTAATTTTTTATTTAGTTATTTATTCCATGACCCATGTTTGTGTGTTCCTATATCATAGTATAATGATAGGTTTAATTGCTAGTGTAGATTTCATTTTGCCTCAGACTTAAAATTATTTAGGTTTTTGGTGTTTTATTATTCAAAATTTGTTTATAGATAATCCAAGGTTATAGTCAACTTCTCCTTTGAAAACAGATATTTACCTGAATGCCACAAACTCTAGTAGCCTAGAAGAGTACAGGAAGCCCGCGGCTTGTCGAAATTCCCCCCATTTGCCTTCATGATCTTTTTTTGGGTATATTTAGAAATTCAGCACAGTTTTGGCAGTTACAGCTCTGGTGGGTAGGCAGTTCCATGTGTTAATAACCCTCTGGGTCAAAAATAATTTCCTGTTGTCAGCCCTACATTTTGGTTTGTTGAACTTGAAACCGTTGCTCTTTGTATTACATCTGAACCAAACTAGCCAAACTTTTTTTGATAATGTCATTGACTGCTTCATATCTGGCAATCTTTCCCTGTGTCTTATGACAGATTAGGCCATGGCTGCCATATTGGTCTGCCCTTGCATAGCCGCAAATACACCGGTGTTCGGTGGAGATAGGGGCAGCGATGGTCATAGACAGCAAACAAATGTAGATAGTTTACAAATTAAAAATAGATAAAGTGTTGTGGAATTACCATACTTAAAGGTTGATTTTCTGCCAAACAGCCCTTCTGCCTGCTTCTCTTTCACCTCCACACATTCAAAGTTCTGACTTCTCAACTAGTGTACCAACATATACTCAAACATATTTACCAGCTGCAGAACAAACACCAAAATCATTGAATTCTGGTACGTCCCTATTTGAACTATGTAATGTAATATAATCTTAGTACCTAGTATCTAATATATATATATATATATATATATATATATGTCGTACCTAGTAGCCAGAACTCACTTCTCAGCCTACTATGCAAGGCCCGATTTGCCTAATAAGCCAAGTTTTACTGAATTAATATATTTTCTCTAATTTTTTTCTTATGAAATGATAAAGCTACCCATTTCATTATGTATGAGGTCAATTTTTTTTATTGGAGTTAAAATTAACGTAGATATATGACCGAACCTAACCAACCCTACCTAACCTAACCTAACCTATCTTTATAGGTTAGGTTAGGTTAGGTAGCCGAGAACCTTAGGTTAGGTTAGGTTAGGTAGGTTAGGTTGTCGAAAAAACATTAATTCATGAAAACTAGGCTTATTAGGCAAATCAGGCCTTGCATAGTAGGCTCAGAAGTGAGTTCTGGCTACTAGGTACGACATATATATATATATATATATATATATATATATATATATATATATATATATATATATATATATATATATATATATATATATATATATATATATATATATATATATATATATATATATATCATAGTCTAACTAACACATTACTGAAAGCTGTCAGTTGTTCTAGATGCTTATATAATATGTATAAAATACACTTTTATTTATTACATCTATTTGCTCTTGAAGATTTTCCTGACTAATTTAGAATCCCATATTTCAAAGTACTTGCTGCAGAACTGGAGGAAATTTATGAATCTCAAGCAAGCATTTCTGATTGGCAAAAAAGAAGAAAAAATAGTGAGATTAAATGGGGAGAACGTAGGTCAAAGTTGGGTGTTCCAGATAAAGGTAAATAACATCTTTAGTGTGTAATTATGGATAAATTTCAATGCAATTATGAAATGCATGATTAATGTCAATCTCTGAATACACTTAGATGTTTGTCATTTTTAAACTTGGTATACAATATTTCTAAATCCAATATTACCATTCAAAGTACATAATTACATTATTTTTTGGAAAACCAGGCAAATGTTGTGTACAATGTAGAAGTTGTGAGGCAAGCATAAAATGTGAAGACTGCTTTCATTTTTTGTGTCATAAATGTGATCAGCAGCAGCATTTTGTAATGCCTTTCCACCAGCGATTCTGCTGGAAAAATGGGTTCTTCGAGCCTTTAGACCCAACACAAACTGTGTGTTCAGATGGGAATGTCATTCACTGGAGTAAGTAATGTACCTGTAGTCTGTTTCTTATACTCTCATTTCTATCCTGAACCAAGCAGTGTTTTAAAATTTTATTTAGTTCATGTAATTTTTGTAGTAGTTTTTGTATTGGTCATTTTCCTCATTAATTATTGATTACCTCATTAATTACAGATTTTTAGTTAAATAAATGAATTTTTATTTGTTATTAAATATAAATCTTTCATGTAACTCCAGTTAATGCTAAAACAATTATTAGTAATTTAAAATGTAATGATTGAAACATGTATTTATTTTGCTGCATAGCTGATCTTGTAAATTTAATTGTTACCAGAGCCTGTTGTACCAGCACATCCACCTAATTCCTGCCCAAACTGCAGTGAGAGCAAGTTCACAACTTTAAGCTCCAATAATTTGTGCATCTTTGTAACTTTAAGTGGTAGGTTACTTTAAGAAACATTTATTTGATACTAGTATCAGTAGCTGGCATTGCTCAGGTGACCCAGGCTACAGTCTTCATCAATATAACCATTTATACTTCACTCTCTTTACCACTTTATCTTCACTTATGAAGACGTATTTATATCACATACGTATTTATAACCATACAGAGACTTGTTTATGGGTTGGTTTACACATATATTGATAGCCACACTTGAATCCCTTGCCAAATAAAATTGTTTTACTTCAATTTTTTTTATTTTTGTGTGGGGGGCAGGAATGTATGATCTGTATACCCCAATATTTAGGTGCAAGTGCGGATATGTAGATGAAGAACTTGGGAAAGCCATGCACCAGTCTGGTTTTTATTCAACTGGAAGAAATAGTAGCACTTTCTACAGCATAAATCTATTGGATTCCTGGCATTTTCTCAAGAGAAGCAGCCCTGGAACTTCGCTTCAGGCATTAGTTAGTGCACTGGAATTATTTGGTGCTTCTCGAGGGCGTGTAAGTTTTCATACCATTACTGTTTTAATAGTGCAAGTATTAAATTGGTGTATAAACTTAAAAACTAAGTTTGTTACTAAGCAAATGCAGTGTCATTATTTAAGAAATAGGGTTAAATATTATTAAATTAATAAATAGCATGAATATTCTAAATATATATTTTATATATGTCTAATATCATAAGAAATGGAAATGGATTACCAATCTTTAACAATTTCTCTTTTTATGTAATGCTCATGTAAGTATATTTTCATTTCCTGCAGGTATTTATAGTCTGTTGCTTAACATGCCACTGCTTGGCACTTTTTGATAATTACTTACACACATTTTACATCTTAGCATGGTACCTACCTTGAGGCTACCTTGAGGTGCTTCCGGGGCTTAGTGTCCCCGCGGTCCGGTCGTCGACCAGGCCTCCTGGTTGCTGGACTGATCAACCAGGCTGTTAGACGCGGCTGCTCGCAGCCTGACGTATGAGTCACAGCCTGGTTGATCAGGTATCCTTTGGAGGTGCTTATCCAGTTCTCTCTTGAACACTGTGAGGGGTTTGCCAGTTATGCCCCTTATGTGTAGTGGAAGCGTGTTGAACAGTCTCGGGCCTCTGATGTTGATAGAGTTCTCTCTCAGAGTACCTGTTGCACCTCTGCTTTTCAACGGGGGTATTCTGCACATCCTGCCATGTCTTCTGGTCTCATGTGGTGTTATTTCTGTGTGCAAGTTTGGGACCAGCCCCTCAATTATTTTCCACGTGTAAATTATTATGTATCTCTCCCGCCTGCGCTCAAGGGAGTACAGATTTAGGCTCTTTAGTCGGTCCCAGTAATTTAGATGTTTTACTGAGTGGATTCTAGCAGTAAAGGATCTCTGCACGCTCTCTAGGTCAGCAATTTCTCCAGCTTTGAAAGGGGCTGTCATTGTGCAGCAGTACTCCACTCTAGATAGCACAAGCGTTTTGAAAAGTATCATCATCGGTATAGCATCTCTAGTGTGAAAAGTTCTTGTTATCCAACCTGTCATTTTTCTTGCAGTTGTGACGGCTACTTTATTGTGTTCTTTAAAGGTAAGGTCTTCCGACATGAGTACACCCAGGTCCTTTACATTGCCTTTTCGTTCTATGTTATGATTTGCCTGCGTTTTGTACGTGGTTTCTGTTTTTATATTTTCAATTTTTCCGTAGCGCATGAGCTGAAACTTATCCTCGTTGAATACCATATTATTTTCTGTAGCCCATAGAAAGACCTGATCTACATCTGATTGGAGGTTTGCCGTGTCCTCTATGTTGCCAACTCTCATGAAAATCCTAGTGTCATCTGCAAAGGATGATACAGTGCTATAGGTTGTGTTCTGGTCTATGTCCGATATGAGGATGAGAAAAAGTACTGGAGCAAGCACAGTACCCTGGGGGACTGAGCTCTTCACGGTTGATGGGCTGGATTTTATTTTGTTGACTATTACACATTGGGTTCTGTCAGTCAGGAAATTGTAGATCCATCTGCCTATTTTCCCGGTAATTCCTTTTGAACGCATTTTATGTGCAATAACACCATGGTCACATTTATCAAAAGCTTTTGCGAAATCTGTGTAAATTACATCAGCGTTTTGTTTGTCTTCCATAGCATCTAATGCCATATCATAGTGGTCCAGCAACTGCGACAGGCAAGAGCGCCCTGTTCTGAAACCATGTTGTCCGGGGTTATGGAGATGCTGTGATTCCATGTATTTTGTGATCTTACTTCTTAGCACTCTCTCAAAAATTTTTATGATGTGCGATGTTAGTGCTATCGGTCTGTAATTTTTTGCCTCTGCCTTATTTCCTCCTTTATGGAGTGGTGCTATCTCTGCTGTTTTTAGTATGTCAGGGATAACGCCAGTATCTAGACTTTGTCTCCACAGAATGTGAAGGGCCTGCGATAGTGGTTTTTTACAGTTCTTGATGAATATGGAGTTCCAAGAATCCGGGCCTGGTGCAGAGTGCATAGGCATACTGTTTATGGCTTCTTCAAAATCTAGTGGGGATAGGGCGACGTCTGATATGTGATTTGATGTTGGTATCATATCCATGAAAAATTCATTTGGGTTATCAATCTTTAGTGCATTTAATGGCTCACTGAAAACAGAGTCGTACTGCTTCCTCAGTAACTCGCTCATTTCTTTGTTGTCATCTGTGAAAGTTCCATCTCCCTTTCGCAGGGGCCCGATACTAGATGTGGTTTTTGATCTTGATTTTGCATAGGAGCAAATTTTCAATTTTCAAATTTTCAAAATCAATTTTGAAACAACTAAAAGAGTCTTCTTTGAATGGCGTTTCCATCAGTATGAACTTGGGAGAATAAAAGGAGAATTTGACAAGGGGTGCCCTGCATGTGATACAACACCTGTGGCTGTACATATTGATGGTAACAAGAAACTGTATCGTTACAACAAAGTTGGGAGGTAAATATTCAAGTTAAAATATTTAATGCTGCTCATTATTGTTAAGGTATAATGTAAGGTGTAGTAATATGTTTGTAGTACTATAAACACAGCACTGTATAATATTTATATAGTGTCATGCAACTTTTAATCAGATTTTTTTTTAATTGTTAACTGATTACACCTTTATTACTTGCCTTTCAACTTCAGTTGAATTTTTTTATTTGGACTAAGGCTTTACTAATTAAAAAATATTTATTTCACCATATACATTCATTTAGAATAGGAGGGATTATGATGTGAATGCCAGCTTGGGTAGTTGAATTAGTTTTAAGTGAAATGATGTTTAACTGTCATCAAAATGTCTCACACTATGAACATTCATTAATTTAATATCATTCCAGAGGGATCAGAAACTCATATTATTCTGGTGGTATCTTCGCTTGTGACAAAGAAGTTCAAGATCACGTTTCCACTATTCAGAACCTTAAAACTCAATTAAGAATATTTTTACATCTGTTCGAAAGCCTAAAAATAGGTTTTCAAATAGAAACCTAAGACCTAATACCAGGTTTTTACCCATACAATATTTGAAGAGTACCTTTATATATTAGCTTGAGACATTATCAATAATGTATATTAATTGGACGGTTCCTAACTATATCATGTTCAAAAAAATCTATAAAATATATGGAATGCATATTGAATGATGAAAAATATTACATAAAAAAAAAATTACATTTATATATGACTAATATATATATATATATATATATATATATATATATATATATATATATATATATATATATATATATATACATATATATATATAATTTTACTTTTGTCCAACAGAGTAGCCATATGTGTGGAGTGTCGACATTGAAAGCTGCCAAAAATAAACCTGTTTCATTTAGAAGTTTGAATGAAACTGGCATAAGCATGGCTTCCTGTCGACATGGAATTATTCTTGCTGCATTAAATATGTATCAGGGAGAGCTCTACAGTTATGCCCACTATTTGCAAATGAACCGTTTACAAAATGTGTCCTTCATATGCCAGGATATCATCTGTAAATACTGGCCATGGGCCTTAAAGATTTCATCAAGAGAACAGAAGTTCTCACTTAGGCAAGGAAAGCCTTTTTTTAGGAGTCCTACATGCCAAAGGACATTCTTGGTATTGTCAGGTAAATAATCTAATACTGTAATAATATTTTGACTTCGTTTTACTGTAAGTTGGAAAATATAATTTCTTTTAAACTCTTGTATGTAAGGATTTATCTATGTTAAATGCAAATTGTTAATACAGTAGGTAGTTTTTAACAAACGTTATGCTATTATGTCAAAGGTTTTGTATGGAGGGCGGTGGCAAGAAGGAAGTGGCCTGACATCTGGGGAGGAGGCAGAGCAAGTATTTTCCTACCTTTCAAGATATAACAACAACACTAAGAACATGCTTAAAGCTGGTATGTGTTAATTTTTGTTTAATCTAGTTCTAAATTTTGTACCTTTCAATCAAATCAGTACAATGGTAATATTTGATGGTTATATATATCCAGATAATGTTATAAAATACAGTAATATAAGAATATAGGAAATTGCAGAAAGGTATTTTGGCTCATATAAAGTAGCATTATACTCATATGCAACCAACATATACATGTATAATCCTTGTTTGAAAAATCAAGTTGTCCCTGTTTTTATGCTTTCTTTCACATCCTGATATTTTTAATCTTATTACTCTACCACTGTTTTTGAGTTCTTTGTTTCCTCTGAAATAACAATTAATTCATTCCACTTAAGACAGCATCAATATCATCATCCTTTTACTTTCCAATCAGTATTTTGAGACACACAGTATTAAGATGTCAATGAATAACTAAATTTATTTCCACAGAGCGTACAGAAGAACTGACAGAGGCAGCACTCTTTTGGAATCACAGAAAAATTAATGGAATGCCTCGGGCATTAGTTGCCAGATTCAGAAAGGTATTAACATATGAATTGTTCTATACAATGAAAATATAGAATTATATATAAATATGCAATTGTTCTGTACAATGAATCAAGTGTATATACATGTTTTTATTTATCTTTAATCTTATTATAAGACACTAATGGTATTTTCTTCTCATAGACAAAGTAAAATTGGATAAAAACCCACTTGTGTATTTGGGAAATTTATGTAAAGAATTACACCAAGTCTTTCACACACTCCTTGGTGCTTTGTCAAGGTCTGAATCTGAAAAACACATACTCAGACCTTGACAAAGCACTAAGGATAGTTCAAAAGACTTCGTTTAACTCTGAACATAAATTTTACAATAAATATGATGGCATTTATTTTTAAATAGGCCACAGAGACAGCTGCAGCAGTTTCAAATGAGATTCACAGGCTTAATGTCCCAGAATCTGTTATTGAGAAATGGAGATCAGAATTACTGATCATTGCAAGATCCTTAAATAACAGATCCTCTGCCAATAACATTAAGCATACTATCGAGGCATATGGAGAGAATATAAGGCATCGCAAAAATCAGATTACCACTTATGCAGGTAGACATTAATTGCTTTTTTGTTTGTTCACTGAAACCTAAACATTAATACAGTACACAGTTGTTAAATTAGTTTTTCTATGTAAAATACTATTGGTGCAAATCAAATATTTGATAACAACCTGAAACTTTACAGTTTCATCTAAAATGAGAGCTGTATTGAGAAACAAAAATGAAGTTGAGAAAAAAAACTACGAGATCTCATAAAAATCTACAATCAGAACCATCCGGATTTGTCTGAAGCAGATGTTTTAACTGGCATCCTTCCATGGCACAATTAATTGCTTCATCAAAACACAAGTGGTATTTACACAAGATCTAATGATTCATTAGTTTTCTCAGCATTTTCAAATATTTATATATTATTTGTATTAATATTACTTTTATATATGGAAAGACTGCAATACTATTAAATTGAGTTTGTTTTCTAAAGGTAAATTTTATAGATACAATTTTTAATGATGTTTAATTCACAAATGATTCCCATTATTATAATTTGTCAATCACATACTGTATTTTCATTTTGCATTATAGTGTCCCTGACTGAAAAAAGAAGTGCAGTGGAAAAGTTTGAGCTCCAGAAGAGATGTAGAGAGGAGGAATCACTAACCATTCGAGAAATGATAACATGGTTACAGTACTTCAAAAAGAAAAGGGACAAACTATCCGAGTATATTCAAGAATTACAATGTGATTCTTTCCCTTCATGTCTCTGCAAGGTAAGAAATTCAAAATACTTTTTGCAATTTAGATCTTCAAAACACTCAACTCACTTAAATGTGTTCAATTAGTCAGAGTAATATTGCCATCACCTTTCACATTTAAACTATGAAACACTTCCATTTTCAAGAGTGGTACTGTGGAGAATATGGCTTTTATTATTATTTGTATCCTTTTGTTTTACTTAATCTATACTTTTATATATTTGCATTATGTACAACTAAATAGGTACAGTATATATTTGACTCTTAAGATGTTTTAAATATTATATTCCAGGATTCTAACACGTACACCATTGAAAACCCAATTCTGTCAGAAGAAGAGAAACGTGGATTATTGGCTCTTCTCAAGCAGGGTCAAAAGCAATGTGCTGACAAGCTTACTGAAGCCAAACATTTATTTAGTTCCTACCAGCCAAATGAGGTCTATGAGCCTTTCTTGGAGCTCTTAGAAAGTGATAAAGATGAAGACATGTATTTACAAAATGAATAGATACAAATTAACAAATCCACAAGGGCCATGATGAGGGTTCGAACCTATGTCCGAGAGGATCCCACACGAGCCTTAATGGACTGTGTTACGACATGGCAAAAGATCGTAGATTTAAGGCATCACGCTATTGTGATTTCTGTGTTTAACAAATAGATACAAGATAGGCTTTTAAATTTTTAAATTTTTACTTACTTACTTTTGTCCTGTTGCTTGGTTACATGAATTGACCACACAAATTATGTTGCTTAGTTACAGAGATTCTTATAACTACGTGAATTTTGTTCATTTATAAGCCCATTATGTGCCTCTAAAAATTTCCACTGCCACTCACAGGATGGGTATGTTGTGCATAATAAATAAACTAAACTAATATTTTATATGCATATACTTTTGTCTTTTAATACAATAAAACTGGATTATATTAAAATATTTTCCTCATGCTGTGTTTTTCTCAACCCTCTGAAACTATCACTGGAAAAAAAAAAGTGGTAGCCAAGAGGAGGATTCGAACCCCTCACTTGGTACTCTCAAGCTAGCACTGTAGACCACCATGCAACTACTTTGTGAAAATTAATGCCACCTGGGATACCACTGAATCCTCTGATTAAATCCAATTCTCAATGATACATCACATCAATATGATTTCATAATACAAAGGCATGCATACTCTCAATATAAAATACCTTAAACACTCAAGTGAGTGTTGTGTATTGATGTGTGATTTAAAAGTTGAGTAGGTATGGAGGACAAGTACTGGGCTTTATTGTTTGGGATGGTAAAAAATCAAGTCAAAATGTTTATTCAGGTAAATGTACATACATAGATGAGTTACAAACATAATGTTGGATTTATAGATAGAGCTAGTGCATACAATACCTAAACCCATTAATGTGCACAGCATTTCGGGCAAGGTTTGGGTGTCACATTTCATGATTGCTTGAGAGGGAAGGAAAGAGAGAGAAATGGGGAGATGGAGGCAACGGGTATTTGAGGCTGAAATACGCAGAATAGAAAGCTTTCAATAGAAATAGCAGCAGTAAAAATTCGTCCTGAAGTGTCATAAAGGACAGGGGTCGTAAGAAGACTTTGAAAAGACTGCCTACAGATATCATCAGGACTTCCAACCATTCGCCGAGCTGGAGGACGAATGAACGTCGTCATTCCTTCATTTTCTAGTGTGTGGATTGGTCAACATAAGGGAGGAATCCTGATTATATGTGGCATATTTAGTCGAGCATACAGACGTATGTAGGTGAAATCTTGCTGAACAATGGTGTGAGTTGAGCGCACTGAGAGTCGGTACAGTATCTCGCAAGTGTGTTCTAGACCACACTTGAAAGTAGATTAGTTAATATTTGCTATTCTGCTGCTTATATGCTCTTGGCAACAAAGTAAGGTGTAGTAGAGGGGATAGTAGTAATAATAAGAACTGCAGAGGGCCTATTGGCCCATACGAGGCAGCTCCTATTATAACCACCGAATGAGAAGGAGAATAGAGATAGTAATAGAGATATAGATAGTAATAGAGTAATAGAGATAGTAATAAGAATAAGAAGAGGATAGCAAGGGAGCGTAGGAGCAGACAATGAACAGAAAAAGGGAGAAGAGAGAAAGTTATGTTCTGGTCTTGTGCTTACACTCATGGTGGGTAGAGTAAATAGTTCCGTGATTTGAGTGTTCATGGTAGGTTGTTCTATTCTTATGTGAATTGCTTCAAGAATTCTGGGGATACTGCTTCACAGTCTTTATGAGGGGTGTCCAGCTGCTGGACACCTTTGTTGACCAGGAGAGTGGCTGTGTTGATGGCTTCAGGGTGGCCACTGCATGATTCAGGAACTCTTAAAGCTCTTCTAAGGTCATTGGTTGCTTCACATTCCAGAAGATAGTGAAGTAATGGCTTTTCTGTGACAGTTTGACAGAAGATGCACTCTCTCTGTCGGGGTTCACCAATCTCCCAGTTGCATCTGTAACCTAGACGTAGTCTATATAGCCTAACTGCTATTTCCCTGTGGATTCCTTTTGGGATATTTAACCTTTCTAATTTGGTTGCCTGAAGATACCATGTTGCAGATGGCGAACCTTCAGCTATTCTCTGGTGCAGGTAGGCTTTGTTGAGATGTGAGAGTTTTTTGGTGATGATGTTTTTTATGTTCTCTAGGCTGGGTTGAATTGTTTTATGTATCATTGGATGACGAGTTGCCAATTTAGTAATTTCATCAGCTTTTTCATTTAATGGGATTCCAATATGGGATGGGATCCAGTTTAAAGTTATGTTGAGTCCTTTGCCTTTAGCGACTGCTCCAAGATACAAAATGGTTGTAATTATTTCCACATTATCTTTCCACTGTTTTTGTCCTAGTATTTGAAGTGCAGCTTTTGAGTCTGTGTGTATGATTGCATTTTGAGTGTTTTGTGCAATCACATATGCGAATGCCTGTTGTATGGCAAACAGCTCAGTTTGGGTTGATGATACTAGTGATATAAATGATATAAATTCATTAGCTAACCTCTTCCTCTCCAAAACTCTAAGCCTCTACAACCTTCATTGTCCCCTTCTTACCAAGCAAGTAACTGACAAAAGATTAAACAATCCATGGCTCACAAGTGGCATTCTCAACTCAATCAACAAGAAACATGAATATGATAAGAAAGTTAGGATTGGCCTAGTTTCAAAGGAAGTAGCTAAAAGGTACTCATCAATGCTTACCAGTATCATAAGAAAGGCAAAACTTGCATATTATGTGAATAAATTCAATGAAGCAAAAGGCAACATGAAAAGTGTGATAGATTTGTGAGTGCAGGTGCGGTATAATCGATCACTGATCTGACTGCCTGTACATAGTATGTGCGAAGGACTTGCAGATTGGCTCTTCCAGAAAGGGAGGTTAGCGACCTGAGGATTGCCGTCCAGGCCGCAGTTCGCTCTCTCAGCATTAAAATTCAAGTATGTGTCCAGGATGATTCCTAGATACTGATAGGTGTCGACCCATTCTATTGGTTTACCCTGTACTGTGAGTTGGATGTTGGGCTTCGCTATTTTTATGGGCATGGCCTTTGACTTTGAGGGGTTGAGTTTGATCCCAATGTAAGCGTTGTATACATGTACACTTGCCCCCACGAAGGATGTAACCTTCAATGTAAGTACATAGGTATGACGTCGACCAAGCTGACGAGGCGTTTGACATGCCATCTTCAATCCAGTGCCCCCAGGAATCACATGAGACAAGCCCATGACATTACTCTAACAAGAGAAATGTTGAACAAGAATACCTGCATAATAGACAAAACCCAAGATGCAAGAAGATTACAAATTCTTGAGGCAATTCACATTAGAGCGACCTACCATGAACACCCAAATCACGGAACAATTTACTCTACCCACCATGAGAGTAAGGACAAGACATAATAATAGGCCAATTACACTGGATTAATCTTTGTGTTTAGATAGGAGCTGCCTCGTATGGGCCAATAAGCCTTCTGCAGTTACCTCTATGTTTCACCTCACATTTATCCCTTAGGTATCCCCCCATGTTTTCACCTTTATTGTATTATCACCTGACCCAGTGCAGGTATAAAATCAACTAGTATTGTAAGATCTGTTCACTTGAGAATGAACCATGGAGGTTCGAAACGTTGTGCAAATTATATAAATAAGCGTAATTAATACACTCTATAGTAAATCACTTCTTTTCTTCACCTTAAAAGTACGAAAATGAGTTTTGGAGAACTCCTATTTCAATTAAGCCCTGATGCTAAGAAAATAGTTAGAGGGATAGAAGCCCTAAACCAGAAAATAATAAATACAGAATATGCGGTCATATTCAATGAAACACACACACACGCACACATATACATACATATATATATATATATATATATATATATATATATATATATATATATATATATATATATATATATATATATATATATTTATATACGAAAGTACTTAAGGAAATTCCTGTTTCATTTTTCCTCCGTGGTCTGACATTGTCACATTCTTAATCACGTGTTTATTTTCGTGATATACACACACACACATATATATATATATATATATATATATATATATATATATATATATATATATATATATATTATATATATATATAAATATATATATATATATATATATGTATATATATATATATATATATATATATATATATATATATATATATATATATAAATAAATATATATATATATATATATATATATAAATATATATATATAGATATATATATATAAATAAATATATATATATATATATAAATAAATATATATATATATATATATATATATATACATATATATATATATATATATATATATATATATATATATATATATATATATATATATATATATATATATATATAAATAAAGACCTTCTGAAGATGTATTTAATATACGAAAGTACTTAAGGAAATTTCCTGTTTCATTTTTCCTCCGTGGTCTGACATTGTCATATATAAATATATATATATATATATATATATATATATATATATACATATATATATATATATATATATATATATATATATATATATATATATATATATATATATATATATATATATAAACTTATTATATGGCAAATAAATAATTATTATTTCATTCTTGGGGTCATGAATGCTGGTGTTTGTTTACAGCACATGGTAGCGGTGTGCGTCTGTGGGTGCCAATGAGTCTGAGAGCAGTGGCCCTCTTCCATTGTTATTCAACAATTTTGAGATCCATTGGCACTATTGGTCATGGCCCAGCCAACAACTTCAAAAGGTAACAATTATAACATCAAACTTTATTTAGAAGGTTTTAATTTAGTATTAATTTGCAGTGTTCCACATACAAACAGTTTAGTTTAGTTCATTTATTATGCACCCCATACCCATCTTGTGGGCGGTAGTGGAAAGGGTTACAGTCACATAATGGGCTCAGGGACTGAACCCCACAATTCATTTAGCTAAGCAAGTTACAATCTTGATGAGCTAGTTACAAAACATCATTAGATATACCGATAAATTGGTCCTCAGGCAGACTCAGGGACTAAAACCCATAATTCATTTATCTCAGCAAGTTAGTATTAATGAGGTAGGTTCAAAATTAAATGCACATTGTCACATCAACAATAGGCTAGAGACTGATCGCAAGTACAGTTTCTCAATTAAGCAACATATATATGGTGAGTTAAGGCTACTTCTAGGAAACAAAATATTTTAATATGAAGTATTTCATTGTAGGTTTGAAAGGAAAATTCCTAATGAGATGCACAGAATGCCAGGAATGTGTTCATGTGCGGTCTACAAAATGCCAGAGATGTGGGTACAACTTTAAAGCTCGTCGGATGGAAAGCAAAAAAAAAAATGGAAGAATCTCTCCTCCTTATTGAAAAGAAGGTAGCAGAACGAAACAACATCTCCCGGGCTTACAGAGCCATTGAGAAGCAGGTAAAACTGTTGTTTCATGAATATATTATATTGAATTCACTTATATTAAATAATATATATGTATGTATGGCTTTGTATATATATATATATATATATATATATATATATATATATATATATATATATATATATATATATATATATATATATATATATATATATATATATATATATATATATATATATATATATATATATATATATATATATATATATATATATAACTGAAAACTCACACCCCAGAAGTGACTCGAACCCATACTGCCAGAAGCAACGCATCTGGTATGTACAGGGACGCCTTAATCCGCTTGACCATCACGACCGGACAAAAGGAAGTGATAGCCTAAGCTATTTGAACCACTTCCCCGCCGGCACTCGGATAGTAATATTGGGCATAGCATTTTATCAAATCACCTCATTCTTTGGGGCAACACGTGAGGAACACAAATGCAAACAAGCCTGAATGGTCCCCAGGACTATATACAACTGAAAACTCACACCCCAGAAGTGACTCGAACCCATACTGCCAGAAGCAACGCATCTGGTATGTACAGGGACGCCTTAATCCGCTTGACCATCACGACCGGACAAAAGGAAGTGATAGCCTAAGCTATTTGAACCACTTCCCCGCCGGCACTCGGATAGTAATCTTGGGCATAGCATTTTATCAAATCACCTCATTCTTTGGGGCAACACGTGAGGAACACAAATGCAAACAAGCCTGAATGGTCCCCAGGACTATATACAACTGAAAACTCACACCCCAGAAGTGACTCGAACCCATACTGCCAGAAGCAACGCATCTGGTATGTACAGGGACGCCTTAATCCGCTTGACCATCACGACCGGACAAAAGGAAGTGATAGCCTAAGCTATTTGAACCACTTCCCCGCCGGCACTCGGATAGTAATCTTGGGCATAGCATTTTATCAAATCACCTCATTCTTTGTGGCAACACGTGAGGAACACAAATGCAAACAAGCCTGAATGGTCCCCAGGACTATATACAACTGAAAACTCACACCCCAAGATTACTATCCGAGTGCCGGCGGGGAAGTGGTTCAAAAAGCTTAGGCTATCACTTCCTTTTGTCCGGTCAAGCGGATTAAGGCGTCCCTGTACATACCAGATGCGTTGCTTCTGGCAGTATGGGTTCGAGGTACTTCTGGGGTGTGAGTTTTCAGTTGTATATAGTCCTGGGGACCATTCAGGCTTGTTTGCATTTGTGTTCCTCACGTGTTGCCCCAAAGAATGAGGTGATTTGATAAAATGCTATGCCCAAGATTACTATCCGAGTGCCGGTGGGGAAGTGGTTCAAATAGCTTAGGCTATCACTTCCTTTTGTCCGGTCCTGATGGTCAAGCGGATTAAGGCGTCCCTGTACATACCAGATGCGTTGCTTCTGGCAGTATGGGTTCGAGTCACTTCTGGGGTGTGAGTTTTCAGTTGTATATAGTCCTGGGGACCATTCAGGCTTGTTTGCATTTGTGTTCCTCACGTGTTGCCCCAAAGAATGAGGTGATTTGATAAAATGCTATGCCCAAGATTACTATCCGAGTGCCGGCGGGGAAGTGGTTCAAATAGCTTAGGGTATCACTTCCTTTTGTCCGGTCGTGATGGTCAAGCGGATTAAGGCGTCCCTGTACATACCAGATGCGTTGCTTCTGGCAGTATGGGTTCGAGTCACTTCTGGGGTGTGAGTTTTCAGTTGTATATAGTCCTGGGGACCATTCAGGCTTGTTTGCATTTGTGTTCCTCACGTGTTGCCCCAAAGAATGAGGTGATTTGATAAAATGCTATGCCCAAGATTACTATCCGAGTGCCGGCGGGGAAGTGGTTCAAATAGCTTAGGCTATCACTTCCTTTTGTCCGGTCGTGATGGTCAAGCGGATTTAGGCGTCCCTGTACATACCAGATGCGTTGCTTCTGGCAGTATGGGTTCGAGTCACTTCTGGGGTGTGAGTTTTCAGTTGTATATAGTCCTGGGGACCATTCAGGCTTGTTTGCATATATATATATATATATATATATATATATATATATATATATATATATATATATATATATATATATATATATAATATATATATATATATATATATATATATATATATATATATATATATATATATATATACATATATATATACAAACCTGCTGTCTGGGTAACAGCTTCTCCCCCGAATCAACTTACCCTGGCTTTGCGCCCTGGTGAGGCCACTCCTGACCAGGCTGACACCAGAGCACAACTCCATAGTCTCCTGAGACCGATGGATGCCTACTATATATAACACCTGTTTCCTATCCTACATTGCTACATTCGGGGCTGCCCGAAACGCTTTGCGTAATATTGGCTTTAGGCATTGTATGTACTAGCTCTATCTATAAAGCCAACAAACTTTGTAAATCTGTTTATGTATGTTCCTTACCTAAATAAAGATTATTATTATTATTATTGTGGCTTGGTGATCTTTAAATATTTGCTCCTGGTTTGTTACATCTGGCCCTCTTAAAGAAGTAATGTAGATATATATCCTCCAAAGTGTTAGGAAATTTGAGTATGAGAATCCCCCAGTATTGATCTTTCTCAAAAGAGATATGTCTTTATGAAGACGAGATCGTCATGAGGCCTTTTGTTCATTAGGATTTTACCCTTTCTTTTCAGATGGCAAAAATGCGTGGTGCTGGGTATGAAACCGTGTTCATCTATTACAAAAAAGGACTCCATAAAGCTACTCAAGGCATTTTGCCAGCAGATTGCCTAACAGCAGCAGACTGTAAATCAATAAGCAATATCTTCCATTTGTGTAAGTACTGTATTGAATATACTAATGCAATATTATATAATATAATTTAATATAATATAATTGCATATACTAATGTAATATATTTTAATATAATGTAATAAAAATAATGCATAGACCTTAATGCAATAAATAAAATAACCCTCTAGGATTTGTCTTTGCTCTTCTTATTTTTGAAATATGAAGTTCATAGTTTTGCTTTCCTTTCTTTTCACATTTCATGTTTAACTTTTTTGACTAGTTGGACAAAATATCATTCATACAAGGTTCTTAACCACATTGTTATACATTTGGGGTCACTATTATCTGAACTGATAAACTTATATTATATACTATATTACTGTTCTATGCTAAAAATAAGTTTAAATGTTAAATATTGAATATAAAAACAATTCCTTGTTACCTTGCCTGTTGCCAGATTCACATCCCAATACATGATAAGCACACCTCCCATGAAAGGTATATTGCCAACATATTTTTGCTGATAATTTAATAATTAAATTATAATAGAAATTTTTATTTTCAGATCGCAAGAGGAAGTTGGAGGCTGCAGAATTAAACCAACTCACAGTTGAACATAATGATTCTGTGACACCATTGACTAGAGGTCAGTAAAATAAATAAATAAATAAATATATATATATTATATATATATATATATATATATATATATATATATATATATATATATATATATACATATACATATACACACACACACACACACACACACACACACACACACACACACACACACACACACACACACACACACACACACACACACACACAAAGACAAAGATGAACTTCATATTTCAAAAATAAGAAAAGACAAAGACAAAGTTAGAGAAGATTCAGCAGTATACCACCAGGCTCGTCCTGGAACTGAGAGGATTGAGCTACGAGGAAAGGCTAAAGGAGCTGAACCTCACATCCCTGGAAAACAGAAGAGTAAGGGGAGACATGATAACCACCTACAAAATTCTCAGGGGAATTGACAGGGTGGACAAAGACAAACTCTTCAGCACGGGTGGGACACGAACAAGGGGACACAGGTGGAAACTTAGTACCCAGATGAGTCACAGAGACGTTAGAAAGAATTTTTTCAGTGTAAGAGTAGTTAATAAATGGAATGCACTAGGAAGTGATGTGGTGGAGGCTGACTCCATACACAGTTTCAAATGTAGATATGATAGAGCCCAGTAGGCTCAGGAATCTGTGCACCAGTTGATTGACAGTTGAGAGGCGGGACCAAAGAGCCAAAGCTCAACCCCCGCAAGCACAATTAGGTGAGTACAATTAGGTGAGTACATACACACACACACATACAGTGGGAGTTTGAAGCACTAGGTAGGTAGGTAAATGAGGATGAAATTAGGTATTTTTGGGTTTTACTTTTGAATAAGGCAGAAAACTGAACATGATTAAGATAGCTGCAGAAGGCTTATTAACCAATATGAGGCAGCTCCTATTTATATCCACCCAATCTCTTTCATATATATGTCTAACCAACTCTTTAAATACTCAAGGGGTCCTACTTTTGTTACGTGGTAATTCTTTCAAGTTCAAGTAAGTTTATTGAGACAAGAAAAAAAATACATCTCAAAGTGATAGAGTAGCTTAGGCTATTTCTACACCCCTCCACTTCAAGTCCCTCAAGGGGCGCACAAATTCATTGAGTACAAATACACAAATCACAATACAGTACATGTATCCCATTTAAAATTGCAGGTTAATATAGTAAGCACAGCATATTTGCATTTGCATATATAGCATATCAATTTGAAGAATTTCTGTTAGTAATTTGTAAGTGGTGATCATATTACCTCTATTTCTTCTATCTTCTACTGATGGCATGTTTAACGCCTCTAGTGTCGCCTCGTAACTCTTTGTTTTTCAGTTCCAGGAGCCATGTTTTTCTGCATACCGTTGCACCTTTTCAAGTTTATTTATGTGCTTCTTGAGATTTGGGTACCATTCAACTGCTGCATGTTCCAGTTTTGGTCTCACAAAAGTCATGAACATTTTCTTTAGTCTTTCACCATCCTTATAATTAAAAGCAAGTCTGAAGTTGTAAAGTAATGCACAAGCTCCTCTTACTATGTGAGAGGAGCTTTTTGTTCCTCTGGCAGTAGCTTACTATCTAAAACCACCCTTACCTTTATAAGTGTTTCCGGGGCTTAGCCTTCCCATGGTCGTCGACCAGGCCTTCTTGTTGCTGGACTGGTCAACCAGGCTGTTTGACGCGGCTGCTCGTAGCCTGACGAATGAGTCACAGCCTGGTTGATCAGGTATTCTTTGGAGGGTCAGCTAGTTATGCCCCTTGTGTGTAGTGTACAGCATGTTGTGTGGGACTGTCAAAAGCTTTTTTAGGTTTAGATAGACAGTAAATCCAACAACCTTTTTCTTGTAATATATCTGTGACTCTATCATGAAAACTAAGTAGATTTGTTTCACTTCATCTTCCTGTTAGAAAACAATACTGTGTCCAATATTATGTTATGACTCCAGGTGTTCTAGGTACTGCATATCAAACATTTAATACCTTCCTCCCTTGGGAAAGTGTGTGTTTGCCATACTAGATACTTTGCATAGCAGAAAACACTGACCTTATTATTGGCCAGTGTTTATAGAGCAAAAAGTAATGGTTCATAGTTGATCAGCCGGCTTCAACATTGGAGCCCTTCTTCCTGATGCTTGCAGTTAAATTTTTAGTTATAGATGTGAGTGAATTATAACATGGAATTTTCTCATTTTTAATTATAAGTTTATTATATATTTTTTCCATTATTATTATTATTATTATTAATATATATTCTATCTTTTCTAGATTCTAATGGCATTGGATCTGCTAATGACAAGACAACAGACATGGAAGAATCTGGAATACAGCAGCTAGATGATGATTCATCAACCCCAGATATGGGGGAGGAGGAGAAACCCCCAAAATTCAGGAAAATTTGTGATTTTCCAGGATTTAAAAAAAAAACATTGCCAGCCAGGCTTAAATAATTATAAATGTCAGTCAGGGTAAAGTAATTAATGAAGTCAGGATATCATTTTATTAAGTTTCTATAAAAACCTCTCTTAGCAAGTGTTCGCCTGTACCATGAAAAAGTAATAAAGTAAAACCACTAATTAATGCTAATGCTCTGTGTTTTGATTAATATTCCTTTTACATAAAGAATTAGGCAAAAAGTAGGCAAGTAGGGGTTGTAAAAGATCCAGTGTGAGTTTGAAGCACCATGTTGGAAACTATGAGGATGAAATAAGGTTCTTTTTTTATTTTACTTTTGAACTAGGCATGGTTTGGAAACTTTTTTAATTTATCAGTGAGAAAATTCCAAAGATTGGGCCCTTTTATTTGCGTGGAGTGTTTGCACAGATTTAGTCTTACTCTGAGGATATATAAGCGATATTTATTTCCGGTATGGTGCTCATTAGTTCTATTAAATAAATAGTGAAAAAGTTCCAGATCAACATTAGCATTTAGGAACAAGGTTTTGTACATGTAGATTGCACAGGAGAATGTGTGGAGTGAGTGTATGTTTAGCATGTCAAGGGACTTAAATAGCGAAGAAGATCTTAAAGGATCAGGTCTTTCTATGGGCTACAGAAAATAATATAGTGTTTAACGAAGATAAGTTCCAGCTCATGTGCTATGGAAAAAATGAAAATATATAGTACCAAGTACAAGTACACCGTACTTGTACACCGTACTTGGGCCAAGTACACACTGACATGTGGAACACAAATGTTAATGGGTAGGGTGGGAGAATTCAATTCGTTCACAAAAACATACAAGATACTTACCTTAGTGACTGTAGCCTGTCACTAAGGTAAGATTGAAGGTATTGCAGGAAGTGATATCTGACTCTATAATATTGTAGTTTAAGAACGAGGTTATTGTGGTTAACAGTGTCAAAACATTACATAGGTCAGGAAATAACCCAACAAGGTACTCAATATTATCAAGAGCAGCATGTATCAAGTTCATACTAATCCGTGCATCATTGATGCGTTTTTTGGATCTAAAGCCATATTGGCAAGAGCATATTGTGTTTAGATACATACGAGTAAAGTTGCTTGTATATTAACTTTTAAGATAATTTAGACAAGTTTGGCTAGATTGATATTGGTCTGTAATTGTTGACATAAGTGAGATCACAACTTTTAGGGACTGGGCTAACTTTTTTTTGTTAATATCAGGAAAGGTGTGGAGTTCAAGTGATTTGTTGTAGAGCAATGCAATGGCTGTAGCATGAAATCAGGAGTTTTTTTTTGTAAGTTACAGTTTGTTTCTCAGCCAGGGCACCTGACTTTGGTTTAAGAGAAAGAATAATGTCATTAACATCAGAGGTATTAGTGGGAGTTATATAATATTGATATAATAGACTATAAACAATATATTTACCAGGTAAACTCAGGTAAATATATTGTTGAAGTTTAATGGCATGTTTTAAGTTCTAAATTAGCTGAGTGAGGTAGCACCAGGTCGTAACTAAATAATAAACAGATATACAGTAATTCATATCTGTCATGTTCACAGAAAATGGTACCATCCGTTTTCTATGTGCGGCAGCTGAGACGCCAGAGAGAGAAGGTAAACAAGAGAGCGTACAGGACGCCCGCCAAGCTTGGTAGCTACTAGTCATGTAATCATATTAAGTATTAAAGTCAGTAACCAAGTCATGACTTTACATCAACCCTACAACCAAGACTTCCTCAGTAACACACAAACACCACATTGGCGACGAGGATGAACTGTGAACGCAGGTATTTGTTCAGTTTCAAACACAAGGGAGAAGCATGCTGCCTGGAGGAGGAAGAGAAGCTGTGAGCGCCATACCCGATGCTGTATGCTAACCGATGCTGTGTGCTAACCAATGCTGTGTGCTAAACGATGCTGTGTGCTAACCGATGCTGTGTGCTACCCAAGCTGTGTGCTACCCAAGCTGTGCTGAAGAAACTGTACTGAAGAATCTGCCGACGTTGTGTACGAAACGACGCTTTGATGTGTACAAAACCTGATGTTTTGGTTACGAAACCACGCTTCGTGCTACAAAATTCATCACACTGAACTGACTGCTGTACCAACTGCTGTACCAACTGCTGCTGTACCAACTGCTGTGCTGCTGCTGTGAGTAGGAACAACACATGTACACAAGGGCTAGGTAAGAAGTCAGTTGCTGCTATATTGTGCACTGTTGTGAACTTTTGCATTAAAATGCTTGTGTGCTTTGCAAAATTAAAGTAATTACAGTGAATTCTTGACTAACATATTCAGTGAATAAGTGTTTAATATTCTGAGGAACATTTAAGTGATAAGTTACATTTATTCAGTAAAAATGGCAAATATACCTCAGTTTCCTGCATTTGATCCTGACTGTGACCAGACAAACCTGTCACAGAGGTGGGTCAAATGGCTTAAAAGGTTTGAAAATTTGTTGATAGTTTCTGACATCAAAAGTGCTGAAAGAAAGCGTGCCTTTCTACTTCATTATGCAGGTGATAGAGTTTGTGACATCTTTGACACACTGAAAGACACTGGTGGTGCCAAAGATTATGACACTGCCAAAGCCAAACTAACAGAGCATTTCAAACCAAGGCAAAATACTGCTATGGAAATTATGCATTTCAGGAGAGCAAAACAACTCTCTAATGAAACTGTGAATCAATACCACACACGTCTGCAGGGTTTAGCAGCCCATTGTGAGTTTGCTGATGTTGACAAAGAAATCAAACAGCAAATAATTGAATCATGCACATCTACACGTCTTCGTCGAAGAGCTCTAGAACTTGTTGATGATGACAGTTCTCTTACCAAGATACTGGATATGGCTCGTCGAATGGAAGATGCTGCACGTGATGCTCGTGTCATGGAGTGCAGTGCTAATAACGGTTCTGCCACTGTTACTAACAGTGATGAGGTACGTAAGGTTCAGGGAGGACACCGTGATCAAAGAAGATATCATGGCAAACCTAACAGTAAATTTAGCCGAGAACCACGTCACAACTGGGGTCAAGGAACAAGGCTCAAGCAGTCACAACGACCCACATCAGAGGGTGTCAACAATAAATGTTACAATTGTGGAGGAGACTACCCACACCAAGATAATGTTTGTCCTGCTCAAGGTAAGAAGTGCTATGAGTGTGGAAAACTAGGTCATTTTGGTGCTATGTGTCGTTCTGCACTAAAGAAACCACAGTCAATGAATAAAAGCACTGTACGAGGATCAGGTCATAGGGGTCGAGGTGGTAAACACAATATTGCACCTCATATCCAGAATGTTAATAATGTACAAGACAACATTTCATTACAACCAGTCTCAGATGACAGTGAATGTGATTATACTTATGGAGTACAAGCAATCACAGAATGGAATGATCTTCCAAACAACCCAGAGACATGTGTATACATTGCTGGTATTTGTCTCAAAGTTCTCATTGACACTGGATCAAACATTGACACCATTGCTGAGTGCCACTATGAAAAATTTAAAAAACAGTTCCCAAAGCTTGAGAACTATAATGGCAAAGCCACTGCCTATGCTTCAAAGGTAGCCTTGCCAGTGATTGGAACTTTCACTGCAGAGATTAAGTCAAAGAATGCAATGCTCATTACTACATTCCATGTTGTTAGGAATGCAAAGGAGTCTTTACTCAGTTACAAGACTTCAACCAAATTGGGGCTACTTCAGCTTTCTAATGCTGTAGCAGTGGAATCTGCAAACAATGTTGATGGTATTGTTGCTGAATTTTCGGATCGATTTAAATCCATAGGTTGTTATACTGATAGCAAAGTACATCTGCATATCAACCCAGATGTAATTCCAGTTGCCCAACCACATCGCCGACAACCATTCCATACTCGCAAGAAAGTCGATGCCGAACTGGATAGGCTGATCGACCTAGATATCATTGAACCAGTAACAGGTCCAACACCATGGGTAAGCCCAATTGTCACTCCACCAAAGCCGAAGAATCCAGATGAGATACGCATTTGTGTGGACATGCGTGTTCCCAACAAGGCAATAATGCGTGAACGCCATCCTACACCCACTGTAGATGATATGATTTACCGCTTGAATGGTGCAACTGTATTCAGCAAGTTAGATTTAAACAAGGGCTATCATCAGCTTGAACTTGATGATGAGAGTCGCTTCATCACAACGTTTACGACACATCGAGGTCTGTATAGGTACAAGCGCCTGAGTTTTGGTATCAACAGTGCTGCCGAGGTATTACAGCACATCATCAGCCAGGTATTGCAAGACATACCTAATGCTGACAACATGTCTGATGACATCATTGTTTATGGCCGTACCCAAGCTGAACACGACAAAGCTCTTCGTGCAACATTGCAACGCTTACGAGAAAAGAATCTGACGTTAAGCCGAGCAAAGTGTGAGTTCAATCAACATAAAATTTAATTCTTTGGACATGTACTTAGTGACAAAGGTCTGTCTCCAGATCCTAAGAAAGTTGCAGATATCAAGAATGCTGCACCTCCTTCAACGTCCACTGAAGTACATAGTTTTCTGGGAATGGCAAACTACTGTTCTCGCTTCATTCCAGATTTTGCTACCATTACAAAGCCTCTACGTGAGCTCCTGAAGAAAAATGCATCATGGTACTGGAGCGATATCGAGCAAAATGCATTTGATGCTGTGAAAGATGCACTAGTAGAGAATGCGACTGCTGCATACTTTGATCCATCAATGGACACTGAGTTAACGGTGGATGCTAGTCCTGTTGGATTAGGTGCTGTTTTAGCCCAACACAAACCTGGTCAACCAGATTCCAGAGTAGTAATTGCCTACGCCAGCCGTTCTCTCACAGATGTTGAGCAACGATACAGTCAGACAGAGAAGGAAGCTCTTGCTCTTGTATGGGGCTGTGAACACTTTAATGTGTATCTGCTTGGTGCACCCTTCACCACGATAGTCACTGACCACAAACCGTTGGAGACCATCTTCAATAATCCAAAGTCCAAACCACCAGCTCGCATTGAGAGATGGGCTCTTCGTCTGCAACCATACAACTTTACGGTGAAATACAAGCCGGGTGCAGGCAATCCCGCTGATTACATCAGTCGACATCCTGCAAACAGTTTCACCATCACCAAGCATCAGCAAGTTGCCGAGGAATATGTACACTCTGTAACCTGTGATGCAGTCCCTAAGGCTCTCACTCTTGATGAAATCCGTACTGCAACCCTGGAGGACCCAACTCTGCAAGCAACAGTGGATGCATTGACTAAGAAAAAGTTTCCACGCATCCCACCCTCAGGAGTTGACCAAGATGCATTCAAAGCACTTGAACGCTTCCAGACAGAATTAAGTGTTACGCAACAACGCGACACTGTGCTGCGAGGTACTCGTATCGTTATTCCAGCTGTTCTCCAGCAACGTGCTCTGAAGCTTGCACATCAAGGACACCAAGGTCTTGTTAGGACCAAACAGCTGCTACGAGAAAAGGTGTGGTTTGCTGGCATTGATCGTCAAGCAAAGGATATGCATGATGCCTGTGTCCCTTGCCAAGCTGCAGTGGATACTTCAAGACCAACACCTCTACAACCTTCACCACTACCTGCTGCACCATGGACGGAAGTATCGATGGACTTCTGCGGACCGCTACCAACTGGAGAGTACTTGATGGTAGTCATTGATGATCACTCACGTTATCCAGAAGTAGAAATCATCAATTCCACATCTGCAAAGGCCGTCATTCCGAAACTTGACAAGATCTTTTCAAACTTTGGCATTCCTGAAGTTGTCAAGACAGACAATGGACCGCCATTCAATGGACAAGACTTCGTCAACTTTGCTGAGCATATTGGATTCAAACACCGCCGTGTGATGCCACTACGTCCTCAAGCAAATGGAGAAGTTGAGAGATTCATGCAACCTCTCATGAAAGCGGTACGCTGTGCTCATGCCGAAGGACGATCCTGGAAACAAGCTATGTATGCTTTTCTCAGGAACTACCGTGCAACACCGCATGGAACACTGGGCAAATCACCTGGTGAACTTTTATTTGGACGTCCTATGAGAATCGCACTACCCGTCATGCCAGCCGAGGTAACGGATAAACGTCTCGCTCAGAAGGATGCACTAGCCAAGGGCAAAATGAAAATTGCTCATGATCAACGTGCAAAGGAACAGTTCATAAAGGTTGGTGACACTGTTCTCGTTAAAAAGAAAAAAGAGGGAAAGTTAGATATGCCGTATGATACAAAACCATATAAAGTGATTAGTGTAAAAGGAACTATGGTAACAGCTAGTAATAGAGATCATAGTATAACACGTAATATGGCTTATTTTAAAGTGATTCCAACTAGTGTAGAAAATGATGAAGTGCAAAGTCGTGCAAAAGAAAAAGAAAAAAATAGTTATAACCCGACAAACAATTCATCAAGGGATGTTATTGCATTTAAGGACTCTCGTCCTAAACGTCATGTTAAACGCCCTACACGATTTGATGATTAATTGTGTTCCTATGTAATGAAAAGTATTTACTTATTGTGCTAAACTAAATTTAATATTGTTTGAATAATGCAGATATCTCATTCAATATTTTGTAACTTTGTATTACAGTTTCTTTCATGTTTGTTTAACATTGCATATGTATTTTTAACATTGAAATCCTTTGTGGAAAAGATTAAGTTGTTTAAATTCTTTGTGTGCTTAATTAATGTTAAATGTATGCAGTATCTCTTGATATGTTAATAACTTACTTTGTGTCAAAAACTTTGCTTTGTGCTACAAGCATGGTAGACATCCTGTATTCATTCTTTTTAAAGAAAAGGAGGGATGTCATGTTCACAGAAAATGGTACCATCCGTTTTCTATGTGCGGCGGCTGAGACGCCAGGGAGAGGAGGTAAACAGGAGAGCGTACAGGACGCCCGCCAAGCTTGGTAGCTACTAGTCATGTAATCATATTAAGTATTAAAGTCAGTAACCAAGTCATGACTTTACATCAACCCTACAACCAAGACTTCCTCAGTAACACACAAACACCACAATATCCAGAGTCTGACTAATATATTTGCCAGTGTTGATTCAGGGTAATATAAATGCCAGAGTCAGATTAATATAACTGCCAGAGTCAGGTTAATAAATGCCAGAGTCATGCTAATACATGTACAAAAAAATGTACTCACTTAGTTGTAATGTAGTCACCTAGTTGTATTTAAGGAGGTTGAAATTTAAAATTCAAAATATATAATTTGAGAAAGATTTCTAAAAAACATATATATACCATTTTAATATTTAAACTGTTTAATATGATAAAACAGTTTGAAGCATTAAAAGCCACAACATAGGAGAAATCTGAGAACAAGTGATGTTTTTTTACCCACATGATTATTAACATATGGAACTACCTACCCGCCGAATACGTAAATGGCAAAACTCTACTAACTTTTAAAGTATAGATCATCAAGGCAAATGAGGGGACCTTCTACAAGCAGCTGGCTTTCAGTCTTTTTCAAGACCACTAGTATTTCTGGATCTCAGGTAAACTCAGGTACAGTAATATAATTCTGTACAATATCACAGGTATGAATTCCTGCTAGGCTAAATTGCTAACTCTCTCTGCACACTCTTGTATCAACTCCTAGCATCTTCAACTGGTAAGCACCACACTAAATACACAGTAGGTAATTACAGTTCAGTAATTCTTAACTAAATAATAAGAGTATCTCCAGCAAAATAAGAACTTTATTTATGAGACTAATGACACTTATATATCATGTAAGATGAAACAGTATATTGTAACAAGGAGTTTATATCATTATATTATCATTTTTACTTTCTCAACCCAATGTACCTTCTAATATAGAAATAAATAAAAAAATAAATAAATAAATATATACACGAGAATATTCACACACATTATATATATATATATATATATATGTCGTACCTAGTAGCCAGAACGCACTTCTCGGCCTACTATGCAAGGCCCGATTTGCCTAATAAGCCAAGTTTTCATGAATTAATTGTTTTTCGACTACCTAACCTAACTTTTTCGGCTACACACACACACACATATTATATATATATATATATATATATATATATATATATATATATATATATATATATATATATATATATATATATATATATATATATATATATATATATATATTTATTTATTTATGCATATACAAGAAGGTACATTGGGAATGTGAGGATACATAATATGGTAATTACAGTCTTGTAAAGCCACTAGTACGCGCAGCGTTTCGGGCAGGTCCTTAATCTAAGAAAATTTTAAGTAGGTAAATACTTGTAAAATTTATAGGAAAAAAAAAATGATAACAGTTACATGGAATGAAAAAAAGAAGATGAGAGAAAATTGTAGGTACAGTATAATAAAGCACATAGGTATCTAAGATTGATTACAATGACAGCTTAAATGGTAGTTGACAAAAATTGGTAGGCACAATACAGCAGAAAACAATATAAGATTGATTGCAATGACAGCTTGAATGGTAGTTGACAAAAATTGGTAGTCACAATACAGCATATGGCTATTATATATATATATATAAATTATATATAAAAGATGTCTACATATAAAGATTCACACATTCTGGACTGACTACCTAAAATGGTAATTTTGCTTTATCATCTGAATGCACCAAACTGTGCCTTTTCATATTTCCAAACTGAAGTCGAACACCTGAAAATGAATATATCCATGAAAACTGAATCACGTCATACTATTTGGAGAATTGTTAGTTCTTTTTCATACTAATATGTCTAGTTTGTGTCAGATAAGTATTCATCCCGATGGTTGGTAAATATTGGTGAAACAGAAGGATAAAAGTCAAACATCTGTTAACTTTTCTTTTAAAGTACTGTATAGCTGGAAAATATCAGGCAAACCTTTGACAATCTGCCGATTTCCTTTCCTCTTCAAGGCTACTATTGTTAGTGTCTGTCACGGTAAACCTTTGTAAAATCGGAAAATTTGTTCAACAGGACCCTGCACTAGAATTGATGTTGGGAGACGCTCTGCTTTTTTTTTTTTTTTTTTGAGATATATACAAGAGTTGTTACATTCTTGTACAGCCACTAGTACGCGTAGCGTTTCGGGCAAGTCCTTAATCCTATGGTCCCTGGAATACGATCCCCTGCCGCGAAGAATCGTTTTTTCATCCAAGTACACATTTTACTGTTGCGTTAAACAGAGGCTACAGTTAAGGAATTGCGCCCAGTAAATCCTCCCCGGCCAGGATACGAACCCATGACATAGCGCTCGCGAAACGCCAGGCGAGTGTCTTACCACTACACCACGGAGACTGTAAATGCATTGAGACTGCATTGCGATCCATCAGCTTCGTGGCTGACGGATTAATATTTGACTGTTGGTCAGGACTTGAGCATTGTTAATTACAGTTACACTCTGTTGGAGCACTAGACGGTCAATGGTCGTCGTTCTTCTTTATGATAGGTTCAGTTTATTGTTTAGTCACGGGAGACATCTCCCGTCAGGCAGGGTGCGATCGCACCTCCACAGATCTCCAGTATCATCTACTGATACTGGTAATGGCTCAGAGAGGGCATCCACTTACGGGCTATTCATGGCTGTGCCACCTTTTGGGTGGCTTAATCTTCATCAATCACCAATCAATCAATCTATTGTTTAGTGGCCAGTATTATTCAGTTTATTGGCCAGTGCGTTGGCATCAGTTCTCATTGACGAACGAGCAAAAATTAGAAGGATTTAAATCGTAATATAAATAGTTATCTCATTTCTTCTTTCCTTTGAATGTCAGTGACTGTGCTTCTGCTATGCTTAATTGCCTCAAAAGCGGGCAATTTTCATGATACCTTAAATTATAAAGGCAAAATTTGGGCCGAGTATACATGTATAAGCAAAATTGACTGAGTATCCGCAAAAATTAAGAAAAGAAAACAGCCCGCCCATTACATTAAAGAAAACGTATTCCTCGTTTCGGGGAGAATATTCTAAGGAGGCCAGCCGGTAACTGGAACAGCCCGGTAAGTGCATTTATGTACTAAATACGTAAGTATGAAAATGTACTTATTACACTTAGTATTAAAACGTACTGTCTATTCGGAGGATGGGTTGAAAATTTCCTTAAATTTCATAATTCTGAGAAATTAGCAGTGAACAGTGAAGGACTCTGTCATTCTCGTGTGCTGTGGAGCACCGCGTACCATTGTACCTAATGTACCGCTTCAGTAAGGAGGGTGTGGTATCGTATTCCATCTGCGTGTGATCAGTTGTCTGCGCATCCCCGGCTGCCTTCATCCGAGTGTGTCCGCGCCACCTGGTCTCTGTGTGTGGAGCTAATCCGCGCGGTCTAAAGACCCCGTGTTCCAAAAGACTACGTGTACGAAGTAGTGAGGCGCCTACTTCATCATCCAGCAGCAGCAGCAGTGGGATTGAGGTTGACAAGTATGTATGTGTGTGTACTTGGCGGGCTCGCGAGAATGATGTAAGTATACTGTTTCCGTTTTTGGGTAATAATACTCTGAAGCTGGTTTCGCACTCAGTGTTCCATCTGTCCTATGTCCCTGTCGACCACTTGGTGAGGTGAATGGGAATTGGAGATGTGTGAGGTTTGACGTCAAGTTGAGGTGTGAGCCTACTGTGAGGTTTACGTGTGTGAGGACACAGAGACACATTCAGTGGTGGAGTAAAGTGATCTTTAATTTTTTTCCATTTCTCTATATGTGTCATGTATGTAATTCTGCTGTAATTTGATACCCTTTTTTCAGCAGTGAAAGTGGTAACAGGGAGGTTTCCCTAGGTTATTGATAATTCTTTATTATATTGGCCAGTGCTTATTTTACTGTTGTGTTGTGGTAAAGTTGTGAATTATTGGGGAAGATAATTACTGGGGAAGTCATTTACAAGTTTTGCCGTGAGTGGCAAGGATGTACTGTGATGTACCGTGTTGTACCATGTGTAAACTGTAGACAAGTTGTGTCCTTGGTAGAATGCCTTGTGTACTGTGAAGGATTCCATGAGAATTGAAGTCATTTAAAGTCACCAGGGGTCACGATTTACTTAACGAGGTCATTGTTATTTTGTTGAACATCGTTGTGATTAACGCAGAGACGTGTAATGGCAACAGTCACAGTGAAGTTCATGCAGTGGAGGAATTACCAAGTGAAGACTAACGTAGTGTTAACGATTTAACGAGCTGTCGTTAATTGATTGATTAACGTAAGAGGGTTGACTGGTCTGTCATGATTGGAGTCAATTGCACTGTTGTAATTCATTGGACTCATCATATCTGTCTGCGGGCAGAGGGATTAAGGACTCGTAGCTAATTAAGGAGATTTTGTTTTAATTTTTTTTTATTTTACATGCAAGCATGCATATAAGTTACAATAAAAGCAGAAACAAATATAACATAGAACAAAGGTACAAAGCACAAAGCACACATATGTACACGGACAAAGGAACAAAGCAAGAGAAGACCAGCCAGAAGTGCTGACCACAAAACAAAAATGCGTATACAAACATAACACAAATATAAACACAGAGGAAGACAAACATAGGGGAAAACCCCAGAACAAATTGCACACAAAACAAGCCTACTAACACCTCAAACACAGACGGAGAGGCACCAACACAAATCGAGAAACATACAATAATAAGGATAATAACAATAAAGGAAACAGATCTGCCATAACAAATGGGAGGCTAAACAAAATGGCAAAACAGAACAAAGAGCACAACCCCTGGCGGGAACACGCCAACAGCCTGAAGGGCACACAATATTACAAAAACAAGTGCACACGACATCCACAACCGAACACACAAACGCACAGGAACGACACCCCCTCACCAGCCATACAAAGAAAACCCACAACACGAACCAGGAAACAAAACCCAGCCCACCCACTCACACACACACACCCCATAACCATGTACACAACAGGAAACACAGAATACACAAAAATCATTTGCGAGGAACAAAGTGAGAAGTGTACTTCTCCGGGAAAAAATCGTAAGGATACTTCCTCTTGTAAGCTTCCCAGACCAAATCTTCAAGGTCGGTAGGGTTTTTTATCCACCACTGCCGAGGGGGTACCATAAACTCAGGAACATCCAGATCAGGCGGCATCGGCCAACGCCCGAGGTCACTGACGCAAGTCGCATAACGAGGCTGAGGAGCGCCATCCACGCCCTTTGAGGAAGCAGACGACACTGGAGAAGCGGACGAGGGCTGCTGAGACTGCCTCGCCGTCGTGTGCACAGGAGCAGGGGCCGGACGGTGAGAAGGTAGCACCTCCATGGAGACCGCAGGAGACTCGGAAGAGACTGATGGAGACGGAAGAGGCGGCATGACCGCTGCCGAGAAAACGGGTAACGAGGAAGGGGCCACAGAACTCCCAGAGCGAGCATCCTTTCTCAACACAATCACCAGGCTACCCCGCTCACCACCAACCTCAGCAGGGGGAACCACCCCCACGAAGAACCGGAGCCATCCGACGCAGGCAACGCACCTGAAGCAGGACCCTCCGACACCAGACCAGAAGGGGAGGCCGAAACACCGGCACCGGCATCCTCGGGCAAGTGCACCTCCACCACCACCGTAGTGTGCACCACAACCAGAGCCATCTCACCATCACCGGAAGGACCACACTCGTCGAAGTCGCCAACGTCAGCCCACGCAGAAGAAGAACGCCGAGAACGCTTAGGCTCGGGCCGCACATCATCAGACCCGGAGGCAGACTCAGCGACATGCACAACACTAGCCGGGGGAACCGACACACGCCGCAGTACAGCAGCATCCTCAACCACATGGGGCACCAGGCCAGGCACAGGAGGAAGCGCCGGATCCACCCCAGCTCCCAGCACAGCCGGAATAGACGGCGAGGGTGCAGGGACTCGGACAGATGCAGCAGAGGAAGAACTGGAAGACGAGGGGTCCGAGCAGACGGCAGTCGGAAGAGGCTCAGGGACACCAGCCGGAGCAGGCTGAGCACCAGGCGAGGACACAACCTCTGGAGGAGAGGCGACAACAACAGGGGGTGCAACAGGCAGAGCAACAGCTGGCACAGAGGGCACCTCCTTAGCCGAAGAGACGTCCACATCCACCGAATCATCCCCCACAAGAAGCGGCAGAAAATCCTCCTCACTGAAGAGATTCACTGGGGCAACAGCAGGCGCTGAACAGTCAGCAGCCTGATGGCCCATAAGGCCACAACGATAACACGTCGTGGCTGGCGGGCGTAAAACACCCGAACGATGTACCCCATAAGACACACAGAGAACGGAATATCTGCCCGGAGTCTCATTTTGAATTTCACTATCGCCCGACCGGCCGTTACCAACTCGATCCCATAAATTGCTAACACAGGGACAGATAGCAAATCACAATCTCCGGGTAACCGGCCCGCACAGAGAATTCAAGTCCCACAGACTGAGCCCGAACGACAGGGGGGACAGGGTCCCTCATCGTAATTCCACGTCAGCACAGGCAAGCAGAGACACACCCGCCCCCAACCGGCCAAACCGGTAAACAAGCACCAACTGCCGGAGCGCCGAGGCAACACGTCTGCCCCCTACCGAAGCTAGGGCCAGACTCCTTAAGGAGAATTAGTACCCGCCACTTAGTGATTTCACAAGGTCTTGATGTTGTTGTTTACATGGAGTGTCTTGTAAGTTTGTGTGGTACAGTAGTCTACCCTCGTTAAGGTAATCTTGTCGTAAGACCGGAAATTAACTGTCAGTTGAGAGACAGTAGGCTTTATCAATACTCGTCTGAATTAATAGGCTGTTGTATTCAGTAATTAATTGGGAATTACTCACCGAATGTATGACTTTAAAGTTGATGTAATTACTTGATTTACGAGTTATTGCTGCCATTTATTAAGTGTCATTGAGACACGTGTGTGTTAACATAATTTTTTAAATTCAATTAGTGTAACTTTTGTTGTTGATTGTCCTGAGAGACAAGTGTTAACATAAGATTCTTTATAAGCAGTTATCATTCTTGGATTAACTGCCTTGTTATCTCGTTGGGAGCAGCGAGCGCCAGTCAAGTTTTGTGATTATAGTATTTATTCATCGTGAAGCCGTGACAATATTGATTGCAAGCTTGCGTCATCAGTGGGCACCACTTTGTTCAGTTAGCGTCATTAGTCAGTCAGCGACGACGGGATAAGGATACCGTGTGTCCATCAGGCTGTTGATTAGCTGTTCTTTAAAGCACCACTGGAGTGACAGTAAAGTAACGTAAACTCTTTATTGTAGTAGTTCTAGTTTTTTGTGAATAAAATGTTGTTTTAGAAAACGGTCGTTTACGTCAAACCTTCCAATTTTACTGCCCCACATTTCATGTTCTGCAACGCTTTGCCTGCTTATGTTCATATCATGTCTGTATCTAAAGCTCGAGTCCATTGCACAGCACCACACTTCTATAAATAATGAAGTGAGAATCCATCGGCTACCCTCTATTAGCTCTGCTAGGAGCCAGCGACCTAAGTGACAGGTGACATTCGTGTGGTGTCACCTGACAGTTTGCTCCTGCGGTCCTATGATCAAAGGCTTTAAGATTAAATATCTGCCACTGGCAGCTCTTGCTGTTTAAGGTCTGCCTCACTTGCGAGGTAGTTACAATTAATGTAACCTGAGTGGCACAAACAGAGGTATTTCCCCTCTCCAGCTCCCAACACTCCTACCATCACCATCTCAGCAGATGCACTAGTAGACATGCTGTCTACAAATACCAATAGCACCACCAACGCTCCTAAAATAGCTTCTATCACTAATCCACGACACCTGAGCCTACTCCAGATTGCGAGACGAAAGACGAAATCACCAACTATGGATGTTACGGATTCTTCAGATTAGGAAATTTTAGTAGGAGCTCCACCGTTGCAGCACAAAAGACACCTATTTTGTACAATATATTCTCATGGAGGCTACCTTACCAAACTCCAATGACAGCATTGCTCAGCCAATGTCTCAGCCTGTGGGAACCGACCTGTGAGATTTATATTTATTTAATAGATATGAATTTATATTTACGTTAATTTATATATTTCGATAGCAATTAGTATGATGTTAAGTGGACTGTATTTCTGCAATAATCTCACAAATCGATCCTTACACATTAGGGGGAGGTTATATAAAATTTATATATATGTAGCCAATCAAACTACAGTAATAACTACATATATTAGTATACATTGAGGAGGTTCCTTATCTTACTGTACAGCAGGCTTAGTCCACCAGGTATAACTAGGACATAGACACCAAATTATCCTCGTTTGAAGCAGCTTCCATTACCCAGTAACTGATATACCAAGCTTGCTTCCTCTTCTTGTTCCTGTCAAAGGGCGCTAGCTGTAAAGCCAGAATTCTAATATATGACAGCTATATCAGAGAAAACACCGCATAATAGATATGATAAGGACCATGGCTTAATTACCTTTATTAAGTCGATCATTTATGTTGTCACTGGTTCGCCCAATATCTACCTAACATTAATGGCTTTAAATGATTAGATAAATGGGTTTCGGAAAGACACCTCCCTTGTGTTTGTTGACAGCGTGTTGATGATGGTAGAACTTTGGTCTCCACAACACCTCGTCCAAGAGAATTTATAGGAGCTGTTTACTCCACGACTCTGGTCTAACAACAATGGCTGACCTCTTCCTCCTCACTGACGCTACTGGCATACTTTGTCTAGATGTCAGTAAGTGATAGAAGGGTCACATTTACTTTATTTTGATACTGATAATTAAGTTAATTTAAAAGAGATGTTTTTATGATGGTAAAAGTCCAAAGACTAATGTATTTAAGAATAATTCTCAACATAATAGTTGGTGAATTTATAATAGTGTGTGGCAATGATATCCCATTTTCTATTGACAGAAATTTCCACTACAAGCTACATTTTCTATGAGTTAACTTGTGTATACAATGGAGCAGTAATATTATCTGCCTGTTGAATTGATATTATTAAATGGTGTCGGTTTTCCGACATAATTCCCCGGGGGCTGCTCACGGGTCGAAGTCCTATTTAGAACAGACGAACACCGATACTCCTCCTACGAATTATTAGATTAATTTGATGTTATTAGTTGGTAATCACACATTTGTGCATCTGTTCGTACAGGACGGATGTCCCGTACTAGAGTTGCAGGGGTTAGAAGTCTAATGCGATTTCATTTCCCTGTTAACTCTTGAGAGGCTAAAATTCAAGCCTATTTACATATTATTTAACCCATAGGACTGAATGTGATCAAGTACTACAGTCAAGTATGATTCAGGGACTGCAATGAGATCAGTGACATTAGATATAACTTGAAGCTTGTTCAGGTAACTGATCACTGATATATAAACACTGAGGCCCATGGAATTCATCTTGATTAAATAATATATGTATCAATATCAGTCATCTGATTTATTGGGGTTTAATTTAGTAAATTGATTCAGAGGATTGAATAGCCCATCATTAGAGCTAAGTATGGTTCTGAGACTGCAGTGGGTTCAGTGACATTGGTTGCAGTGACTTGTAGCTGTTTAGGCTACTGTTCACTGATTTGCCACTGAAGCCTCACAAACTCATCTTCAGCTTTAAATGATGATATTAACATCAACCTCTGTTGCTATAGTCACCTGTAATCTCCTTAGTATAATGCTACTGGAGAATTATAATCAACTGACAAATTTAGATTTCTATTGGTATTGTTTATCTGCAGGCATAGGTCTCCTCAGGCTTAATACTGGGCCTGAGAGTAATTTGCACCTGCAGAATTTAGCATGGTTATGCCCTGATATTTAGTAGGCTACCGATGAATCGATGGTAGTAGTCTGTACCTACAAGGAGACCGAAGTCGGTGAGGTGATCAGACTTAATGTTATCTGCCAATTTTGTTCCTCTATTTCTCAGGAATTTGGCTGTTACTCTTAGACCTTGAACTTGTAGGTCTACTGGTATTTTGTCCACCACAATGGCTTGTACTTGACAGACGTACCTGCCTAAACGTACTGATGTTTGTACCACCTGGTAGACTTGAGGTCCTGCATCTGTCAGAAACCCTGAGATGTTGATTGTCGTCTGGGCTACAGGCCTCAATTGTAGTTCATCTGCCAACTTTTTAGTGACATGTTCTCTGGGGCCCTTGGTCAAACAACCCACAGGTATGGCTCTTGGCCCTCTTATTCTGGATGGTAATATGGGCCGTAGGCAAAGTTGTATTACCTTTAGACTTTGCCGATTGGACACTCGTTGTCTGTTGCACCTTGCAGCACTGTACTGTGGTGGGAATGCTATCTTCCACCTTGGGGTTTGGAGACTTTGTTTTGGTGTCTCCGCACAATGTTGCATGGTGTTGACCCTTGTTACACCTAATACAGGTGTGTAATTGGGTTTCACAGTCGATGATGTTATGTTTCCTGAGGCACCTCGTGCAATGTTGCAAATCTTTGAGTCGCTCAACACGGGCGTCACTCTCAGGAAAATTAGGGCAGTGGTATATTGAATGTTTCTCACTGCAGAACAAACATGTTCCATAGCTTCCAGTACCCTTTGGAGTCACGTTCTTGGGTGACAGTAACTATAGGCTTGGAGGGTCCCACTACATATACGCCCACACTGCCACTGTTCCACTTTGGTGTTGAATTATATTGTCTAGATTGATTTGGAGTACCTTTGGTACTCTGTGTTTACTATTATTGGTTTCTGAGGGTTTACTTGGTGGTTTTAATTTGTCATGTGTTCGTAATTGATGAACTACTGACAGTAAACCCTCAGATATTTCATTCATGGATAAGATGCTTTTATTGTAATGAGCACTCATTTGTCTCAATATGTCCCTAGGTATTTTCTCCTGGACAATTATTTTCAAGACCCACTGAGCCCCGTTTGTATCTGCTGTCAGGCTGAGGGCTTTGATCATTGATTCTACCTCCAGCTTGAAGACTTGGAGTGAATCAGCTGAAGCCTCCGGTGGGGGTAAATGCAACAGCTCATGAACTAAATGTGATGTTCTTACTTCTGGATCAGCATAATTATCCTTGAGGAGTTGTACTGCCAGATCATAGCCGTCATTAGTTAATCTCAGATGGGATACTACTGTTTTAGCCTCACCTGATAATTGTCCTTGCAAATAAGAGAATTTACTACTCTTTGGTAAAGATTGTTTTGAGTCCATAAGGTCTTCGAATTTGTTCCAAAATTCGTCCCAATCTTCCTCAACTTTTCCTGAGAAAGTGGGTAAATTAATTGGAGGGAGTCGAGCTTCTGCTTGACTCGTATTAGATGCAACTGTTGTTGTTGTTGCCTTGTTCTGGGCAATTAATTTGACGTAAGGCTGTAACGTGGCCTGAGTGTGATCTTCATAACTCGCTAGATCAACCATAATGTCGTCTATTTCTGTTTATGATAAATTGGTGTTGGCAAGTTCAGCCACATATGTTGCTATTTGGCATTTGATTTGCTCAAATTTACCTGCAGCTGCTTGATAATAGCTTTCCAGGTCAGCATAATCAACTGGAGATTGTTGTGACAAATCTTCACATTTCTTGATCTGTCTTGTTAAGTGGCCTTTCCCAGCAAACAATTTTAGGTTGCCACAACATATCTGGAAAGTATTTGAAAGGATTGGAAACGTTTGTTTTATCGTATCAGATACGATATTGTGTGTGGACTTAAATAGGTTTCCAAAACTTATAACCAAAACCTACGTATCTAACACTAATTTGAGATGTTGTGACAACTTTACAATCCTAACCTGAATCATTCATAATCCATTCATATACCAATATGAATCTCTTATGAAAGGTTTGAGCCTATAATATGAACCCTTTTCACATCTTTGTGTTTAAAGTTAAATTTCTTGAAATTAAATTATATTTTATATTATATTATTTTTATTATATTTTATATTATATTATTATTTTCAATTTAAATATTAAAACCAATTTAAGGGTAAAAAAAATCTAATAATTTATATTTCTTTTATTATTTACTAACAATTATAATTATTTTCTAACGGAGAGAGGGGAGGCTGTACGGCGGAGAGTGGCGGCTGTGGCGGACAGTGGCGGATAGTGGCGGCGGGCGGACAGTGGCGGATAGTGGCGGCGGGCGGACAGTGGCGGCGGCGGGCGGACAGTGGCGGCGGGCGGACAGTGGCGGCGGTGGCGGATAGTGGCGGCGGGCGGACAGTGGCGGCGGTGGCGGATAGTGGCGGCGGGCGGATAGTGGCGGCTGTGGCGGATAGTGGCAGCGGGCGGACCGTGGCGGCTGTGGCGGCGGTGGTGGACAGTCCGGCGGGCGGACAGTGGCGGCGGCGGGCGGACAGTGGCGGCGGCGGGCGGACAGTGACGGCGGCGGGCGGACAGTGGTGGCGGCGGGTGAACAGTGGCGGCGGCGGGCGGACAGTGGCGGCGGCGGGCGGACAGTGGTGGCAGCGGGCGGACAGTGGTGGCGGCGGGCGGACAGTGGTGGCGGCGGGCGGACAGTGGTGGCGGCGGGCGGACAGTGGTGGCGGCGGGCGGACAGTGGTGGCAGCGGGCGGACAGTGGTGGCGGCGGGCAGACAGTGGTGGCGGTGGCAGACAGTGGTGGCGGTGGCAGACAGTGGTGGCGGTGGCGGACAGCGGTGGCGGTGGCGGATAGTGGCAGCGGACGGACAGTGGCGGAGGGCGGACAGTGGCGGCGGTGGCGGATAGTGGCGGCGGGCGGACAGTGGCGACGGGCGGACAGTGGCGGCGGTGGCGGATAGTGGCGGCGGGCGGACAGTGGCAGCGGGCGGACAGTGGCGGCGGTGGCGGATAGTGGCGGCGGGCGGACAGTGGCGGCGGGCGGACAGGGCGGCGGCGGGCGGACAGTGGCGGCGGGCGGACAGTGGCGGCGGGCGGACAGTGGCGGCGGTGGCGGATAGTGGCGGCGGGCGGACAGTGGCGGCGGTGGCGGATAGTGGCGGCGGGCGGACAGTGGCGGCGGGCGGACAGTGGCGGTGGTGGCGGATAGTGGCGGCGGGCGGACAGTGGCGGCGGTGGCGGATAGTGGCGGCGGGCGGACAGTGGCGGCGGGCGCACAGTGGCGGCGGTGGCGGATAGTGGCGGCTGTGGCGGATAGTGGCTTCGGGCGGACCGTGGCGGCTGTGGCGGCGGTGGTGGACAGTGGCGGCGGGCGGACAGTGGCGGCGGCGGGCGGACAGTGGCGGCGGCGGGCGGACAGTGGTGGCGGCGAGCGGACAGTGGTGGCGGCGGGCGGACAGTGGTGGCGACAGGCGGACAGTGGTGGCGGCGGGCGGACAGTGGTGGCGGCAGGCGGACAGTGGTGGCGGCGGGCGGACAGTGGTGGCGGTGGGCGGACAGTGGTGGCGGTGGCGGACAGTGGTGGCGGTGGCAGACAGTGGTGGCGGTGGCGGACAGTGGCGGACAGTGGCGGCGGTGGCGGACAGTGGCGGACAGTGGCGGACAGAGGCGGCGGTGGCAGACAGTGGCGGCGGTGGCGGACAGTGGCGGCGGTGGCGGACAGTGGCGGCGGTGGCAGACACTGGCGGCTGTGTCTGGCGGTGGTGGCGGGCGGTGGCGGGCGGCGGCGGCTGTGATGAGTGGTGGCGGCTGTGGTGGGTGGTGGCGGCGGTGGTGGTGGGTGGTGGCGGCTGGCGGTGGTGGGTGCTGGCAGCGGTGGTGGTGGGTGGTGGCGGCGGGTGGTGGGTGGTGGCGGCTGTGGTGGGTGGTGGCGATCAGCGGTGGTGGGGGCTGGTGGCGGCTGGCGGTGGCGGCTTGCGGTGGCGACTGTGGCAATGGGCGGTGACGGCTGATAGCGGGCGGTGGTGGCGGCTGGTGGCAGGTGGTGGTAGTGGTGGTGGCGGCTGGTGGTGGCGGCTGGTGGCGGGCGGTGGCAGCTGGTGGTGACAGCTGGTGGCAGTGGCAGCTGATGGCGGCTGGTGGTGGCGGTGGTGGCGGGCGGTGGCAGCTGGTGGCGGCTGGTGGTGATGGCTGGTGGCAGCTGATGGCGGCTGGTGGTGGAGGTGATGGCGGCTGGTGGTGGCGGTGATGGCGGCTGGTGGTGGCGGCTGGCGGTGGCGACTGTGGCAACGGGCGGTGGCGGCTGTGGTGGGTGGTGGCGATCAGCGGTGGTGGGGGCTGGTGGCGGCTGGCGGTGGCGGCTTGCGGTGGCGACTGTGGCAACGGGCGGTGACGGCTGATAGCGGGCGGTGGTGGCGGCTGGTGGCAGGTGGTGGTAGTGGTGGTGGCGGCTGGTGGTGGCGGCTGGTGGCGGGCGGTGGCAGCTGGTGGTGACAGCTGGTGGCAGTGGCAGCTGATGGCGGCTGGTGGTGGCGGTGGTGTCGGGCGGTGGCAGCTGGTGGCGGCTGGTGGTGACGGCTGGTGGCAGCTGATGGCGGCTGGTGGTGGAGGTGATGGCGGCTGGTGGTGGCGGTGATGGCGGCTGGTGGTGGCGGCTGGCGGTGGCGACTGTGGCAACGGGCGGTGGCGGCTGATGGTGGGCGGTGGTGGCGGCTGGTGGTGGTGGCAGCTGGTGGCGGCTGGTGGCGGTGATGGCGGCTGGTGGTGGTGGTGGTGGTGATGGCGGCTGGTGGCGGGCGGTGGCGGGCGGTGGCGGGCGGTGGCGGGCGGTGGCGGGCGGTGGCGGCTTGTGGCGGTGGTGTCGGCGGCGGCTGTGGTGGGTGGTGGTGGTGGCGGCGGCGGCTGTGGTGGGTGGTGGCGGCGGCGGCGGCGGTGATGGGTGGTGGCGGCGGTGGTGGTGGGTGGTGGTGGCGGCGGCGGCTGGTGGTGGTGGGTGGTGGCGGCGGGTGGCGATGGTGGGTGGCGGTGGCTGGTGGCGGGTGGCGGCTGGTGGTGGGTGGTGGCGGCGGGTGGTGGGTGGCGGTGGTGGGTGGCGGTGGCTGGTGGCGGGTGGCGGCTGGTGGTGGGTCGTGGCAGGTGGTGGGTGGTGGCAGGTGGCGGCTGATGGTGGGTGGTGGGTGGTGGCGGGTGGCGGGTGGCGGCGGGTGGCGGGTGGCGGCGGGTGGCAGCGGGTGGCGGCTGGTGGCGGCCAGCTGGGACACACCCTTCACCACTGAAGGTCTGAGCACAACTAACCATATGTCTCTCTCACCACCAGCCCAGTGTTGCCAACTCGCGCTCTCAAAATGTTTCCTTCAAAGATTGTATATTATCTTTGAACAACAAGTTTGATTATCAAGGAAATAATGCATATATTAATGTCACATTAATACTGTGCAATATCTTATTACATTCCTGCTAAATAATTATAATTTGAAACAGGACAAAAAATCCAACATATATATAAAAACCAACATTAGAGATCACGAGGCCTAGGCCTAGGCCTATCTGTGACCACACATCCTGCTTTGCTGGCCTGCTACCCTCTCACACCTCACACTCTTAACTCTCTCATAATCACTCTCACTCTCAATCACTCTTACGCACTATTACTCACTCTTACTCTCAATCACTCTTACACACTATTACTCACTCTTACTCTCAATCACTCTCATGCACAATTACTCACTCTTACTCTCAGTCATCCTTACTCACTCTCATACTCACTCTTACTCTGTCACTCTTACTCGCTGTCACTCTTACTCTCTGTCACTCTTACTCTCTGTCACTCTTACTCTCTGTCACTCTTACTCTCTGTCACTCTTACTCTGTCACTCTTACTCTCTGTCACTCTTACTCTCTGTCACTCTTACTCTCTGTCACTCTTACTCTCTGTCACTCTTACTCTCTGTCACTCTTACTCTGTCATTCTTACTCACTCTCAGTCACCCTTACCCATTCATACTCACTCTCTCACTCTTACTCTCATACTCTTACTCTCAATTACTCTTACTCTCAATCACTCTTACTCCCAATCACTCCTACTCCCAATCACTCCTACTCTCAATCACTCCTACTCTCATTCTTACTCTTACTCCCAATCACTCTTACTCTCAATCACTCTTATTCTCATTCTTACTCTTACTCTCACTCTTACGCCCAATCACTCTTACTCTCAATCACTCTTACTCTCAATCACTCTTACTCTCAATCACTCTTACTCTCATTCTTACTCTTACTCACTCTTACTCTCAATCACTCTTATTCTCATTCTTACTCCTACTCCCAATCACTCTTACTCCCAATCACTCTTACTCTCAATCACTCTTACTCCCAATCACTCTTACTCTCAATCACTCTTACTCTCAATCACTCTTACTCTCAATCACTCTTACTCTCAATCACTCTTACTCTCACTAACTCTCAATCACTCTTACTGTCACTCTAACTCTCAATCACTCTTATGCACTATTACTCACTCTTACTCTCAGTCATCCTTACTCACTCTTACTCTGTCACTCTTACTCGCTGTCACTCTTACTCTCTGTCACTCTTACTCTCTGTCACTCTTACTCTGTCACTCTTACTCTCTGTCACTCTTACTCTCTGTCACTCTTACTCTCTGTCACTCTTACTCTCAGTCACTCTTACTCTCAGTCACTCTTACTCTCTGTCACTCTTACTCTCTATCACTCTTACTCTGTCATTCTTACTCTGTCACTCTTACTCACTCTCAGTCACCCTTACCCATTCATACTCACTCTCTCACTCTTACTCTCATACTCTTACTCTCAATTACTCTTACTCTCAATCACTCTTACTCCCAATCACTCCTACTCCCAATCACTCCTACTCTCAATCACTCCTACTCTCATTCTTACTCTTACTCTTACTCCCAATCACTCTTACTCTCAATCACTCTTATTCTCATTCTTACTCTTACTCTCACTCTTACTCTTACTCCCAATCACTCTTACTCCCAATCACTCTTACTCTCAATCACTCTTACTCTCAATCACTCTTACTCTCAATCACTCTTACTCTCATTCTTACTCTTACTCACTCTTACTCTCAATCACTCTTATTCTCATTCTTACTCCTACTCTCACTCTTACTCCTACTCCCAATCACTCTTACTCCCAATCAGTCTTACTCTCAATCACTCTTACTCCCAATCACTCTTACTCTCAATCACTCTTACTCTCAATCACTCTTACTCTCACGTACTAACTCTCAATCACTCTTACTCTCATACTCACCCTTACTCTCAATCACTTTTACTCATTCTGTCACCCTTACTCTCACTCTTACTCACTCTGTCACTCTTACTTATGCTCACTCTTACTCACACTTACACACTCTCTGGCACTCTCACTCACCTTCAGTCACTCTTACCCACTCTCGCTCACTCTTACTCACTCCAGTTAATAAGAACACGCCAATATAAGACAACAAAACGTTTTCAGATTCTTTCACACCACTTTCCAGCAACATTTATAATTTATATAAATTATCTTAGGGAATAATACATAAATTATATATTTAAACATGATATTAGTGTTTAGTGGAATGCATAAGGAGTCAAATTGTGTTAAAAAGAGCGATTTTTTGAAAATTTGGAAAACTACTTTTTTCTGATCATATTATAACAAAATGGATTTTGAACGTTTCACTCAGCCAATATATATCATTCACAATTTATTAATGAATTTTACAAAAAAAAACATAAATTTTATATTTAAACATGTAAAAACTATTTGTAATACATTAGGAACAAAAAAGTTGTAGAAAAACAATTTATTATAAAACCTTTGTGTTTGGATTTTTTGATTAAAAGTTTCTCAAAGGCTCTCCTGCATCATTCTCAATGCAAATCATTCCCACGCCTATGGGAAGAGATAGACAAACGTTTTCTAGATGATTTGTGTTTGCTGGGTTAAGACCTGCAAGGGTTCTTTTCATTCTCCCTGCATTATCCATACTGGCTAGTTGGTTAAGCCTTGTGGGGCTTGTACTTGGGTAGCCTAGGGTCAAAATTCTGCACTCACTAGGCGATAATCATACCTCTACTAGAGGTTAGCACTTAAAATTAATACACATTATATATATACAATCATACACACTAATGATTTGAGTGATAAGCCAGTGTCACTGGAAGTACCTTTAGGGTAGCTCCTCGATTATCACCCTAGGATGGTATAGACACTAATAAATCACTCAAAGGTGTAATGATCATAAGTAAATTATTATATATACACAACTCAACTCGAGCTGGTAACAATTACACCCAAAATAGGGTCTGCACCATTCATTAATGGTGCTAGATTGTTTAATATAGTACAGCTAAACTATGGTAATAATGGGACTAGAATGAACAATAAATAGTTCAACTAGTTAATGGTAATAGGGGACTAGGTTATCTATAAACACTAGTCAATGGTAATATCCTACCCTGTTGTGAGTTGGCAATTGGTAAATATTATATTGTGAACACTAGTGCAATATGTATTAAATAATTCCCAATTTTGGAGAAATAATATACACAATTATTAATGATAGCCTCTTAATTGCCTCTATGAAACTTCTAATATTATCAAGACGTATTAAACATTATTAGTGACCTCGCGAAATTAACTCCACAAAATTCATGGATAATCTCTCGCGAAATTAACATCACGAAATCCGTGAACAATCTCGCGAGGACACAGCCACTAATTTGGCTGGCTTCAATATAAGCGCTATCATCTCACGGAATAACAATCCACTAAATCGGTGGGTGACCATGAAACCGCTCAATAAGGCTGATCTGGGCTGAGGGGTTCCTGAGCTCGCTCGAAGGAGGCTACGCCGCCGGTCTTTGACTGGCTAAGTATTGTTATTGTATAAATCGCACTGCACTAGTACCAGTGTATTTAATGAATTTAACGTCCAAGAGAATTTATAGGAGCTGTTTACTCCACGACTCTAGTCTAACAATAATGGCTGACCTCTTCCTCCTCACTTACGCTACTGGCCTAATTTGTCTAGATGTCAGTAAGTGATAGACGGGTCACATTTACTTTATTTTGATACTGATAATTAAGTTAATTTAAATGAGCTGTTTTTATGATGGTAAAAGTCCAAAGACTAATGTATTTAAGAATAATTCCCAACATAATAGTTGGTGAATTTATAATAGTATGTGGCAATGATATCCCGTTTTCTATTGACGGAAAATTCCACTACAAGCTACATTTTCAATGAGTTAACTTGTGTATACAACGCAGCAGCAATATTATCTGCCTGTTGAATTGATATTATTTTATGGTGTCGGGTTTGCCAAAGAAAAACGAAAGACCTAGATGTTAACACAAACCCACCAATGCCATAACTGTTACAGTCAGCCCTCCGAGGCTGAAATCCAACATGAAGACACCCATTCATCCCCTGATCTTCAGTATCAGCTATTGATACAGATAATGGCTCTAAAGAGCCTCCACTTACAGGCTCACTATAGCCCATGCTACTTGGAACTTTTCGGTCTGAGTAGCTGAATCTATAACAACAACAAAACTGCTTGCATCTACGTCTAGGTTATAGATGCAACTGGGAAATTGGTGAACCCTGAGATTGGGAATGCATCTTCTGCCACACAATCACAGAAAAACCGCTACTTCACTATTTCCTGAAATGTGAAGCATCCAACGACCTTATAAGAGTTTTAAGAGTTCCTGAATCTTGTAGTAACCACCCTGAAGCTATCAACGCTGCTACTCTTCTTGTCAAAAAAGGTGTCCTGCAGCTGGACATCCTCATAAATACTGTAAAGCAGTATCCTCCTCCGTGATAGTTGCCACGTAATAAGGACTGACAGTGTAAATGCACGCATTGTGCACACAGTTTATCCTTTAACGGCCAAAGATCACATTCACTCCAAACATATACCACTTGCGGGCTATTCATACCAGTGCCACCTCTTGGGTAGCTTATTTTTCATAAATTAATCATTCTGTCTTCCTCACTCACAGTAGTAGGGATGATGGCGTGTGCACCTCATGGGATTTTGGGAAAAAGAAGACGATATGCCTCACCGTTTTCACCGAACTTTGGAAAGAGGACGATATGCCTCACCGTTTTCACCGAACTTTTTCTGGGAAAGAGGACGATATGCCTCACCGTTTTCACCGAACTTTGGAAAGAGGACGATTTGCCTCGCAGTTTTCACCAAACGTTTTCTGGGAAAGAGGACGATATGCCTCGCCGTTTTCACCGAACTTTGGAAAGAGGACGATATGCCTCACCGTTTTCACTGAACTTTTTCTGGGAAAAAGGGCCGATATGTCACACCGGTTTCACCGAACTTTGGAAAAGAGTCAATTTGGAATAAAGAAAGTCTTATGAGGAAAATAATTTCTGAGGTCTTAGAAGTTTGTTAAGAATTCTTATGAGAAAAATAATTTCCGAGATTTTAGAAGTTTGTTAGGAGATCTTATGATGAAAATATAATCATAGAAGTTTCTTAATAGTTTTTGGAAAATCGTGCATGGATCATCTGGGGTTTCAGGTGAATTTGGCCAGTCTCAGATTTGGAATTAAGGAATTATTATAAGAGAAATAATTTCTGATATTTTAGAAGTTTGTTAAGAGTTCTTAATATGAAAATATATTCATAGAAGTTTGTTAAGAGATCTTATTGGAGAAATTCTAATTTTTCCGAATTCTTACCGAGAATAAACAGATATTTAGGCCGTATATGTTTAAGTAGAAATTGTTACTTAGAAACGAGTACAAGTATTTAACTAAACTGAATCATTACCCAGCCATCCCCCACCCCCTTCCCTCCCACCCACCCCGCCTCACCTCACACCCCCTTACCTCCCAACCACCCGCGTCACCTGTGTTTACCTCCCACCCCCACCCTTCCCTACGTCACCTGCTCCTACTTCTCACCCCCTTCCCTCTCACCCCTGCGTCATGAAGATACCAGCGAAAATATGAACTGAACATGCTGCGAACATTTGAAGAACATGGAGTGAACATGAATGAGAATACGAAGAACACAGTGAATATAGAGAAAATATGCAAATATTGTATGATTATTGAAGGTTTTGATAAGTTGTGGAGTTAAGGGAGGGAGGGGGGGGTAAGGAAGGGAAAGGGTATGGTGTGATTTTTTGACAGTGTGATTATTGCTTACTTGGATAAACAAAGGGTATTAATGGATGTGTTGTTTACTTTGATGGACTGGAGAAGGTCTTGATCTGAATTAATTTGATGAACTAAAATCGGAGGACAGAAATTGGAGCTCGGTTAACGTCCTGATAAACATTTTACTACGTAGAAATATAGTGATCTTAAATATCAGGGGATTTGGTCTGATAATAAAGAATTTGTACAAATGAACTAATGTGGGGGACGAGAGCTCGATAACTGACTCGATCTTATTTACTGTGTCTGAAATATGAAGGGTATAAGTTTCAGGGAAATTAATTAGGTATTAACGAAGATACGAGAGAGAGCTAAGGCGGGGACAGGAGCTGAAACTCGGTAACTGTTTTGACTTGATTTACTACCTTTGAAGTATATCTGCTTTAAATTTGGGGAAAAATGGTCTGTTACTAAAGAACTTGTACAAATGAACTAAGGTGGGGGACAAGAGCTGGAGCTCGATAACTCATTCGATCTTATTTACTGCGTCTGAAATACAGAGGGTTAAAATTTCAGGAAAATTGATGAGTTATTAACGAAGATACGAGAGAGAGCTAAGGCGGATGACAAGAGCTAGAGTTTAGTAAATGTGTTATCCGTACTTACTCAATTAGAAGTATGAGGGGTTTAAATTTCATGAAAATTAATGGGTTATTAACGAAGATGTGCGAGGACATTAAGGTGAAGGACAAGAGCTGGAGCTCAGTAACTAAATTACTGTATTGCACTACATTTGAAATGTGGCTATTTAAAATTTTAGAGGGATTGGACTGTTAGTAAAGAAGTTACGGGGATAAACTAAAGTGGGGACAAGAGCTAGAACTTGCTTACTAACATGATTTATTTTACTACATGCGAAATATGGCTGTTTAAATTTTTTGAGAGAATTGATAGGATATTAACGAAGACGTGTGAGGGAAGAAGGGTGGGGGACGAAAGCTGGAGCTTGGTAACTAAATTACTGTATTGTACTAAGATTGAAATAACTATGTTTTAAATCTCGAAGAAAATGATTGGGTACTAAAGAAGATGTATTAGTAAAACTAAGGCGGAGGACAGGAGCTAGATCTTGCTTACTGACTTGGTTGATTTGTGTAAAACTGACTCGTTTAATGTAAAGGAACAAACATTACGATGTCGAAAATAGATGTACAGAATTATGAATGAACAATATGACGAAGGAAAGGGGGGGGGGGGGGGGGTAAGGTAACAGGTAGAGAGGTCCAGATATTACGGCTACACAATGTTAAGATAAGATAAGATTACGGAGGTGAGTTGCCCGGGGCGTCTGGCTGGCTGGCAGTGTAAGGTAAACACAGGTGATGCGGATTGGGAGGGAAGGGGAAGGGAGGGGGTGTGAGGTAAGATGATGCAGGGGGTGGGAGGGAGGGGGTGTGAGGTAAGATGACACGGGGGTGGGAGGGAAGGGGGTGAGAAGTAGGAGCAGGTGACGTAGGGAAGGGTGGGGGGTGGGAGGTAAACACAGATGACGCGGGAGGTTAGGAGGTAAAGGGGTGTGAGGTGAGGCTGGGAGGGAAGGGGGAGGGGGATGGCTGGGTAATGATTCAGTTTAGTTAAATAGTTGTATTCGTTTCTAAGTAAGAATTTCTACTTAAACATATACGGCCTAAATATCTGTTTATTCTCGGTAAGAATTCGGAAAAATCATAATTTCTCCAATAAGATCTCTTAACAAACTTCTATGAATATATTTTCATCATAAGAACTCTTAACAAACTTAAAAATATCGGAAATTATTTTTCTCATAAGAATTCCTTAATTCCAAATCTGTGACTGGCCAAATTCACCTGAAACCCCAGACGATCCACACACGATTTTCCAAAAACTATTAAGAAACTTCTATGATTATGTTTTCATCATAAGAACTCCTAACAAACTTCTAAAATCTCGGAAATTATTTTTCTCATAAGAATTCTTAACAAACTTCTAAGATCTCAGAAAACTTTTTTCCTCATAAGATTTCCTTAATTCCAAATTGACTCTTTTCCAAAGTTCGGTGAAACCGGTGTGACATATCGGCCCTTTTTCCCAGAAAAAGTTCGGTGAAAACGGCGAGGCAAATCGTCCTCTTTCCAAAGTTCAGTGAAAACGGTGAGGCATATCGTCCTCTTTCCAAAGTTCAGTGAAAACGGTAAGGCATATCGTCCTCTTTTTCCCAAAATCCAATGAGGTTCACACGCCGTCATCCCTACTACTACTCACTAGTTGATAAAGGTTCAGGAGGAAGCGAAACGTCGTCGTTTCTTCATCTTCAGATTCGTTGTTTGATCATCATATATCATCTTTCCTTGGTGAACTAATTATTTGTATCCAAAACTAAGTTTACTGCTAAGTGACTATCAAACGAGGAACAGGATGATCCAGGCGCCAGGGCGTTAATTTGTTGGCTTGATTACACGTGTAACTCCATGTTGAGAGAACCCCTTCCAAACAAAGGTCAGGTTAGAAATAAATGATCACTAATGGAGAGCTGTTTCTCAGAATGGCATTACCAGTATAAGGCTATTAATGGCCGAATACCTTCTGGTAAGGATCTGGCAAGGAACCTCGATAATGTTTTAGTTATACACAACAGTAAGTCCTCAACATCTCCTCGGTCTTGAAGTCTCTGAGGTTCTGACAAGTAAAAACCAGAACTTTAAATTTAATTCTGGCGGTTTTGGGTACTAACGCGTGTCCAGCGTCTGATTTCATGGACAAAAGACTTTGTAGATCGTTACATAGTTTAGAAACTTTTCTTAGGTAACTGAAATAATTGTGACTTACGAAGAAATTCTGTTACCTGTGAAAATACTAGTTAACTATAGCAGTGAAATGTAAAAAATAAGCTCGATATGTGCTTAGAGTCAAAACACATTTTTTTACATTTTAGTATATGGAATCAAATCAACACAAGACAGAGTCCATCGCCATATAAAAGTGGGTCTTCTGTCAACTATAAATCTGTATACACGACATGTGTAAACTGGTCAGAACTGCATTGATCCCTTGTAAACGCACATTAATGACGCTATGTAAAAATATTCCTTCAACATTGTATATGTAGGACAGACGTAACTCTGTGCATTTATGTACGAAGGTTAGGTTAGCATTTTAAAAGCACTACAATCACCTTGTGTGGTTAATTGTTCAATAAATCACTGAACTACATGTTTAATAAATAACTAACTCAGTTCATGAATGACAGAAGCAAATGTAAATATGTTGGTTAGCATTGTGAATGTATGGCCACGTCTGTGGTAGAACATAATAAAACAAGTCTATAAATCCAATTCAATTCATTTTAATCCATCTGGAACTGGAGCTATGGAAACGTCCTATGAGGTAGAGAGGGTGGAAAAGAGAGACTTGATGATCCATCATCTCAGTTTGGCTTCCAGGCTCTTTTGGCCAGTGGAACGGAATGGTTCATCTCTCTCATATGCCTTCCCGACTAGTTTGGAGGATGGAAAGGGAACTCTGGATGAGCGTGGTCTCTGGAAAAGAGAGATGTGTCAAGATGGTGAGTGTGACAGACCGTTGCTGTGATGACACAGCAGGTGATGATGAGTGTTGTCAGATGGTGAGTGTGAGAGACCGTTGCTGTGATGACACAGCAGGTGATGATGAGTGTCGTCAGATGGTGAGTGTGACAGACCGTTGCTGTGATGACACAGCAGGTGATGATGAGTGTTGTCAGATGGTGAGTGTGGGAGACCGTTGCTGTGATGACACAGCAGGTGATGATGAGTGTCGTCAGATGGTGAGTGTGGGAGACCGTTGCTGTGATGACACAGCAGGTGATGATGAGTGTTGTCAGGATGGTGAGTGTGGGAGACCGTTGCTGTGGTGACACTAAAGGTGATGATGAGTGTCGTCAGATGGTGAGTGTGACAGACCGTTGCTGTGATAACACAGCAGGTGATGATGAGTGTCGTCAGGATGGTGAGTGTGGGAGACCGTTGCTGTGGTGACACAGCAGGTGATGATGAGTGTCGTCAGATGGTGAGTGTGGGAGACCGTTGCTGTGGTGACACTAAAGGTGATGATGAGTATCAAGTCTATGGAAATTATAATCATGTTTGGCATGTTACTGACATTCCAGATACAAATATTTCGGATAAAATGTTAGGAAACTTTATACCCCCAACTAGCATTGGTATGGCCAGGAAGTCTTGCTAGTGTGTTGGGAGTCTGCTACACAACATAGCCAACACTGAATCAATTTATATTAAATCCAGTATATGAAAAACTTATTAAAACTTCTTAATAATCATAACAGTCTTAGGCTTAAGTAATGAAATACTTATAGAAGACAGGTTTTGCTTTTAGGGGAAACGAGACACAGATAAAGAAGGTGATAAAGTGTTAAAATTATTGGAAACCAAGTCATATAAAATATTGAAGTTAGATACTGTGATGATAATTATATTTATGGAAACAAGCAGAAAAACTTAAGAGAAATACAAATTATTGGTATAGTCATTATTTATATCTCAATTATATGAAAATGTGTATATTATTATTGCTACCTAACTACAATATCGTTAAAAGTTTCGTTGTCAGTTATTACTATATAATAGATAAGAAAATATTATAAATGATTTATATATTTCACGCATTCTATCTATATAAATAAAAATGTAAATGTTCATTTGTTCTAAATCGCTAATCTCCAAAAGTTTTTCACCGATTGCTTTGAAAATTTCACAAAACGTTCCATTCCCATCCGAGCATGTTTTTAAATATACATATGATATAGATATCATGTATGTGACACGAAAAAACATGGTTTTTTTTTTAATGTGTTTTTTCATGTGAGGGAAATCCTCGAAACATGTTTACAGATTGCTTTGAAATTTTGAAACAACGTTGCATTTGAATAAGCACATGTTTTTATATACCTAATATATATACATGTCTCACCTGTGACAGGAAAAAACATGCTTTGTTTTGAAAAACAGAGCCATCTGCTGGACGGAAGAGCAACACGCTGCAATTTCTGAAAGTACTGATTGCTTTCAAATTTTGACACAATGTTCCATTCGAATGTGCACGTGTTTTTATATACATACTATATAGATGCCACATCTGTGACAGATAAAACATGCTTTTTTAAAAAAAAAACAGCAACATCTGTTGTACGTAATTGCAACACACACTGGTTGATACCTGGTTGATGGGGTTCTGGGAGTTCTTCTACTCCCCAAACCCGGCCCGAGGCCAGGCTCGACTTGTGAGAGTTTGGTCCACCAGGCTGTTGCTTGGAGCGGCCCGCAGGCCCACATACCCACCACAGCCCGGTTGGTCCGGCACTCCTTGGAGGAATAAATCTAGTTTCCTCTTGAAAATGTCCACGGTTGTTCCGGCAATATTTCTTATGCTTGCTGGGAGGACGTTGAACAACCACGGACCTCTGATGTTTATAGTGTTCTCTGATTGTGCCTATGGCACCTCTGCTCTTCACTGGTTCTAATCTACATTTTCTTCCATGTCGTTCACTCCAGTACGTTGTTATTTTACTGTGTAGATTTGGTACTTGGCCCTCCAGTATCTTCCAGGTGTATATTATTTGATATCTCTCTCGTCTTCTTTCAAGTTAGTACATTTGGAGGGCTTTGAGACGATCCCAATAATTTAGGTGCTTTATTGCGTCTATGCATGCCGTATATGTTCTCTGTATTCCCTCTATTTCAGCAATCTCTCCTGCTCTGAAGGGGAAAGTGAGTACTGAGCAGTACTCAAGACGGGACAACACAAGTGACTTGAAGAGTAAAACCATTGTGATGGGATCCCTGGATTTGAAAGTTCTTGTAATCCATCCTATCATTTTTCTGTCTGTCGCAATATTTGCTTGGTTATGCTCCTTAAACCTTAGGTCGTCAGACATTATTATTCCCAAATCCTTTACATGCTGTTTTCCTACTATGGGTACATTTGATTGTGTTTTGTACTCTGTATTATGTTTAAGGTCCTCATTTTTACCGTACCTGAGTACCTGGAATTTATCACTGTTAAACATCATGATATTTTCTGATGCCCAGTCGAAAACTTTATTACTATGTTTATTACTTTATTACTTTATTAAAACACTATGCTAAATATGTTATAATTCCATATCAATGTTTCCGATTACATTGCTAAATTGAATTTTCACTAATTTCGATTTATTTTCATTTTGATTTAATTATTTTGTGTGACATTGCATTGGAATTGAGCTGTGTTTACCATACCGTTCATTTTGTGAGTATAAGTATAGATGCCACACCTGTGACAGGTAAAAACATGCTTTTTTGAAAATCAGTGCTGTTGCACGTAAGAGCAACACACACTATCTATATAAATAAAAATGTAAATGTTCATTTGTTCCATTCTCATCCAAGTATTTTTTTAAATCATACTTTAATAGATGTCTCGCCTGTGACGGGAATATACAGCTTTTTTGATAAACTGTGTTTTTCATGTGTTTTCATTTGAAGGAAATCTTCGAAACCTCTTTACCGATTGCTTTGAAATTTTAACACAACGTTGCATTCGAAGAGGCACGTGATTTTATACACCTACTATATTCATGCCTCACCTGTGACAGGAAAAACATGTTTTTTTTTTAAACAGCACCATCTGTTGGACATAAGAGCAACACACACACTGTAATCTCAGAAAGTTCTTCACCGATTGCTTTGAAATTTTGATACGATATTCCATTCGAATACACACGTATTTTTATATACCTACTATATAAAACCCACAACTGTGACAGGTAAAAACATTTTTTTTTTTAAAATAGCTCCATCTGTTGAACGTAATAACAACACACACTATACTATATATGTTACGATTTCATTTCAACGTTACGATTGCATTGATAAATTGAATTTTTTATAGATTTCGATTTATTTTCATTTTGATTTAATTATTTTGTGTGACATTGCATTGGAATTGAGCAGTTTCGTTTACCATACCATTTATTTCATGAGTATAGTTTATTTTGGAATTTTTTTACTGTTTTTCATTTCGTTTTTTTAACTGTTCTTCTTATTTTTTAGTGATGGGAACATTAGATCATTTGATGTTCCCATTTTTCTGATAGGAGCATCAGATCATTTGGGAACGCATTTGAAGAGGGAGTGGAGAATGGTGGGGAGGACGAGGGGACCGGGGAGGGGGTAATGGTGTGGAGGACGAGCGGACGATATGGGAACCGACCTGTGAGATTTATATTTATTTAATTTATATGAATTTATATAGAATTTATATTTACGTTAATTTATATACTTCGATAGCAATTTGTATAATGATAAGTGGACTGTATTTCTGCAATAATCTCATAATCTCATAAATCGATCCTCTACACATTAGGGGGGGTTTATATTAATTGTATATATATGCAGCCAATCAAACTACAGTATTAACTACACATTATTAAACATTGAAGAGGTTCCTTATCTTATTTGTACAGCAGGCCTTAGTCCACCAGGTATAACCAGGATGTAGACACCACATTTTCCCTCTTTGAGGTAGCTTCCATCACCCTGGTAACTGATGCACAAAGCATGCTTCCTCGTCTTGACCTGTCAAAAGGGCGCTAGCTGTGAAGCCAGAATCCTAGTATATGACAGGTATATCAGAGAAAACACTGTACAAGGAACAATGAAGACCTGGCTTAATTACCTTTAGTTTGAGGCTATCTCGTGCTCTAACCGGGCAACCCTATATCCACTGACATTAATGGCCATAAATGAAAGATAAATGGGTTTCGGAAGAACACTTAACTTGAATTTGTTGACAGCGTGTTGATGATGGTACACCTTTGGTTTCCATAACACTTCGTCCAAGTAAAATTAACAGGAGCCGTATTTGCTCCCGTGAGCCTCTCTGGTCTAAGTGCAAACAATGGCTAACACTCCATACTACTGACGCTACTGGCCGACATTGTCCAGATATGATAGGAGCCGAATTTGCTCCACGCGTCTCGGAGGTGACAACAACAATCGGCTGACCACTCCCTCACCCTGACGCTACTGGCCGACATTGTCCAGATAACAGAAAGTGATAGAAGGGTCACATTTACTCTACTTTAATATTGATAATTAAGTTAATTTATATGAGATGTTTTTATGATGGTAAAGTCCAAAGACTAATGTATTTAAGAATAATTCCTACCATAATAGGTGGTGAATTTATAATAGTGTGTGGTAATGATATTCCGTTTTCTATAGACGGTAATTCCACTACAAGTTACGTTTTCTATGGGTTAACTTGTTTATACAATACAGCAGCAATTATTATCTGTCTGTATGATATTATTATTAAATGGTGTTGGATTTTCCGACAGACGAGGTAGGGGGTAATTGTGGGAAGGACGAGCGGATGGTGAAGTTGGGGATGGTGGGGATGACGATGGGGACACGGGGAGAGGGGGAATAGTGGGGAGGACAAGGGGGATGAGGGAGTGGGGAATGGTGTTGAGAATGAGGGGACGGGGAAACGGGGAATGGTGGGTAGGGCATTGAAGAGCCACAGCAATGCATGGCCAGGTACAGCTAGTATATTTATAAGTATCTGTAACTCTCCCATAACTAGAGAGAAGAAATATGTCATGACAAGATTGTCACGACTTGTCACGACAAGTTTGTTTCGACTTGTCACAATAACATTGTCATGACGTCACGACAAGGGATATTTACACTGATCGACGTACCTATCGTTTCTAGGTATTTAACCTGAAAACTTAGTTTAGACAATGGTGAAGTACCAAAGTTCATAAGTCTTAAGCTTACCACCAAAATAAAGCAACAGCATGGACAAAATAATGAGAACAGAGGAAGGAGGGCAACAAGGAGGCACCATTGAGATCCAGAAAAGTGTACTCTAGTGTCATAGTGAAGCAGATCAGCATTTAGAGATTGACACATCGGTATAAGCTGTTGTGTCAATCTGTCCTCGCACTTATTGCACCGCAATATTATCCTGATTTCCCACAACCTTGGACATTTAATTCCACATTGATATAATTGAGATCACTGCAACATTAACTTTCTCGTTTGGCTCATGAGAATCGGCCTAGATAGGTTGAGTCACTTTCCTAGAGTTGAAAGCTTATTGTTAGGCAAAACCACTTCATATATTACACTTGTCAAATCGTGGGAGGTGACTGGCTACACAGTTACATAGTCACTTACGGAGAAAAATAATACTATAACTATGTGACTTACGTCAGAGGAGGGAGGCACCCAGCGCACAACACGAGGGTGTGTAGGAAATTTACCACAGGTTCCTGGAGGCTTATAAACGTGGACCAAAAGGTGAGACGGAAAATGGGACACAGCGGAGAGCTAGACGCAACATTGTATAGCTGACAATTACTAAATAGGAACTAAGAAGACCTGTAAAGGAACTTGATGCATCGAGAGCAGATACATAAGACCTGATATATCTATAGCTTTTGAAGGAGGCTCAATGGCTGCTTTATTATCCACTAAACATAATATTTAACAAAATTCTAGACAACGGGATCTCCTGGAATTATTATGCTTTTCTAATGAAGTATAAATGCTGGAGAAAACAATCAGGCAGATAATGGTGGATTTTCTGGAGAGATCAAACTTTGTAACGGGATAGAAACATTTGTTACAGGAACAATTGTTGTGTCTAGAACACTTAATACAGTTCTATGAAAGGAATTTCAATAACATTTTAATTAGTTACAGCTAGTTTGATTACACTTTGCAAGACACTCAAAAACCTGATGTACAAGATGTAGAGGCAACCTAAGGGAATCGGAAAAAGACTGAACAGGAGAATACCTGACAGATAGGTAACAGAGAGTCATCAGCAAAGATGTCAATATGTTGAGATATTAAAGCGGTGTCTCTCAAGGCTCGGTCTCGGACCGTCTGCTCTTTGTAATATATTCGATTTATATGACAGTGTGAGAACATACATTTTATAATTAGCAGACGTCGGAAAGTTAATCATGCGAGTAAAGACTGACAAGGAATATAAAAGACTGCAAGAAAAACGTGATAATCTGTGCGAGTGAATAGACACTAAACTGCTGGAAATAAATTTTAGTATATATAGTAAAATGAAATGTGGAATTGGTACAGATTTAATGTACAGAACTCAATAGAAGGAAGAAAGATAATAGTAGCATAACGAGAGAATATCTTTTTAATAGGCATAATAACACAATCAACAGTATACAATATATAATGATTATATCAAATCTGTACTTGTAAAGCATTACAACGTACAATGTGCATCTCATGAAGAATGAAAAAGAGATTTAAATAGTCCAAATGTTTGTGTGAGGGATGTGAACACCTAGAGGGTTATGAACACTTGTAGGCTTCTGAGCACCTGGAGGGTTATGAGCACTTGTAGGCTTCTGAGCACCTAGAGGGTTCTGAGCACCTGGAGGGTTCTGAGCACCTGGAGGGTTTGAGCACTTGGAGGGTTCAGAGCACCTGGAGTGTTCTGAGGACTTGGATGGATCTGAGCTCCTGGATGGGGTATGTGCATCCCGAGGTTTCTGAACACCCGGAGGGTTCTGAGCACCTGCAGGGTTCTGAGCACCAGGAGGGTTCTGAGCATCTGGACGGTTCTGAGCACCTGGAGGGTTCTGAACATCTGGAGGGTTCTGAGTACAAGGAGAGGTCTGAGCACTTGGAGGGTTCTGAGTACAAGTAGAGGTCTGAGCACCTGGAGGGTTCTGAGTACAAGGAGAGATCTGAGCACCTGAAGTGTTCTGAGCACCTAGCGGGTTCTATCGAGCACCTGGAAGGTTCTGAGCACATGAAGGGCTCTGAACACCTCGAGGATTCTAAGCACCTGGAAGGTTCTGAGCATCTGGAGGGTTCTGAGCACTTGGATTGTTCTGAGCATCTAGAAGGTTCTGAGCATCTGGAGGGTTCTGAGCATCTGGAGGGTTCTGAGCATCTGGAGGGTTCTAAGCACCAGTAGGTTTCTGAGCATCTGGAGGATTCTGAGCATCTGGAGGGTTTTGAGCACCTGGAGGGTTCTGAGCTCCAGGTGGGTTGTGAGCACCTTGAGTATTTTGAGCACCTGGAGGGTTGTGGGCACCTGGAGGGTTAAGAGCATATTTAGGGTTGTGAGAACCTCGAGGGATGTGAGCACATGGAAGGTTGTGAGCACCTGGAGGTTTGTGAGCACCTGACGGGTTCTGAACACCTGGAGGGTTATGAGCACCTGTAAGGTTCTGAGCACCTGAATGGTTCTGATCACCTGGAGGATTGCGAGCACCTGGAGAGTTCTGAGCACCTGGAAGGTTCTGAGCAACTGAAGGGTTCTGAACATTTGGAGAGTTTGAGCACCTGGAGGATTTTGAGCACCTGGAGGGTTGTGAGCACCTGGAGGGTTGTGAGCACCAGAAGGGTTCTGAGCACCTGAAAGATTATGAGCACCTGAAAGATTATGAGCACCTGGATAGTTCTGAGCATCTGGAGGGTTCTGAGCCACAGGAGGGTTGTGAACACCTGGAGGCTTCAGAGCACCTGTAGGGTTCTGAGACTCTGGAGGGTTCTGAGCACCTGGAGAGTTGTGAGGACCTGGATAATTCTGAGCACCTGTCGGATTGTGAGCATCTGGAGAATTCTGAGACTCTGGAGTGTTCTGAGCACCTGGAGAGTTCTGAAAATCTGGAGGGTTCTGAGCTCCTGTCGGATTGTGAGCATCTGGAGGATTGTGAGGATCTGGAGGGTTCTGAGCACCTGTAGGATTGTGAGCAATTGGAAGGTTTTGAGCACCTGGAGGGTTCTGAGCATCTGGAAGGTTCTGAGCACTTGGAGGGTTCTGAGCATCTTGAGGGTTCTGAGCATCTGGACGGTTCTGAGCACCTGGAGGGTTCTGAGCATCTGGGGGGTTCTGAGCACCTGGAGGGTTCTGGGCATCTGGAGGGTAGTAGTAGGGAGTACAGCTCACAGAACATTTTTTTTTTCAGGCGAGAGGACCCCTGTGAGTTGTACAGCTCACAGAACATTTTTTTTTCAGGCCAGAGAACCCCTGTGAGTTGTACAGCTCACAGAACATTTTTTTTTTTCTGGGAAATATCGTGTCTGTAAGCCAGGGTTATCAGGCAAATTTGGGGAGTCACAGATTTGGAAGTAAGGAGTTCTTATGAGGAAAATAATTTCTGAGATTTTAGAAGTTTGTTAAGGTTTCTTATGATGAAGATAAGTAGGAAAATCTTAAAGAAAAAACTTTAGAAAATATCGTGCTTGTGTCACAGCATTTCCAGGTAAACTCTATGGACAACCTTTGCCCGTTTTCAATCACACATTTTCAAAGAGCATTTTCAGAGAATATTGTCTTAGACGTTTTGTTAAGGAAAACAGACAACTTAGCCATAACATTTAGTTTTATATCCATTTACGGCTATTTCACCTGTAAAGACCAAAATTGAACAGAGCCCAGTTATAGACAGAAATTCGTCAGAGACCATTTTATACCTAAAAATGAACGAGTCCACTTTGTGAGCAAAATTAGTCAGAGACAGTTTTAAGCTCAAATTTCATCAGAGACCAATTATCAACAGAAATTCGCCAGAGTCTACTTTGAGAGCAAAATTCGTCAGAGACAGTTTTAAGCTCATATTTCATCAGAGTCCAATTATCAACAGAAATTCGCCAGAGTCTACTTTGAGAGCAAAATTAGTCAGAGACAGTTTTAAGCTCACATTTCATCAGAGTCCAGTTTTCTAGCAAAATTCGTCAGAGTCTACTTTCAGAGCAAAATTAGTCAGAGACAGTTTTAAGCTCAAATTTCATCAGAGTCCAGTTCATGATCGAAATTAATCAGAGTCCAATTAAAGACCCAAATTTGACAGAGACCACATTTTCGCTACTAGCAGTCCAATCCCCCTGAAATTTTAAACAGTCATATTTCAGACGTAGTAAATAAGATCAAGTCAGTTACCGAGCTCCAGCTCTTGTCCCCCTTGTATTTGCATATTTTCTCTATATTCAGCTGTATTCTTCACATTTTTTCCATGTTTTCTGTGTTCATTCCATGTTCTATAAATGTTCACAGCATGCTCAGTTCAAATTTTTTCTGCCGTTTTCCCCGTATGTTCACTATGTTCTTTGTCATATTTTCATGAGCATCACATGTTCTCTCTAAAACTTTTATACTCAATATTCATGTTCTCAATGTTCTTAGCTTGTTCTTCACATGTTCAGTGTTCATTCTTTGTATTCCCTATGTTCCTTATCATGTCTTCATATTCTCTATAAGTTCATATGCCCTGCATGTTCACTCTATTCATCAACTTTTTCTTACATGTTTTCTGTGTTCACCGTATGTTCACTGTGTTCATTCCCCTACTTAACCTCAATTTTTTATGTTCTTTGTTTCTTCCATTCACTAACTAGTTCTTTGTCAAATAATATTATACTGCATTACAGTTCCCTCAACAATTTTAGTCACCAAGTTTTTATTTGCAAAACTATGTCAAAGTAATTCTCGTAGTCAACTTAATAGTTCTACCAACCCTGTTCTTAAACAAATCTACACTTTATTCAGTTCCAAATTTACAAAGACAAACCTTTCTCGTAACTTCTTAACTAAAAATCTTTCGCCAATCAACTAAAACATAGTCACTTTCGTCATTTTTCAACTAAACTTATCCATAGTCAACAGAAAATAACCGTGATCATCATGTTTCATTGTCATTTCTTATCTAAAAATTATCCGCCAATCATCAGAAAAGTCATGTTCATCATGTTTTGTCTTTTGCTCAACTAAAAGTATTCATCGGTCAACTAAAAATAGTTACTTCATCATGTTTCCTTGTCATTTCTTAACTGAAATATCACTTCTCTCATCTGAAAATAGTCAGGATTAATCTCATTCAACACCGTTCTTAACTAAAACAACCTTTCGCTTAGCTAAAAATTGTCAAAGGAATCTTTTCAGCACTGTTCATAACTAACTTTATCCATCGTCAAGTAAGAAAATATAGTCAAAGATATCTATCATCGTCGTTCTTAACTGACATTTATACTTTGTGGAGCACTAAAATAGTCACTGTCGTCATATTTTTTTCTTGTCTTTCCTCAACTAAAAGAGTCAAATGTAAGTTTCTCAGCACTTTCGTAAAAATTATATGTCGTTAAGTAAGAAAAATAGTCAAAGGTGCTCTCCGTAACACCAAAGTTACTCTTCGAGATAACAAAAAGACACTCTTCAATACATCAAGGACTTACTCAAAGACACCAAAGTTACACTCTAAGACATCAAAAAGTTAATCTCAGTCATCAAAATGCTATTCTCTAAGTAGCCTTTCGTTCATCAGAGAAACTTTCTAAGACATCTTCGTTCATTAAAGTTAGTCTCAGAGGCATCAAAGTTATTCCAAGAGCCGTCAAAGTTAATCTAAGACATCATTTTTCATCAAAGATATTCTCTCTAAGCCATCAATGTTCTTCTCTAAGACATAAAAGTTATTCTCAGAGTCACCTTCGTTCTTCAGAGAAACTTTCCAAAACATCTTTGTTCATCAAAGTTATTCTCGGAGTCATCAAAAGGTATTCTCTAACTCACTTTTGGTCATTAAAGTTAATTTCTATGTTATAAAAGTTTGTCTCAGAGACATCTAAAGTTAATCTTAGAGTTATCAAATGTAATCTCTAACTCACTTTTGTTCATCAAAGTTGATGTCAGAGTTAACAAAGGTAATCTCTAACTCACTCTCGTTCATCAAAGTTGTTTCAAAGACATCAAAGTTAATCTCAGAGTTATCCAAAGATATTCTCATGTCCACAAAAGTTATTCCAAGAGACGTCAAAGTTATTCTCTAAGACATCTTCGTTCATAAAAGTTATTCTCAGAGACATCTAAAGTTATTCTCTAAGACATCAAAGTTATTCTAAGAGCTATCAAAAGTTATTCTCAGTCATGATATGTTATTCTCTAAGTAACCTTCCATTCATCAAAGACATTCTCTAAGTCCTCAAAGTTATTCTCTAAGACAGCAAAGGTATTCTCTAAGACAACAAAGTCTTTCTCAGAGCTATCAAACTTGTTCTCAAAGTCATCAAAGTTATTCTGTAACTCACTTTTATTCATTAAAGTTAATTTCTATGTTATAAAAGTTATTCTCAGAGACATCTAAAGTTAATCTTGCTCATCAAAGTTGTTCTCTAAGACATAAAAGTTATTCTCAGAGACATCTAAAGATAATCTTGCTCATCAAAGTTGTTCTCTAAGGCATAAAAGTTATTCTCAAACACATAAAAGTTATTCTCAGAGCTATCAAACTTGTTCTCAAAGTCATCAAAGTTATTCACAGAGTCATCAAAGTTTTTCTGTAACTCATTTTTGTTCATTAAAGTTAATTTCTATGTTATAAAAGTTATTCTCAGAGACATCTAAAGTTAATCTTGCTCATCAAAGTTGTTCTCTAAGGCATAAAAGTTATTCTCAGAGTCATCAAAAGTTGTTCTCTAAATCATAAAAGTTATTCTCAGAGCTATCAAAATTATTCTCGATGCCATCAAAGGATTTTCTCGTTCATCAAAGTTTATCTCAGAGTTAACAAAGGTAATCTCTAACTCACTTTCGTTCAACATATTAATTCTCTAAGTCCTCAAAGTTATTCTCTAAGACAACAAAGGTAATCTCTAAGACAACAAACTTGTTCTCAGAGCTATCAAACTTGTTCTCAAAGTCATCAAAGTTATTCCAAGAGATGTCAAAGTTAATCTAAGACATCATCTTTCATCAAAGATATTCTCTCTAAGCCATCAATGTTCTTCTCTAAGACATAAAAGTTATTCTCTATGTCATCAAAAAGTTATTCTCTGAGCTAGCAAAATACTACTCATGTTCTCAAAGACATTCTCAAAGTCATCAAAGTTTTTCTAAGAGCTATCAAACTTGTTCTCAAAGTCATCAAAGTTATTCACAGAGTCATCAAAGTTATTCTGTAACTCACTTTTGTTCATTAAAGTTAATTTCTATGTTATAAAAGTTATTCTCAGAGACATCTAAAGTTAATCTTGCTCATCAAAGTTGTTCTCTAAGGCATAAAAGTTATTCTCAGAGACATCTAAAGTTAATCTTGCTCATCAAAGTTGTTCTCTAAGACATAAAAGTTATTCTGTAACCTAACCTCTCCACCCAATGTTACTTAGTTAACGTAACGTTCCTAAACCTAACTTTACCTATCCTAACATAACTTACCTTACATTACCTATCTTACCTAACTTTACCTATCTTACCTAACTTAACCTTCATAACCTAACTTTACCTATCCTAACATAACTTACATTACCTTACCTATCTTACCTAACTTTACCTATCTTACCTAACTTAACCTGCATAACCTAACTTTACCTATCCTAACATAACTTTCCTTACCTTACCTATCTTACCTAATTTTACCTATCTTACCTAACTTAACCTGCATAACCTAACTTAACCTGCATAACCTAACTTTACCTATCTTACCTTACCTTACCTATCTTACCTAACCTAACCTAACTTTACCTATCTTACCTTACCTTACCTATCTTACCTAACTTACCTAACATAACCTAACTTATCCTGCTTAACCTAACTTACCTAACTTTACCTATCTTACCTAACTTAACCTGCATAACCTAACTTTACCTATCCTAACATAACTTTCCTTACCTTACCTATCTTACCTAATTTTACCTATCTTACCTAACTTAACCTGCATAACCTAACTTTACCTATCTTACCTTACCTTACCTATCTTACCTAACATAACCTAACTTTACCTATCTTACCTTACCTTACCTAACTTACCTAACTTTACCTATCTTACCTAACTTAACCTGCATAACCTAACTTTACCTATCCTAACATAACTTACCTTACCTTACCTATCTTACCTAACTTTACCTATCTTACCTAACTTACCTACATTACCTAACTTAACTTAACCTGCTTAACCTAACTTACCTACATTACCTAACTTAACCTGCATAACCTAACCTGCTAAACTTAACTTACCTTACCTATCTTACCTAACTTACATTATTTAACCTAACTTATCCTGCTTAACCAAACTTACCTTACCTTACCTAACTTAACCTGCTTAACCTAACTTACATAACTTAACCTAACTTATCCTGCTTAACCTAACTTACCTACATTTACCTAACTTAACCTGCTTAACCTAACTTACCTTACCTTACCTAACTTAACCTGCTTAACCTAACTTACATAACTTAACCTGCATAACCTAACCTGCTTAACCTAACTTACCTTACCTTACCTAACTTATATAACTTATCTTACCTATCCTAATGTAACCTAACTTGCTTTACCTAACTTAATCTTACATTCCCAAACTGATGTATCCTAACTTATCAAGCCCAACCAGACATGATCTAACTTACATAAGTATTCCTGCTTGTCTTTTGTGTTTCGTCAATCATTGTGTCATATTCATTTACTCATTTCAAGGGATAATTTCTCAAATGGTCACTTATGCATTTCAAGTGCTATTTGTTAGAGATTGGATATTTAAGCATTTCAAAGAATTTTTGTTATATATGGGCATTTACTCATTTCAAGGGATAATTTCTCAAATGGACGTTTTTGCATTTTAAGTGTTATTTGTTTAAGATTGGGTGTTTAACCATTTCAAAGGATTTTTGTTATATATGGGAACTTACTCGTTTCAAGGGCTAATTTCTCAAATGGTCATTTTTGCAGATCAAGGGTTATTTGTTAAAGTTCATCAAGTTGCTCATAAGTTGTATTTATTATGTTTGTTATCATTTATTCTTATTCCCCAACCCCTTAACCTAACCTCTTGTAATCTTAGTGTATTTAGTAGGTTCTGTCATATGTTCTTATTCCCCCACCCTTTAACCTAACCTTTCAGATGTAGTTTATTGTGTTTTTTGACATATTTGTTGAATATATTATCCTTTTCATAACCTTTCAGATGTAGTTTTGTTTCTTCTTTTTGTATATTTTTACCCAAACCCACCATCCCACTTAACCTTCTTTCCTTCTTTTACTTTGTTTCTCCTACTCCTTCTAACCCTCCTTTTCTATCTCTCTCCCTTATTCTCTCTCTTCCTCCCCCTCTCTCTCCCTCATTTGCTCAAATGCTCTTTTCTTTCTCAAATTCAAGTCTTAATGCCCCCATTCTCACACCCTCACTCTCATTCACTTAGTTTTTCTTTTTTCTCAAATTCAAGTCTTAGTGCTCCCATACTCCTCCTCCCCCCTCTCTCTTACTCCTTTCTCCTCTTTCCATGCTCTCACTCACTTGCCCTCTTGTTTTTCTCAATTTCAAGTCTTTGTAGATCTGATTCTTTACTATTGTATTTTTATTATTACTAAGATAAAGAATGAACTTATATGTGAAAACAAAGTAAAAGAAGGAAAGAAGGTTAAGTGGGATGGTGGGTTTGGGTAAAAATATACAAAAAGTAGAAACAAAACTACATCTGAAAGGTTATGAAAAGGATAATATATTCAACAAATACGTCAAAAAACACAATAAACTACATCTGAAAGGTTAGGTTAAAGGGTGGGGGAATAAGAACATATGATAGAACCTACTAAATACACTAAGATTACAAGAGGTTAGGTTAAGGGGTTGGGGAATAAGAATAAATGATAACAAACATAATAAATACAACTTATGAGCAACTTGATGAACTTTAACAAATAACCCTTGATCTGCAAAAATGACCATTTGAGAAATTAGCCCTTGAAACGAGTAAGTTCCCATATATAACAAAAATCCTTTGAAATGGTTAAACACCCAATCTTAAACAAATAACACTTGAAATGCAAAAACGTCCATTTGAGAAATTATCCCTTGAAATGAGTAAATGCCCATATATAACAAAAATTCTTTGAAATGCTTAAATATCCAATCTCTAACAAATAGCACTTGAAATGCATAAGTGACCATTTGAGAAATTATCCCTTGAAATGAGTAAATGAATATGAGACAATGATTGACGAAACACAAAAGACAAGCAGGAATACTTATGTAAGTTAGATCATGTCTGGTTGGGCTAGATAAGTTAGGATACATCAGTTTGGGAATGTAAGATTAAGTTAGGTAAAGCAAGTTAGGTTACATTAGGATAGGTAAGATAAGTTATATAAGTTAGGTAAGGTAATGTAAGTTAGGTTAAGCAGGTTAGGTTATGAAGGTTAAGTTATGTAAGTTAGGTTAAGCAGGTTAAGTTAGGTAAGGTAAGGTAAGTTAGGTTAAGCAGGTTAAGTTAGGTAAATGTAGGTAAGTTAGGTTAAGCAGGATAAGTTAGGTTAAGTTATGTAAGTTAGGTTAAGCAGGTTAAGTTAGGTAAGGTAAGGTAAGTTACGTTAAGCAGGATAAGTTAGGTTAAATTATGTAAGTTAGGTAAGATAGGTAAGGTAAGTTAAGTTTAGCAGGTTAGGTTATGCAGGTTAAGTTAGGTAATGTAGGTAAGTTAGGTTAAGCAGGTTAAGTTAAGTTAGGTAATGTAGGTAAGTTAGGTAAGATAGGTAAAGTTAGGTAAGATAGGTAAGGTAAGGTAAGTTATGTTAGGATAGGTAAAGTTAGGTTATGCAGGTTAAGTTAGGTAAGATAGGTAAAGTTAGGTAAGATAGGTAAGATAGGTAAGATAGGTAAGTTAGGTTATGTTAGGTAAGTTAGGTAAGGTAAGGTAAGATAGGTAAAGTTAGGTTGGGTTAGGTAAGATAGGTAAGGTAAGGTAAGATAGGTAAAGTTAGGTTATGCAGGTTAAGTTACGTAAGATAGGTAAAATTAGGTAAGATAGGTAAGGTAAGGAAAGTTATGTTAGGATAGGTAAAGTTAGGTTATGCAGGTTAAGTTAGGTAAGATAGGTAAAGTTAGGTAAGTTAGGTTAAGCAGGATAAGTTAGGTTATGTTAGGTAAGATAGGTAAGGTAAGGTAAGATAGGTAAAGTTAGGTTAGGTTAGGTAAGATAGGTAAGGTAAGGTAAGATAGGTAAAGTTAGGTTATGCAGGTTAAGTTAGGTAAGATAGGTAAAATTAGGTAAGATAGGTAAGGTAAGGAAAGTTATGTTAGGATAGGTAAAGTTAGGTTATGCAGGTTAAGTTAGGTAAGATAGGTAAAGTTAGGTAAGATAGGTAAGGTAATGTAAGTTATGTTAGGATAGGTAAAGTTAGGTTATGAAGGTTAAGTTAGGTAAGATAGGTAAAGTTAGGTAAGATAGGTAATGTAAGGTAAGTTATGTTAGGATAGGTAAAGTTAGGTTTAGGAACGTTACGTTAACTAAGTAACATTGGGTGGAGAGGTTAGGTTACGGAATAACTTTTATGTCTTAGAGAACAACTTTGATGAGCAAGATTAACTTTAGATGTCTCTGAGAATAACTTTTATGCCTTAGAGAACAACTTTGATGAGCAAGATTAACTTTAGATGTCTCTGAGAATAACTTTTATAACATAGAAATTAACTTTAATGAACAAAAGTGAGTTACAGAATAACTTTGATGACTCTGTGAATAACTTTGATGACTTTGAGAACAAGTTTGATAGCTCTTAGAAAAACTTTGATGACTTTGAGAATGTCTTTGAGAACATGAGTAGTATTTTGCTAGCTCAGAGAATAACTTTTTGATGACATAGAGAATAACTTTTATGTCTTAGAGAAGAACATTGATGGCTTAGAGAGAATATCTTTGATGAAAGATGATGTCTTAGATTAACTTTGACATCTCTTGGAATAACTTTGATGACTTTGAGAACAAGTTTGATAGCTCTGAGAACAAGTTTGTTGTCTTAGAGATTACCTTTGTTGTCTTAGAGAATAACTTTGAGGACTTAGAGAATTAATATGTTGAACGAAAGTGAGTTAGAGATTACCTTTGTTAACTCTGAGATAAACTTTGATGAACGAGAAAATCCTTTGATGGCATCGAGAATAATTTTGATAGCTCTGAGAATAACTTTTATGATTTAGAGAACAACTTTTGATGACTCTGAGAATAACTTTTATGCCTTAGAGAACAACTTTGATGAGCAAGATTAACTTTAGATGTCTCTGAGAATAACTTTTATAACATAGAAATTAACTTTAATGAACAAAAATGAGTTACAGAAAAACTTTGATGACTCTGTGAATAACTTTGATGACTTTGAGAACAAGTTTGATAGCTCTGAGAATAACTTTTATGTGTTTGAGAATAACTTTTATGCCTTAGAGAACAACTTTGATGAGCAAGATTATCTTTAGATGTCTCTGAGAATAACTTTTATGTCTTAGAGAACAACTTTGATGAGCAAGATTAACTTTAGATGTCTCTGAGAATAACTTTTATAACATAGAAATTAACTTTAATGAATAAAAGTGAGTTACAGAATAACTTTGATGACTTTGAGAACAAGTTTGATAGCTCTGAGAAAGACTTTGTTGTCTTAGAGAATACCTTTGCTGTCTTAGAGAATAACTTTGAGGACTTAGAGAATGTCTTTGATGAATGGAAGGTTACTTAGAGAATAACATATCATGACTGAGAATAACTTTTGATAGCTCTTAGAATAACTTTGATGTCTTAGAGAATAACTTTAGATGTCTCTGAGAATAACTTTTATGAACGAAGATGTCTTAGAGAATAACTTTGACGTCTCTTGGAATAACTTTTGTGGACATGAGAATATCTTTGGATAACTCTGAGATTAACTTTGATGTCTTTGAAACAACTTTGATGAACGAGAGTGAGTTAGAGATTACCTTTGTTAACTCTAAGATTAACTTTAGATGTCTCTGAGACAAACTTTTATAACATAGAAATTAACTTTAATGACCAAAAGTGAGTTAGAGAATACCTTTTGATGACTCCGAGAATAACTTTGATGAACAAAGATGTTTTGGAAAGTTTCTCTGAAGAACGAAGGTGACTCTGAGAATAACTTTTATGTCTTAGAGAAGAACATTGATGGCTTAGAGAGAATATCTTTGATGAAAAATGATGTCTTAGATTAACTTTGACGGCTCTTGGAATAACTTTGATGCCTCTGAGACTAACTTTAATGAACGAAGATGTCTTAGAAAGTTTCTCTGATGAACGAAAGGCTACTTAGAGAATAGCATTTTGATGACTGAGATTAACTTTTTGATGTCTTAGAGTGTAACTTTGGTGTCTTTGAGTAAGTCCTTGATGTATTGAAGAGTGTCTTTTTGTTATCTCGAAGAGTAACTTTGGTGTTACGGAGAGCACCTTTGACTATTTTTCTTACTTAACGACATATAATTTTTACGAAAGTGCTGAGAAACTTACATTTGACTCTTTTAGTTGAGGAAAGACAAGAAAAAAATATGACGACAGTGACTATTTTAGTGCTCCACAAAGTATAAATGTCAGTTAAGAACGACGATGATAGATATCTTTGACTATATTTTCTTACTTGACGATGGATAAAGTTAGTTATGAACAGTGCTGAAAAGATTCCTTTGACAATTTTTAGCTAAGCGAAAGGTTGTTTTAGTTAAGAACGGTGTTGAATGAGATTAATCCTGACTATTTTCAGATGAGAGAAGTGATATTTCAGTTAAGAAATGACAAGGAAACATGATGAAGTAACTATTTTTAGTTGACCGATGAATACTTTTAGTTGAGCAAAAGACAAAACATGATGAACATGACTTTTCTGATGATTGGCGGATAATTTTTAGATAAGAAATGACAATGAAACATGATGATCACGGTTATTTTCTGTTGACTATGGATAAGTTTAGTTGAAAAATGACGAAAGTGACTATGTTTTAGTTGATTGGCGAAAGATTTTTAGTTAAGAAGTTACGAGAAAGGTTTGTCTTTGTAAATTTGGAACTGAATAAAGTGTAGATTTGTTTAAGAACAGGGTTGGTAGAACTATTAAGTTGACTACGAGAATTACTTTGACATAGTTTTGCAAATAAAAACTTGGTGACTAAAATTGTTGAGGGAACTGTAATGCAGTATAATATTATTTGACAAAGAACTAGTTAGTGAATGGAAGAAACAAAGAACATAAAAAATTGAGGTTAAGTAGGGGAATGAACACAGTGAACATACGGTGAACACAGAAAACATGTAAGAAAAAGTTGATGAATAGAGTGAACATGCAGGGCATATGAACTTATAGAGAATATGAAGACATGATAAGGAACATAGGGAATACAAAGAATGAACACTGAACATGTGAAGAACAAGCTAAGAACATTGAGAACATGAATATTGAGTATAAAAGTTTTAGAGAGAACATGTGATGCTCATGAAAATATGACAAAGAACATAGTGAACATACGGGGAAAACGGCAGAAAAAATTTGAACTGAGCATGCTGTGAACATTTATAGAACATGGAATGAACACAGAAAACATGGAAAAAATGTGAAGAATACAGCTGAATATAGAGAAAATATGCAAATACAAGGGGGACAAGAGCTGGAGCTCGGTAACTGACTTGATCTTATTTACTACGTCTGAAATATGACTGTTTAAAATTTCAGGGGGATTGGACTGCTAGTAGCGAAAATGTGGTCTCTGTCAAATTTGGGTCTTTAATTGGACTCTGATTAATTTCGATCATGAACTGGACTCTGATGAAATTTGAGCTTAAAACTGTCTCTGACTAATTTTGCTCTGAAAGTAGACTCTGACGAATTTTGCTAGAAAACTGGACTCTGATGAAATGTGAGCTTAAAACTGTCTCTGACTAATTTTGCTCTCAAAGTAGACTCTGGCGAATTTCTGTTGATAATTGGACTCTGATGAAATATGAGCTTAAAACTGTCTCTGACGAATTTTGCTCTCAAAGTAGACTCTGGCGAATTTCTGTTGATAATTGGTCTCTGATGAAATTTGAGCTTAAAACTGTCTCTGACTAATTTTGCTCACAAAGTGGACTCGTTCATTTTTAGGTATAAAATGGTCTCTGACGAATTTCTGTCTATAACTGGGCTCTGTTCAATTTTGGTCTTTACAGGTGAAATAGCCGTAAATGGATATAAAACTAAATGTTATGGCTAAGTTGTCTGTTTTCCTTAACAAAACGTCTAAGACAATATTCTCTGAAAATGCTCTTTGAAAATGTGTGATTGAAAACGGGCAAAGGTTGTCCATAGAGTTTACCTGGAAATGCTGTGACACAAGCACGATATTTTCTAAAGTTTTTTCTTTAAGATTTTCCTACTTATCTTCATCATAAGAAACCTTAACAAACTTCTAAAATCTCAGAAATTATTTTCCTCATAAGAACTCCTTACTTCCAAATCTGTGACTCCCCAAATTTGCCTGATAACCCTGGCTTACAGACACGATATTTCCCAGAAAAAAAAAAATGTTCTGTGAGCTGTACAACTCACAGGGGTTCTCTGGCCTGAAAAAAAAATGTTCTGTGAGCTGTACAACTCACAGGGGTCCTCTCGCCTGAAAAAAAAAATGTTCTGTGAGCTGTACTCCCTACTACTGAGGGTTCCGAGCACCTGTAGGGTTCTGAGCATCTGGAGGGTTTTGAGCACCTGGAGGGTTCTGAGCACCAGGTGGGTTGTGAGCACCTTGAGTATTTTTAGCACCTGGAGGATTGTGGGCACCTGGAGGGTTATGAGCACATTAGGGGTTGTGAGAACCTGGAGGGTTGTGAGCACATGGAAGGTTATGAGCACCTGGAGGTTTGTGAGCACCTGGAGGGTTCTGAACACCTGGAGGGTTATGAGGACCTGTAAGTTTCTGAGCACCAAAATGCTTCTGAGCACCTGGAGGATTGTGAGCACCTGGACAGTTCTGAGCACCTGGAAGGTTCTGAGGAACTGAAGGGTCCTGAACATTTGGAGAGTTTGAGCACCTGGAGGGTTTTGAGCACCTGGAGGGTTGTGAGCACCAGAAGGGTTGTGAGCACCTGAAAGATTATGAGCACCTGAAAGATTATGAGCACCTGAATGGTTCTGAGCACATGGAGGATTCTGAGCATCTGGAGAGTTCTGAGCCACAGGAGGGTTCTGAGCACCTGAAGGGTTCTGAGCATCTGGAGGGTTCTGAGCCACAGGAGAGTTGTGAACACCTGGAGGCTTCAGAGCACCTGTAGGGTTCTGAGCACCTGGAGAGCTGTTAGCACCTGGAGGGTTCTGAGACTTTGGAGGGTTCTGAGCACCTGGAGAGTTCTGAAAATCTGGAGGGTTCTGAGCTCCTGTCGGATTGTGAGCATCTGGAGGATTGTGAGGATCTGGAGGGTTCTGAGCACATGTAGGATTGTAAGCACTTGGAAAGTTTTGAGCACCTGGAGGGTTCTGAGCATCTGGATGGTTCTCAGCACCTGGATGGTTCTGAGCATTTGGAGGGTTCTGAGCATTTGGAGGGTTCTGAGCATCTGAAGGGTTTTGAGCAAGTGGAGGGTTTTGAGCACCAGGAGAGATATGGGCACCTTGAGGATTGTGAGCACCTGGATGGTTCTGCAGCACCTAAAGGGTTCTGAGCACCTGTAGGAGAGTGAGCATCAGAAGGATTGTGAGCACCTGGAGGATTGTGAGCACCTGAAAGATTATGAGCACCTGGATGGTTATGAGCACCTAGATGGTTATGAGCACCTGGAGGTTTGTTAGCACCTGGAGAATTGTGAGCACCAGAAGGGTTCTGAGCACCTGGAGGGTAGTGAGCTCCTGGAGGATTTTGACCACCTAGATGGTTGTGAACACCTGGAAAGTTGTGAGCATCTAGAGTGTTCTGAGCACCTGGAGGATTGTGAGCACCTGGAGAGTTCTGAGCACCTGGATGGTTCTAAGCGCCATGAGAGTTCTGAGCATCTAGAGGGTTCTGAGCACCTAGAGGGTTCTGAGCACCAAGAAAGTTCTGAACACCTGGAGGATTGTGAGCATCTGGAGGGTTCTGAGCACCTCGAGTGTTCTGAGCACCTGAAGGTTTGTGAGCACCTGTAGTGTTCTGAGACCCTGGAGAGTTGTGAGCACTTATAGGGTTAAGAGCACCTGTCGGCTTCTGAGCCCCAGGAAGGTTTTAAGTACTTGGAAGGTTCTGAGCACCTGCAAGGTTCTGATTGATAGCCCCTGCCGGGTTATGAACACCTGGAGGGTTGTGAGCACCTTGAGGGTTTTGAGCACCTGGGGGTTCTGAGCACTTGGAGGGGTCTAAGCACCTGGAGGCTTCTGAGCATATGTAAGGTTGATAGCACCCTTAGGGTTGCTAGCACCTGAGAATTCTGAGCACCTGAATCGCTCTTAGCACCTGAAGGGTTCTGAGCACCTGGAGGGTTCTGAGCACATGGAGGGTTTTGAGCATGTGAAGGGTTCTGGGCACCTAGAGGATTGTGAGTATGTGGAGCACCTGAAGGGTTCTGAGCACCTGGAGGGTTCTAAGCATCTGGAGGGTTGTGAGCATCTTGAGGATTGTGAGCATATGGAGGATTGTGAGCATATGGAGGATTGTGAGCACCTGGAGGGTTTTGAGCACCCGCAGGGTTCTGAGCATCTGGAGGATTATGAGCACCTGGATGGTTCTAAGTATCTGGAGGGTTCTGAGCATCTGGGGGATTGAGAGCACCTATACGGTTGTGAGCTTCTGAAGTGTCGTGAGCACCTGGAGCTTTGTGAGCACCTGGAGGGTTGTGAGCACCTTGAGGATTGTGAGCAACTGGAGAGTTCTGAGTACCTGGATGGTTCTGAACATCTGGAGAGTTGTAAACACCTTCAGAATTGTGAGCATCGGGAGAATTGTGAGCATCTGGAGGGTTGTGAGCACCTGGAGAATTCAGAGGACCTATAGGGTTCTGGGCATCTGAAGGTTTGTGAGCACCTGGAGGATTGTAAGCACCTTGAGGGTTCTGATCACCTGGAGGGTTCTGAACACCTGAAGGATTTTGAACACCTGAAGGATTTTGAACACCTGAAGGTTTCTGAACACCTGGAGGGTTGTGAGCACCTGGAGGGTTGTGAGCACCTGGAGGATTCTGAGCATCAGGAGCGTTTGAGCACTCGGAAGATAGTGAGCACCTGGAAACTTCTGTGCTCCTTGATAATTCAGAGCACCTGGATGGTTGTGAGCACCTGGAGGTTTGTGAGCACCTGGAGATTTGTGAGCACCGGGAGGGTTGTGAGCACCTGGAGGGTTGTGAGCACATGTAGGGTTCTGAGAACCTGGAGAGACTGTGAGCACCTGGATTGTTCTAAGCACCTGGAGGGTTCTGAGCAGCTGGAGAGTTCTGAGCACCTGGAGGGTTCTGAGCACCTGGAGTATTGTGAGCACCTGTATGGTTCTGAGAACCTGGAGATATGTGAGCACTTGTAGGGTTGTGAGTACTTGTAGGGTTGTGAGCACCTGGAGGGTTGTGAGCACCTGGAGGGTTGTGAGCACCTGGAGGGTTGTGAGCACCTGGAGGGTTGTGAGCACCTGGATGGTTGTGAGCACCTGGAGGGTTTTAAGCTATGATGATAGGTTAAGAGATCAATAACTAACAAAAGCGAAAAGGAGATTGACCACATCAGATATTAATGATAACATCCTAAATACTTAGAAACAATAAGAACATCCTCACCCACACATAGAGTATTCACAATATCATCAATGTTTCAAAGATAAAATCCGTTGGAGCCGCTATGAGGGGTTCGAACCTATGGGGTCGGTGTTCCCCCACGCAAACGCATTAGCGACTAGACCACAGTATGATAAGGGGATTGCAACCTGGAGTTCTACTTAACACACAGGGGTTTTCTGGTGACTGTATTAGTGAAACATTTCTCATTGACACATCACGTTAGCATTATTACAAATCTGTGTATTGAATGAGGAGCGTCAGAGCTAAAATATTCCTAGATAACAGAGCCAGAGTGCAAGGGGGGGGGGAGGATTGTGTGAAAATCCTGTTCCGGCTTCAGTGAAAGCCTCAGGAAATCCTTGAATGTGTTTAGTAGAGCTCCAGGTCGCAATCCGTATACCATGTCGTGGTCTAGTCGCTAGAGCGTGTGCGTGGGAACACCCACCGGATACACACAGAAATCACAATAGTGTGATATATCAAATGAACAAATCCACAAGGGCCGTGATGAGGGTTCGAACCTACGTCTGAGAGGATCCCGGACATGGTCAAAAGAATTGCAATCGGGAGTACTACTGCCTTCACACAGATACCGTAGCCCCTTCGAGACACAAATTGGGGTTTTAGAATTCTTGTTGACAGACCCTGGGTGCATGGGGGAATTGTGTAAAACCCCGATGTCTGTCTCGGAGAGGCTGCGGGATCCGTGTGATGGCTGTAGCAATCCTGGTTGCAATTCTTTTTACAATGTCGTGGCGCAATCGAATAATGCAAAACTGGGATCATCCTGGACGTAGGTTCGAACCCTCATCACGGGCCTTGTGGATTTGTTCACCCACATCATAGGTTCGAACCTTCATCACGGCTCCTACGGATTTTCTCATGAACATCCTTTATAAGGGTAAAATACAAGATGGAATTGGTAGATTTTAGTGTGGCAAGTAAGAGAGGAGACGTTAAGGAGACTCGTACACCAGACAATATCAGGAAGGTCCTCGGAGAAGAATGTATGCATGTCTGCCATGTTTAGCTTTGAGTGAAGACCACAGCAAGTACAAACGTCAAGAGAAATTTAAATGCAACAGAAAAGAGTATCAAGAGAGCCGGGCCCGAAATGCTAGATCTCACTCCCTGTATTCGCTGATATATATTTATATATATATGTCGTACCTAGTAGCCAGAACGCACTTCTCGGCCTACTATGCAAGGCCCGATTTGCCTAATAGGCCGAGTGATTTTCTTTATTTTCCATAAATTGTTTCCAATTGGTTTATTTGAATTATTATTATTACATTATACTAAGAACATCAATTATTGACTTAGTTATGTTAGTTTAGGTTAGGTTAAGATAGGTTAAGTTAGGTTAGGTTGGGTAGGTTAGGTTTGGTCATATATCTACGTTAGTTTTATCTCAAATTAAACAATATGAACTCATACATAATTAAATGGATAGCTTTATCATTTCATAAGGAAAAAATAAAAAATATATATAAATTCAGGAAAAGCCGGAGGCGGCTAGTTTATTGGGCACCCCATACTCATCCTGTGAGCGGTAGTGCACCGGCTTATATACTGGGAGCATTGCTTGGTCCCATTGGTCATCTTGCAGAGAGAGGTTTAGCACTTTCATGGAGCGGGAGCACACTTTAGGAAATGGTTCTGGGCAAAGCCAGGCACCTTGTGAGGAGGTACAAAGCATCGTGGGCATCTAAAACCCCTATTCTTCCCTCCTTCTCCTCAGGTCATTCAGCTTTTCTACAAGGACTACCTCAATGGCGCTCGAGGCCAGAGGTGCCCCTAGAAGCACATTGATGGTGGGAGCGATAACTGGTGCTCCTGGCAATAAGATTCGTACTGCATCTATGATTGGTTGGCTGGATGAGATGATTTCACACTTTCATGGATTTAGGGTGAGTTCTAAGTCCTCTCCCATAAATTTCACCAGCTGTAGATCTTCTAACAGAGACTCATGTGTCCCTGCCAGGGTGAGATCGTCCTGGAACCAGATGTTGAGTTCGCTGGTCAACCTGTTTGTGACCTCTTTAGCTGACATGCAAAAAAGAAAAGGGGCAAGTGGGTCTCCCTGCTAGACACCTTCTGCGGAAACACCTTCATGTTCCCCAAAGAACAGTGTCGATTCCCTGCTGTACCCTGCTGAAACGAAGGGAAGTAGAGAAGGAAAGCGTGATCGAACCGTTTCCAGTATCACATCCCTTTATACCTGGTTAAAGGCATTATTAAAGTCTAATTTAACTAATGCCTTATTTTCTGGGACGTGCTTGATATAGGCTCGTGCTGCATGAGCTGCTGCTTCACAGCCATGGGGGACACCAAAACCTAGTTGATGGGGTCGAAGCATCGTTGCAGCTCCAATGGTAATTTTTCTGACAGCTGCCCTAGCAACAAGGCGCCGAAGTGTGTTACCCACGGCAATGGGTCTGACTCCACCACCCTTTCATTTAAGGGCACAAAGGGATGCTCTGAAGAAGAAGGGTTTAATTGTATCTGGGATCAGCCCAGAGAGGCAGTTGTTGACAAACTTCGTGATCTCTGACAACAGTGTCTCGGCAACTTCGCCGAGAACTGGGTTTGTCATCTCCTCGAGGTGCTAAGGTCTTACCCCAGTGTATACCCCTGATGAGCCTGGTGGAAATGACATGATGGCTTTGTATTCGGCAGACGCTTGGAAGAGTAGGGGTCCCATATCTGGGACATTTGTGTCCCGAGCAGTGGGTTCCCATGGTACTCTGGGAGGGCACTTCATGCTCAGTGAGTCGGCAGTAGCGATATTTCTAGGTGCGATTGTTTCTTCACTGGTAAGTAACCTAATTGCCCATACTGTGTTGCCCTAATCAATTTCTTTGGTCACTTATGTTCCTAGTTTGAAATTGTCATTGGAACACATCGGTCTGCCACGGCATTATTTGCTTTGAGGGGAGGATAGGGATCAAGTTGTCAGTTATCAGCTCAGGAGAAATTGTTAAATATATATATATATATATATATATATATATATATATGTATATATGTATATATATATATATAATATATATATATATATATATATATATATATATATATATATATATATATATATATATATATATATATATATATTGACGTTTGTGTTTGTATTTATTGTTTGAAAGAACTCTTGTGTGTATACAAGACTTCTTACATTCTTGTATAGCTACTAGCAGGTATATCGTTTGGGATATTACATAATCATAATTTTCCCTATAATACGACCTGCCTAATCGTTTAACAACCAGGTATCCATTCGCCTTTTGGGGAACAAGGCTATAGTTAGGGATTGGTGACCAGAAAATATTCCACCGCCAGGATACGAACCCAGGCCAAAGCGAGAGTGTTACCAGTTCTCTACGGGGGCATTGGGACTTAAGCTTCCCTGTCCACTACTGCCTGTTACTCTTCCACAGAAGCGAGAACTGAGTGCAGCTTAAATTAGTGTACTTACCCATGAAAGAATTCCGTTATGATTCTTCCCTCAGGCCCTTGGTCCAGACCGGCCAGACTCGACATCTCGGCAGACGTCAGCTCGAAGTCAAAAATCTGTCATAAGTACAGATATACATCACGTGAAATTTACGTACATATATACATTTATATAATGTCTTCTTCACACAATAAATACTAATATTATTCTTTTTTTCTAAACTATCTTCTTTGTTTTATAATATAGGTTAAAAAAGCATAACTCCTAACCAAAACATTGACCTAATCATATACAGTACCACAAAACAAAGAAGACTACAGACCTCATTATTAAAAACAGTCCAAAGCTGACAGAGAACCCTTAACAGCAGTCAAACATGGTATTCACCTAGCTGTGCTTGAGGGGGTTGAGCCCTGCTCATTCGGCCCGCCTCTCAACTGTCAATCAACTGTTACTAATTAACTTTTTTCCACACACACACACACTCACACGAAATGCACCTTACGACACTGGAAGACAGAAGAGCAAGGGGGAGACATGATCACAACTAACAAAATCCTCAGGGGGAATCGACATGGTAACCAAGGATAGACTATTCAACACGGGTGGTACGCGAACAAGGGGGACACAGGTGGAAACTGAGTACCCACATGAGCCACAGGGACGTGAGAAGGAACTTTTTCAGTGTCAGAGTAGTTAACGGATGGAATGCATTAGGCAGTGATGTGGTGGAGGCTGACTCCATACACAGCTTCAAATGTAGATAGTGTGTGTGTGTGTACACACACACACACACACACACACACACACACACACACACACACACACACACACACACACACACACACACACACACGCACAAGCACGCACACACTCACACACACACACACGCACACAGAGCTTCAACCTGTCCTCTTAGAAATTATGTCTAAATTTGACTGTTTACTCGTATGACCGAAAACTGATGTAATTTGAAAATGAAAAAAAAAACGAAAATAATTTTTTTTTTCAAAACAATAAGTTAAGGGTCCTCTGGTAGGTTAGGAGGGCAGGAAATTCTCCTAATGTTTCAAAACGTCATGAAAGACGTTAATTGAAAGTGTCTTCTACCCTAACAGACAAAGCTGGAGGACACAAACTGAAAACGGGTCACTTTATCACTTTCGTGAGTCAATTAAATTTCAAATTACATCAGTTTTCATACCAGCGAAAAGCGACATTATTTTAAGAGGACGGGTTGCAGCAGGCAATCTCCCTGGTACCTATCTACTGCTAGGTAAGAGGGGCATGAAGGTGGAAGAAATTAGGCAAATCGGGTCTTGCATAGTAGGCTGAGAAGTGCATTCTGGCTACTAGGTACGACATATATATAATATATATATATATATATATATATATATATAATATATATATATATATATATATATATATATATATATATATATATATATATATATATATAATTTTAAGATGAATAGGAAAACCAGGGATATACTGAACATCTTGTTTCAGATTCTTTACTTTAAAATGCATAACGTTTCGAATACTGCTCGTATTCATCATCAGATCTAAAAGAAAAAAACTGAAATCACAATCAAATAACTGGTAAACAAAGAACTCATACTGAATATAATTGCCTATCAAAGAAAGGAAAATGCTTAAAAAACAAAACACTAAAGCGATCAATACAAATAAAACTTATTAACTGTCACATATATAAAAGCTAATTTAAAATTCATTAAACTACAAGATGAATTTTATAACTACTAAAACAAACCATTCTATTAAACTTACGTGAAGTGATCAGATGTGAAACTTGATACCTAACACATAGATACTAAACACTATAACAAATATTTATATAATGACTACAAATCTACAAAAAATGTATATAAAATACAAACAGAATAAACGACAATTATAAAGTACTAACCAAAATCTTATAAAAACTCAAATATTAAATAAAATTAAATACCAAATAATGTATTACATATCCTAAATAAAAGATTATAATAATGTACAATGTCAAGACTTAAAATAAGTAAGAAAGGGCAAAGACAAGGTAAACTAAACAAAATTATAATAAAATTAAACTACCAGAATGAACTATAAATCAAATTACAGGGCCTACTGTGCACTATACAGTGTACAATTGAACAGCTGAAAGGTTGCTATTTAACAGAGGCCGCAGCTCCTTTATATATAAGGATTCCATTACTCTCAAATCTGACTGGATACAAGTGTCCAGAATTTTAAAATCAGATTCCAGCAGAGAATGATTAAACTCATAACAATGGTTTCTAATCTCCGAAAATGCTGGTTTAGACAATGGTAATCCAGTCCTAAAAGATAATCCCCGGTGCTCAAGTATCCTAATCTTAAAGTTCCGAATGGAACTCCCGATATATCCAGCATTACAGCTGGAACAATTATACATATATACGACATTTGAGCACAAGGGGGTAGGCACTTTATCTTTAAATTTAAAATAAGAGCCTATGGTATTTGTGTTAACAAAAATAAATCTAAAGTCTACTTGAGGACTTTGTTCAACTTTGTTCAGTATATCCCTGATTTTCCTATTCATCTTAAAATTAAGATTCCCGAAGGGAACATCGATCATAAATATATATATATATATATATATATATATATATATATATATATATATATATATATATATATATATATATATATATATATATATATATATATATACATATATATATATATATATATATATATATATATATATATATATATATATATATATATATATATTAGCCTATACTTGCATAAACCACAAGTGAAGATAAACAATCTTGTTTATCAATCTTAAGATTGTTTATCTTCACTTGTGGTTTATGCAAGTATAGGCTTATAAGCTGGACACGAGTTCTCTCACATTGACAGTGGCTTGACGAAAATTGCAGATTGACCCCTCACTCATCTGGTGCCTTCGGGAGGTAGAGATGTTTGAGATATATATATCTCGAACTATCTACTTCTTTTGTAAGGTCTGATGGCGTAGTGGGTTAAAGCATACTAGTTATGCCAGCTACTGGAAGGTAGTTGTGCTTTCTGGGTTCGAGTCCCACTGGTGGGTGTTGTCCAAAGATTGTTTATATATATATATATATATATATATATATATATATATATATATATATATATATATATATATATATATATATATATATATATATATATATTATTAAATATGACTGAAAAAGTAAGATTAATAATTTTAACACGAATTTTCTCAATCTTTCGTACATTTCTTTTCACTGTTGGAGGTAATTCAAAAATCAATTCTCCAAAATTCATTTTTATTTCTAGTCTGACGCGACACTTGAGCGCGTTTCGTAAAACTTATTACATTTTCAAAGACTTTAGTTAACACATACACAACTGAATAGAACTTACACATCTCCGATTTTGTTTATATCTACATTTGAGTGAGGTGGATGGGGTGAGGTGGTATTTAATAGGGTATTAATTTCATCAACACAAGCCAGAACATGAAACAATGGGTATTGAATAGAAGTGATTGTAGAAAGCCTATTGGTCCATATTTCTTGATGCTTCTATATTGGAGCGGAGTCTTGAGGTGGGTAGAATATAGTTGTGCATTAATTGGCTGTTGATTGCTGGTGTTGACTTCTTGATGTGTAATGCCTCGCAAACGTCAAGCCGCCTGCTATCGCTGTATCTATCGATGATTTCTGTGTTGTTTACTAGGATTTCTCTGGTGATGGTTTGGTTGTGGGAAGAGATTATATGTTCCTTAATGGAGCCCTGTTAAACGCCTAGAAAGAGATGTTGTTGTCTTGCCTATATACTGGGTTTTTTGGAGCTAACAGTCCCCAAGAGGGCATTTGAAGGCATAGACGACGTTAGTCTCTTTTAAAGCGTTCTGTTTTGTGTCTGGAGAGTTTCTCATGAGTAGGCTGGCCGTTTTTCTGGTTTTATAGTAAATCGTCAGTTGTATCCTCTGATTTTTGTCTGTAGGAATAACGTTTCTATTAACAATATCTTACAGGACCATTTCCTCCGTTTTATGAGCTGTGGAAAAGAAGTTCCTGTAAAATAGTCTAATAGGGGGTATAGGTGTTGTGTTGGTTGTCTCTTCAGAGGTTGCATGGCGTTTCACTTTCCTTATGATGTCTTTGACGAAACCATTGGAGAAGCCGTTGTTGACTAGGACCTGCCTTACCCTACAGAGTTCTTCGTCGACTTGCTTCCATTCTGAGCTGTGGCTGAGAGCACGGTCGACATATGCGTTAACAACACTCCTCTTGTACCTATCTGGGCAGTCGCTTTTGGCATTTAGGCACATTCCTATGTTCGTTTCCTTAGTGTAGACTGCAGTGTGGAAACCTCCGTTCTTTTCCATGACTGTTACATCTAGAAAGGGCAGCTTCCCACCCTTTTCCATCTCGTAAGTGAAACGCAGCACGGAACTCTGCTCAAATGCCTGCTTCAACTCCGGCAGATGTCTGACATCAGGTACCTGTGTAAAAATGTCGTCAACATACCTGCAGTATATGGCCGGTTTCATGTTCATGTCGACTAAGACTTTTTGCTCGATGATACCCATGTAGAAGTTTGCAAACAGGACACCTAGGGGAGAACCCATGGCGACCCCATCTACTTGCTTATACATGTGCCCATCCGCGCTCAAGAAGGGTGCCTCTTTAGTACAAGCTTGGAGTAGACAGGCTGGATCATGATACACTCTGTCGGCTATCATCCCGATTGTCTCGTCCACTGGTACGTTAGTGAACAGAGATTCTACGTCCAACGAGGCTCTTATTCCTGTGGCCCGTGTGCCCCGCAGTAAGTCAACAAATTCCTTTGGCGACTTCAGGCTGAAGGCGCAAGGGACATAAGGAGTCAGCAGGCCGTTGAGTCGCTTCGCCAGTCTGTACGTGGGTGTGGGTATCTGGCTAATGATTGGCCGAAGTGGGTTTCCAGGCTTGTGTGTCTTGACATTTCCATACGCATATCCAAGTTTATATTCCCCAATGATCTTTGGCGGGTGGAGTCCGGATTTCTTGGCGTTCAAAGTTTCGATCATTTTGTTGACCTCTGCTTTCAATTCGGCTGTAGTGTCCTTCGTTACCCTTTGGTACTTAGTTTGGCCAGAGAGTATGAGGTTCATTTTCGCCAGATATTCGTCTTTTTTAAGAATGACATATATTGGCGACTTGTCACCTCTCCTGACAACTATCTCCTTGTTCTCACGAAGGCTTTTAGCTGCCGCTTTGAGCTCGCAACCCGTTCTCGCAAATTTAATAAGTCAATATTGACTTATTAAATATGTGCATAGGTGACATACTTAACATAATAGATACCCTTAAAAAGATTCATAGAAAACACCGACCTTACCTAACCTACTTAGTATGTTAAGATAAGCATCTTATTGCTTCGTAATTACAATTATTACCTAACCTATAATAGGTATAGGTTAAGTAATAATTGTAATTACGAAGCAATAAGATGCTTATCTTAAGATACTAACAACGTTAGGTAAGGTCGGTGTTTTCTATGAATCTTTTTAAGGGTATCTATTGTGTTTAGTATATCACCTATGCACGTAGTTAATAAGTCAATATTGACTTTACGAATTTGCGAGAACGGGTTGGAGCTCGGGGGACAGTATGGTGCTTCTGTAATTGCCTCGATTCTTTCCTCCTTCTGCAATAAGTTCTGCTTGTAAGGTATCTTTGAATAATATGCAAGGCCCTAATAAGCCAAGTTTTCCTAAATTAATATATTTTCTCTAATTTTTTTCTTATGAAATGATAGAGCTACCCATTTTATTATGTATGAGGTCAATTTTTTTTTATTGGAGTTAAAATTAACGTAGATATTTGACCGAACCCAAACCAACCCTACCTAACCTAACCTAACCTATCTTTATAGATTAGGTTGGGTTAGGTAGCTGAAAAAGATAGGTTAGGTTAGGTTAGGTAGGTTAGGTAGTCGAAAATTAATTAATTCATGAAAAAACTTGGCTTATTAGGGCCTTGCATATTAGGCTGAGAAGTGCGTCCTGTCTACTAGGTACGACATATATATATATATATATATATATATATATATATATATATATATATATATATATATATATATATATATATATATATATATACATATATATATAAAAATATATATATATATATATATATATATATATATATATATATATATATATATATATATATATATATAAATATATATATACATATATATATATATATATATATATATATATATATATATATATATATATATATATATATATATATATATATATATATATATATATATATATATATATACTAGCTGTACCCGGCCACGTGTTGCTGTGGCTCAGCAAGGCATGCACGTTGCTGAGCCATAGCAACCTTCCCCTGTCTCCCAGTCCATCCCACCAATTTCCCCCGCCCCATCGTCCTCCCTACCAGTCCCCCCCCCCTCCCCCTCGCCCTCTTCACTATCACACACTCCCCTATCCCCTTGTTCTTCCATGCATTCTCCATTCCCCTCGTCCCCACCATCCCCAACTACCCTGTCCCCCTGTCCTCTTCCACCATTATCCCCTCCCCTGTCCCCTCGTCCTCCCCAACATCCACTACTCCTGTCCCCTCGTCCTCCCCACCATTCCCCACTCCCTTGTTTGATGATCAAATGATCTAAACTTCCCATCTGAAGATTGGGAAGATCAAATGATCTGGGGCTCGATTCACGAAGAAGTTATGCAAACACTTATGAATCTGTACATCTTGTCACAATCTTTGGCATCTTTGTTTACAATTATTAAACTGTTAATGAGCTCCGAAGCACGAGGAGGCTCTTTATAACAATAACAACAGTTGATTAGCAAGTTTTCATGCTTGTAAACTGTTTAATAAATGTAATCAAATCCATCAGAGATTGAGGAACGATGTTAACGTTCGTAAGTACTTGCGTAACTGCTTTGTGAATCTGGCCCCAGATGTTCCCATCACTGAAATATAATAAAAACTGTTAAAAAAACAGCATGAAAAATAATAATAATAAAAAATATAAACTATACACACGAAATGAACTGTATAGAAAACAACACAGCTCAATTCCAAGGCAATGTCACACAAAATAATTAAATCAAAATTAAAGTAAATCGAAATTTATGAATATTCAATTTATCAATGAAATCGAAAACATTGAAGTGGAATCATAACATATTTAGTATAGCACATGATGGTCTTATGTGCAACACATGGCGCTATTTAAAATAAACGCATGTTTTTACCTGTCACAGGTGTAGCATCCATATACTTAGTATATAAAAAGATGCGTGTATTCGAATGCAACGATGTGTCAAAATTTCAAAGCAATTGGTGAAGAACTTTCGGAGATTACAGGGTGTGTTGCTCTTACGTCCAAGTGTGGCATACATATAGTAGGAAAATAAAAACATGCGCCTATTCGAATGCAACGTTTTGCAAAAATTTAAAAGTAATCAGTAAAGAAGTTTAGAGGATTTAAAGAGGTAAAGATTCAGCTTCTCGGAACTAAAAGTTCCAAGTAGCACGAGCTATGGTGAACTTGAAGGAAGAGAGGAGCAGGTATGAGAAGGGTAAGAACAGGATGAAAGTAATAATAAGGTAAGAATAAGAATGAGGATGAATGTAAGAATAAGGTTAGAATAGGATGAATGCAAGAATATGAGTAAGAGGAAAGGTTAGAAAAGTGAGAAGGAATAAGCATCAGGGGTAAAACATAAGTCAGGTAAAGTGTGTTAAGAAGGTTAGAGTATTTAAGCATATACTGTGAAAGGGAAGAGTCAACAGCAACAAAGCCAGGACTAAGGTTCATGTTGAGAAGGTTGTGTATCAGAGCCGAGTCAACAAGACGGCGTCTGTGAAGAGTAGAGGCAGGAAAGATTATTTTAGAAGAAGACCAGTCAATAGGAAGATTAATACAAAATCACTGCAACATGATCAATATGGGCTTTCGAATGGAAGAAAGATTCACTGAGGATTTCAAATATTGAAAAATTGAGTGTCCTTTGTTTACATGAAACTTATTAAGAGACACCAGATATCAGCTGGACAAAATCCGATTACGTGAAATGTCTAAGAGTCACAGTAGGTATGTTAAGTCATGGGGTTGTATTTCTAAAAGCTTAAACACCATCGAGTACAATTCTCGTAAATATGAACGTAACATAAGAATAAACACAACCGCAGAAGACATGTTACCCAATCCGAGTGAGCTCCTATTTATATCCACCTAAACTCACTCATACTCATGCCTAACCTACACATCAAGCCATCGAACGATCCCAACTGCATTCTGCGACCCAGTAATGTGTTCTAAACATCGACTAACCCTATATCCAAAACAGTATTTAGTAAGGTCTTTCTTAAATCTAAACCATATAAATATATAAATATATAAATATATATATATCCATTGTTTCGTGTCCTGGTTTATGTTGATATATATAAGACATAATTTTGAACACTTATTATAAACGTTAGTATTTCCTTGCATCTATGTGTAAACTTCAGGCATGTTACTCCTTACTCTTTGCCTTTGTTGATAACGTAAGTTAAGCTTTCCAAATCTTTTCATATATGATGTTCCTAATGCCCGAGATTAACAATTCCGGGAAATGTATCCCGGAATCCTAGATGCCTAATTTCTAAGATTTACATTTGGTATTTCGGCATTAGATCCCCACTAATCGTAAGTCCCAAATTTTCTTCGCATTCAAATTACGCATTTTCAACATCGTCCACCAGATATTTGGTAACTCTATCATTATTACGTTGCCTCTGAACTCTACATTTTTTACCATTTAACTTCATCTGCCAATCATTCGTCCATTTCAATACCATATCAAGATCGTCTGAAGCGATTGTGATTTTTTTCCCCCAAAAAAAATCTTTAAGATAACCTGACCCTTTTCCAACGTTGTATAACGCCGGTAATTCCAAGACCCTCTGCCTTTTTCATTAGTTTTTATGAGACACAGTGGTAAAAAATTTGCTAAAGTCAAGATATAAAATGACAAAATCCTTTCCACTTTCCTCTGCATTAAATATGATTGAAACAAATCAGAGCTGACAAGAGCTCATACTTCTCTTGTCATACAAGAGCTGACTGCCTGACAACTTTCATTTTTCAATATTTTTCCAAGATGTATAGGAATGTTTTTTGTGGTTATTGATTCAAGCCAATTTTCCGCAGCAAAAGTTAAAATCTAAGCAGCTAATAGTTAGATGGAGATGAACTATTCGCCTTGCTTAATTAATTAACACTGGATAGACACAAGAATTGCAATGATCAACATTTTTAGTTTTCTGCACAACTCTGTTTTATCTTTGCCTTTGAAGGCTTCATTGTGATCACGCAGTTCTGTTATGTTGTCCCTAGTATTGAGTGGACATATATTCATTGGAACGCGTAAAAATGATAAGAAAGTTAACCCAAGGAATTAAAAACCTTCTAGATGAGAAAAGAGATTAATAAAGCTAAATTTACATTCTCTTGAAAGACAGAGAATAAAGGGTGACATGACTCAAGTATTTATACATAAAAGGGTTTTAAGTATATCACCACAAAATGTTATTGTCTCCTTTCCCACTATTACCACAGAGTGGAAGTTGATGAAGTGAACGAGTTTCCTGAGTGAATGTGTCGAGAGAAAAAGGTGTCAGAGTTGAGGCAGTGCGAAAGTTTAGGAATTGCCAGACCAGAAGCGTTACAAGAGTAGAAAGAGTTCCCAGAGTGAAAGATTTCTCAGTGTGGAGGAGCTGACGAGGTGGAAAAGTTACCTGCGAGAAGTAATTTTCATGGTAAAGGAATGACTTACGAACTATGATATATGTTAAGAGGAATTATCTGAATATAAAATGTATATGTGCGACGAGTTGCATGAACATTCTGTGAATAATGTTAATGTTTACAAATTGGCCAATATTTGTTTATGGAGTTGCATGAACAGAAGAACAGAGAACGTTTGTGAGCGTAATAATTACCAGGACAAAACATTATCCAAGGGAAGGTTCTCTGGAAGACGAAATTACCTGGAAGAAGTTTGTCCAAAGTAGAGTGTTTACCTGGCCGTTGAGGCTACCTTGGAGACGTTACCTGGGTGTTCTGAAGCAGTCGTGTCGGATTCGCCGACTTGGGGATGGGAATGACGTTGATCTGATGGAGGTACCGAAGGAGGACTTGCGCCGGTGTCTTGTGGTGAGCAGCGGCCACGTCCAGCACCAGCGGGTCATCCAGCAGCGGCTTCATCTTCTCGAGTTTGGAAGTCTTACTGTCATTGAACATTTATTTTGTGATACAAAATAGAAATCAACGAGACTGGTTAAACAGGAACGATTCCTACGAGAGCAATAGTGAGAATCCTTAACTAGGGTCAATATATCACTGCAGCTTACAGGTCTCCAGTATTTAAGTAATAGTTGGGGCAGTGTTTTAGATGGTCCGTCTTGGTCTTCAAGAAGGCAGAGTGTACTCAGGTGTTAGCTGGCTGGTGGTAGTGGGCTTAGTGTGTTTGATGTGAAGTGCCTCGCTCATGTCCAGTGTTGAGTTGTCGTTGTACCTGTCTATTATTTTAGTGTTGAATGTCAGGATGACTCTGGTGGTGTGTAGAGACCACGTGTTCCGTGATGTGGCCTTGTTGTTTGTTCATTGTTACGCGCGTTGATAGCAATGTTGTCGCTATACTCTGAGACACTTGTGGCAGACAGTCCCCTAGTGGGCATGAGAAGTCAGTCTGCATATGTTACCGGGGAAAAGTTTTGTCACTGCTAAAATATGTTTTTAACTTATATTACCGTACAATTAATTATCTACATCATAAAGGTATCAGAACTAAACTTCCTCTGATATATATATATAATAGGCAAAAGTGTTGAAATATTTTGAAAGTTTGTTAAGCCCTCTACACAACTGCCATTTTCCCTAATAAATAATATTAAATATTTTTGTTTCTGATGCACATAGTAGGGTTGACCTACTATGTTGATCAGAAGCATAAATTGAGTATTAATTATAGCCCAAATTCAATATTGGTAATTCAGAATAATTACAACGCCTTCCGCGCTAAACTTTAACATAATAAAGATCTTAAAGAGTGAGTGATACATATTTGTTTCTTTCTGACCATGTATCTTCTCTGGATGATTATCCACATGTTTAAAGTCATCAGTGATTTTAATTAAATAATAAAGCCACAACATTTATTAGGTTCTCAACATGTTCCATACATTGTTCACTAATACTCCTTAAAAGGGAAAACAATGATTTTAATTATAATATAAGTTTTTTTTACAATAAGGCTACAATATCAGTGAACAACATGTAGACAAGAAAGAAGAGTTAATATCTATAACGCTTTTTCAAACAATTGTAGAAAAAGTAGCTAGTAAAAAGGTAGTAGCTAGTTGAATTGGAAATTGTACAACTCAGAAGTAGAGAGAGCAGAGTTAATATTAACAGATCAGATGATCTATAAAATTATAGATCAGCTCATCAGGCAATCCACACAGGTGAGAGAAGGTAATCATACCATCCGTGATGAATCGATCACAGAGATAGTGGAAGAGACATAACCTAAGGCATACGAGATAAGACGTTTAGCATAATAGATGAAGCTCCAGTTGGGAAAAGATGCCGTAATTGACCGAAAACATATTTTGGTCATTGTCAACACAATGCAAAAGAGTTTTCCTCTTTGAGACCCTCAGTGTAGTATGCACCAAGGTAGTCAGAGGATACATTCCAGAGACAGAAGTTGTGCCCAAAAAATGACTGGTTACAGAGGAATTGCTAACCTGTAAAAACAGATGGTTTGATGAAGATATACAGAGTTATGTATAGGATCACTGTTATATATAGGGAGGGGTAGGACAAAAATAGTAAACCACATGTGTAGGCCCAATATTGGACACCACATGTGTTGGACCAATACTAGACTCCATATGTGTAGGCCCAATACTGGACACCATATGTGTAGGCCCGAAACTGGACACCAAACGTGTAGGCCCAATAATGGACACCACATGTGTAGGACCAATACAGGATACTACATATGTAGGACCAATACTGGACAACACATGTGTAGGACCAATACTGGACACCACATGTGTAGAACCAATACTGGACCTCACATGTGTCGGACCAATACTGGACACCACATGTGCAGGCCCAATACTGGACACCACATGTGTAGGAGCAATACTGGACCCCACATGTGTAGGACTAATACTGGACCCCACATGTGTAGAACCAATACTGGACCCCACATGTGTAGGACCAATATTGGACCCCACATGTGTAAGACCAATATTGGACCTCACATGTGTTGGACCAATACTGGACACCACATGTGTAGGAGCAATACTGGACCCCCGCATGTGTAGGACGAATTCTGGACCCCACATGTGTAGGAGCAATACTGGACCCCACATGTGTAGGACTAATACTGGACCCCACATGTGCAGGTCTAATACTGGACCTCACATGTGTAGGACCAATACTAGACCCCACATGTGTAGGACCAATACTAGACCCCACATGTGTAAGACCAATACTGGACCCCACATGTGTTGGACCAATACTGGAACCCACATGTGTTGTACCAATACTGGACCCCACATGTGTTGGACCAATACTGGACACTACATGTGTTGGACCAATACTGGACACCACATGTGTAGGACCAATACTGGATCCCACATTTGTAGGAGCAATACTGGACCCCACATGTGTAGGACTAATACTGGACACCACATGTGTAGGACCAATACTGGATCCCACATGTGTAGGAGCAATACTGGACCCCACATGTGTAGGACTAATACTGGACCCCACATGTGTTGTACAAATACTGGACCCCACATGTGTTGGACCAATACTGGACCCCACATGTGTAGGACCAATACTGGACACCACATGTGTAGAACCAATACTGGACCCCACATACGAAGGACCAATACTGGACCCCACATACGAAGGACCAATACTGGACCCCACATACGAAGGACCAATACTGGACCCCACATACGAAGGACCAATACTGGACCCCACATACGAAGGACCAATACTGGACCCCACATACGAAGGACCAATACTGGACCCCACATACGAAGGACCAATACTGGACCCCACATACGAAGGACCAATGCTGGACCCCACATACGAAGGACCAATACTGGACCCCACATACGAAGGACCAATACTGGACCCCACATACGAAGGACCAATACTGGACCCCACATACGAAGAACCAATACTTGACACCATATGTGTATGACTATTTTCTACACCAGCTGCCTAAAAACTAATATTGCACGTATGTGAAAGACCAATATCGTCCATCACAAAATAAAGACAATTATGGTGACCAAACCTCACATCAGAAAATGAAGAAACGACGAGGTGTCTGGTTCTCCTGGCCCTTATCATGACACGTTCACTACTTGTTGATGATCCAACACCCACCGAAACATCATCATTTCTTATATACATATTTTTTTATGTGTGGTTTTTATCATATTTTCACCCACGATATTGCCACACATCGTCTTCAAACACATTTTTATATCACCACAAGTGTGAGACCAATTTTGAACACTATATAAGGAGGACTAATATTTTGCTCCAGAAATGTATGACCAATATTGTACACCACATCTGACTGGCCAATAATGTATACCACCTTTGTAGGACCAATATTATAGCACGAAGAGTCCGTGTGACACACCTCCTCAAAAACATAATTTTTTTTAATAGAATGTACATAAATGTGCCACCAGACTCGGACTTGTGTACAAAAAGGTGAACAGTGAAGACATTCTGTGAAAGTTTGGCATCACAACACAGCAAGGCAGCAGACACTGGGCACATGATTACCATATAAAAGGTACATTGAGAAACTAACAGGATGGGTAAGCAAGTAAGGTATATCAAAGGTACACGTGAAGACTAAGTGCTGATATGAGGACTAGTAGCTGGAATATGTGGACCAGGGGCAAGGAAAGGTGTGCAACAACTCGGAAACCGGAGGATCGTACTCCGACCTTGCAAGGTGCGAAGCCATCGCTCTCCTGAGCAGTCCAGGTGGATAGATTAGGTAGATAATAAGATTCTGTTAATAATAAGTGAAACGAGGAAGCGGAAGATACACGTGGCAATGGAATCCTCAGACGCGCCTCATACACATGACAAAAGAAAACAGGAAAAGAGCCAAGGCGTTAATGAAGCATAACACTTGAGAGGCACTAATGAAGCGGTAGCCCAAGAGCTTGATCTTACTCCAAACATGCATGCTCAGGTGATCAAGATAGATAAGTATATACAAACTATAATAAATGACACTAGGTGGTGAGAGTGGGCAGGCCAGCATTACCTGCTCAGCCTGAAGGGTCCTCCGAGGGGGCAGAAGCCGCACACCAGGATGTCGTGCTGGGCGCAGAGGGCTCTGAGGGCCCCCTGCTGCATGTAGACGTGAACCTCCACCTGCAGCACGGACGGTCTCACCTGACACCCTGCACCATGTAGGGGAGACCAACACGTCAGCCTTATTCTCTATGGGTGAACAAACACACACACACACACACACACACACACACACACACACACACACACACACACACACACACAAAGTAAAAGGGCATGGAGAAACTATAGGAATAACAAGACACTGGATAGCAGAGAAAGATACCAGAATGCCAGGAATGAATATGTCAGGATGAGAAGAGAGGCAGAAAGACAATACGAAAATGACATCGCAAGCAAGGCAAAGACTCAGCCTAAATTGTTGCATAGCCACATTAGGAGAAAAACAACAGTAAAGGAACAAGTTATGAGATTAAGGATAGGGGCGGAAGGATTCACTACAAATGACAAGGAAGTGTGTGAGGAATTGAATAAGAAATTCCAGGAGGTCTTCACCTTAGAGCAAGGAGAAATTCCAGAGGTAAGTGAGGGAATAGCTAACCAGGAACCACTGGAAGAGTTTGAGATTACCAGTGGGGAAGTAAGGAAGTGTTTACTAGAGTTGGATGTGACGAAGGCTATAGGCCCAGATGGAATCTCCCCTTGGGTTCTAAAGGAAGGAGCAAGAGAACTGTGCCTACCACTCTCCATAGTGTATAACAAATCACTGGCAACAGGGGAACTGGCAGATATTTGGAAAGCAGCTAACTTAGTCCCGATATACAAGAAAGGGGATAGACAGGAGGCACTGAACTACAGGCCAGTGTCCCTAACCTGCATACCATGCAAGCTGATGGAGAAGATTGTGCGAAAAAAACTAGTGGAGCATCTGGAGCGAAGGAACTTTGTAACACAGCATCAACATGGGTTCAGGGATGGCAGGTCCTGCCTCACAGGGTTACTTGAATTCTACGACCAGGCAACAAAAATAAGGCAAGAAAGAGAAGGGTGGGCAGACTGCATATTTTTGGATTGTCAGAAAGCCTTTGATACAGTGCCACACAACAGGCTAGTGCGAAAGTTGGAGATGCAGGCTGGAGTGAGAGGGAAGGTACTCCGGTGGATAGAGGAGTACCTAAGCAACAGGAGACAACGAGTCTGTGTAAGGGGTGAGGTCTCAGATTGGCGAGACGTCACAAGTGGAGTCCCGCAGGGGTCAGTCCTTGGACCTATACTATTTCTGGTATATGTAAATGATCTCCCAGAGGGTATAGATTCGTTCCACTCAATGTTTGCCGACGATGCAAAAATTATGAGGAGGATTGAAACAGAGGATGATAGTAGGAGGCTACAAGATGACCTGGATAGACTGAGTGAATGGTCCAACAAATGGCTGTTGAAGTTCAACCCGAGTAAATGCAAAGTAATGAAACTAGGCAGTGGAAACAGGAGGCCAGGCACAGGATACAGAATAGGAGATGAAGTACTTAATGAAACAGACAGAGAGAAAGATCTAGGAGTTGATATCACACCAAACCTGTCTCCTGAAGCCCACATAAAGAGTATAACGTCTGCGGCATATGCGAGGCTGGCTAACATCAGAATGGCGTTCAGGAACCTGTGTAAGGAATCATTCAGAATCTTGTACACCACATATGTAAGACCAATCCTGGAGTATGCGGCCCCAGCATGGAGCCCGTACCTTGTCAAGCACAAGACGAAGCTTGAAAAAGTCCAAAGGTATGCTACTAGACTAGTCTCAGAACTAAGAGGCATGAGTTATGAGGAAAGGCTGCGGGAAATGCACCTTACGACACTGGAAGACAGAAGAGTAAGGGGGGACATGATCACAACCTACAAAATCCTCAGGGGAATCGACCGGGTAAACAAGGATGAACTATTCAACACTGGTGGGACGCGAACAAGGGGACACAGGTGGAAGCTGAGTACCCAAATGAGCCACAGAGACGTTAGAAAGAACTTTTTCAGTGTCAGAGTAGTTAGTAAACGGAATGCATTAGGAAGTGATGTGGAGGAGGCTGACTCCATACACAGTTTCAAATGTAGATATGATAGAGCCCAATAGGCTCAGGAATCTGTACACCAGTTCATTGACGGTTGAGAGGCGGGACCAAAGAGCCAGAGCTCAACCCCCGCAAGCACAATTAGGTGAGTACAATTTGATGAGTACACACACACACACACACACACACACACACACACACACACACACACACACACACACACACACACACAGTCAGTTAATGTACCCTGTGTGTATAGAATGATTCCTCTCATTGTTTGCTGATGATACAAAAATTATGGGGAGGATTAAAACAGAAAAAAGACAGTAGGAGGTTACAAGATGATCTAGACAGACTGAATGAATGGTCCAACGAATGGCTACTAAAGTTCAACACAAGTAAATGCAAGGTAATGAAACTAGGCAGTGCAAACAGGATGCCAGACGCAGGATACCGAATGGGAGATGAAGTACCTCATGAAACGGACAGAGAGAAAGATCTAGGAGATGATATCACACCAAACCTGTCTCCTGAAGCCCACATAAAAAGAATTACATCTGTGGCATACGCGAGTTTGGCTAACGTCAGAACAGCCTTCAGGAACCTGAGTAAGGAATCATCCAGAACCTTGTATACCGCATATGTAAAACCAATCCTGGAGTATGCGGCCCCAGATGGAGCCCGTACCTTGTCAAGCACAAGACGAAGCTGGAAAAAGTTCAGAGTTATGCCACTTGGCAAGTCCCAGAACTAAGAGGCATGAGTTACGAGAAAAGACTGCGTGAGATGCACCTCAAAACACTGGATGACAGAAGAGTAAGGGGAAACATGATCACTACTTCCAAAATTTTCGGAGGAATTGACAGGGTAGATAAGGTTAAACATGGGTGCTATGCAAACAAGGGAACGCAGGTGGAGACTGAGTGCCCAAATGAGCCAAAGAGACGTTAGAAAGAACTTTTTTCAGTGTCAGAGTAATTAACAGGTGGAATGCATTAGGCAGTGATATGGTGGGGCTGACTCCATACACAGTTTCAAATGTAGATATGATAGATCCCATTAGGCATAGGAAGCTGTACATCAGTTGATAGACGGTTGAGAGGCGGTACCAAAGAGCCAGAGCACAACTAGGTGAGTGCACACACACACACACACACACATCTAACACACACACACCTAATCTAACTCCTGAGGCACATATAAATAGGATAACGACAGCAGCGTACTCTACACTGGCGAAAATTAGAACTTCATTCAGAAACCTAAATGAGGAGGCTTTTAGGGTGCTTTACACTGCCTACGTGAGACCCGTCTGCTGCGCCATCATGGAGCCCCCACCTGAAGAAACACATAAAGAAACTGGAGAAGGTTCAGAGGTTTGCGACGAGGCTTGTCCCAGAGTTACGAGGGATGGGATATGTAGAGCGTCTGAAGGAACTGAACCTTACGACACTAGAGAAAAGAAGGGAGAGAGGAGATATGATAGGGACATATAAAATACTCAGGGGAATTGACAAAGTGGAAATAGATGAAATGTTCACACGTAATAATAACAGAACGAGGGGACATGGGTGGAAACTGGAAACTCAGATGAGTCACAGAGATGTTAGGAAGTTTTCTTTTAGCGTGAGAGTAGTGGAAAAATGGAATGCACTTGGGGAACAGGTCGTGGAAGCAAATACTATTCATACTTTTAAAACTAGGTATGATAGGGAAATGGGACCGGAGTCATTGCTGTAAACAACTGATAGCTAGAAAGGCGGGATCCAAGAGTCAATGCTCGATCCTGCAAGCACAAATAGGTGAGTACACACACACACACACACACACACACACACACACACACACACACACACACACACACACACACACACACACACACACACACACACACACACACACACTCACACACACACACACACACACACACACACACACACACACAAGATGAAAAGATTACCCAAGATGAAAGACTATCGGATATAGAGGTGACAGCAGAGGATGTAATGAAACAGTTGACAACACTGGATGCAAATAAAGCTGTTGGACCAGACAAAGTATCACCGTGGATACTCAAAGAGGCAGCGCAGGCTCTCAGCGTGCCTCTGGCAATGATCTTTAATGAGTCACTTATGTCGGGAGAATTGCCCAGTTGCTGGAAGGAGGCAAATGTCGTACCGATTTTCAAAAAGGGTGATAGGGAGGAGGCACTTAACTACAGACCCGTATCACTGACAAGCATCCCCTGCAAAATTCTTGAAAGAATAATTAGGCTAAGACTTGTTGAGCACCTGGAGAGCATTGGGTTTGTAAACAAGCACCAACATGGGTTCTGGACAGGGAAATCATGCCTAACAAACCTTTTAGAATTCTATGATAAAGTAACAAGGATAAGGCAGGACAGAGAAGGCTGGGCAGACTGCATATTTCTTGACTGCCAAAAGGCCTTTGATACGGTACCGCACATGAGACTGCTATACAAACTTGAGAGGCAGGCAGGAGTAAGCGGAAAGGCCCTGGTATGGGTGAAGAACTACCTAACAGGAAGGAGCCAGAGGGTAATGGTAAGGGGCGAAAAGTCGGACTGGCGAACAGTAACAAGTGGAGTACCTCAAGGATCGGTGCTGGGACCAATCCTCTTTCTAATTTACGTAAATGATATGTTTACAGGAGTGGAATCATACATGTCAATGTTTGCAGATGACGCAAAATTAATGAGAAGAGTTGTGACAGACGAGGATTGTAGGATCCTCCAAGAGGACTTAAACAGGCTGCAGAGATGGTCAGGGAAATGGCTACTGGAGTTTAACACCAGTAAATGTAAAGTTATGGAAATGGGATCAGGTGACAGGAGACCAAAGGGACAGTACACAATGAAGGGGAACAGCCTACCTGTAACGACTCGAGAAAGAGACCTGGGAGTGGATGTGACACCTAATCTAACTCCTGAGGCACATATAAATAGGATAACGACAGCAGCGTACTCAACACTGGCGAAAATTAGAACTTCATTCAGAAACCTAAATGAGGAAGCATTTAGGGCGCTTTACACTGCCTACGTGAGACCCGTCTTAGAGTATGCCGCGCCATCATGGAGCCCCCACCTGAAGAAACACATAAAGAAACTGGAGAAGGTTCAGAGGTTTGCGACGAGGCTTGTCCCAGAGCTACGAGGGATGGGATATGAAGAGCGGCTGAAGGAACTGAACCTTACGACACTAGAGAAAAGAAGGGAGAGAGGAGATATGATAGGGACATATAAAATACTCAGGGGAATTGACAAAGTGGAAATAGATGAAATGTTCACACGTAATAATAACAGAACGAGGGGACATGGGTGGAAACTGGAAACTCAGATGAGTCACAGAGATGTTAGGAAGTTTTCTTTTAGCGTGAGAGTAGTAGAAAAATGGAATGCACTTGGGGAACAGGTTGTGGAAGCAAATACTATTCATACTTTTAAAACTAGGTATGATAGGGAAATGGGACAGGAGTCATTGCTGTAAACAACCGATAGCTAGAAAGGCGGGATCCAAGAGTCAATGCTCGATCCTGCAAGCACATATAGGTGAGTACATATAGGTGAGTACACACACACACACACACACACACACACACACACACACACACACACACACACACACACACACACACACACACACACACACACACACACATACACACCCACACATATCAACCCCCCAAGAAAAAGACTTGGGGGGTTGATATCACGCCAGACCTGTCTCCTGCAGCCCATATCAAGAGGATAACATCAGCGGCAAATGCCAGGCTGGCCAACATACGAACAGCATTCAGAAACTTGTGTAAAGAATCATTCAGAACTTTGTATACCACATATGTCAGGCCAATCCTGGAGTATGCAACCCCAGAATGGAGTTCATATCTAGTCAAGGATAAGACTAAACTGGAAAAGGTTCAAAGGTTTGCCACCAGACTAGTACCCGAGCTGAGAGGTATGAGCTACGAGGAGAGACTACGGGAATTAAACTTCACTTCGCTGGAAGACAGAAGAGTTAGGGGGGACATGATCACCACATTCAAGATTCTGAAGGGAATTGATAGGATAGATAAAGACAGGCTTTTAACACAAGGGGCACACGCACAAAGGGACACAGGTGGAAACTGAGTGCCCAAATGAGCCACAGAGATATTAGAAAGAACTTTTTTTAGTGTCAGAGTGGTTGACAAATGGAATGCATTGGGAAGTGATGTGGTGGAGGCTGACTCCATACACAGTTTCAAGTGTAGATGTGATAGAGCCCAATAGGCTCAGGAATCTGTACACCTGTTGATTAACGGTTGAGAGGCGGGACCAAAGAGCCAGAGCTCAACCCCTGCAAACACTACTAGGTGAGTAACTAGGTGAGTACACACATATACACACACACACACACACACACACACACACACACACACACACACACACACACAAAAGGTTCAAAGGTTTGCCACCAGACTAGTACCCGAGCTGAGAGGTATGAGCTACGAGGAGAGACTACGGGAATTAAACCTCACTTCGCTGGAAGACAGAAGAGTTAGGGGGGACATGATCACCACATTCAAGATTCTGAAGGGGATTGATAGGGTAGATAAAGACAGTCTATTTAACACAAGGGGAACACGCACAAGGGGACACAGGTGGAAACTGAGTGCCCAAATGAGCCACAGAGATATTAGAAAGAACTTTTTTAGTGTCAGAGTGGTTGACAAATGGAATGCATTAGGAAGTGATGTGGTGGAGGCTGACTCCATACACAGTTTCAAGTGTAGATATGACAGAGCCTGATAGGCTCATGAATCTGTACACCTGTTGATTGACGGTTGAGAGGCGGGACCAAAGAGCCAGAGCTCAACCCCCGCAAACACAACTAGGTGAGTACACACATTCACACACACGCACAGGGGAGACATGATCACAACCTACAAAATCCTCAGAGGAATCGACCGGGTAAACAAGGATAAACTATTCAACACTGGTGGGACGCGAACAAGGGGACACAGGTGGAAACTAAGTACCCACATGAGCCACAGAGACGTTAGAAGGAACTTTTTCAGTGTCAGAGTAGTTAACGGATGGAATTCACTAGGCAGTGATGTGGTGGAGGCTGACTCCATGCACAGTTTTAAATGTAGATATGATAGAGCCCAGTAGGCTCAGGAATCTGTACACCAGTTGATTGACAGTTGAGAGGCGGGACCAAAGAGCCAAAGCTCAACCCCCGCAAGCACAAATAGGTGAGTACAAATAGGTGAGTACAAATGTGTGAGTGACACTAGCAAATGTACTGAAGTTCAAGAAAGTATTCCTGCAGCAGGATATGACTGTGGATGAGAGAATGTGGGCAGCAGCCGCGAGGAGGGAGCGCAGGGAGAGAGAATGGAATCAAGGAACCACAACCTCGAACCCTCCAGTCACAAGAGGGGGATGGGGAACCCCTCCACAAGCAGTTCAACAGCCACAGTGAGAGAAGCTCCATGCTGACCTTCCTCCCAAAAGACGTCCTACCTGCCCCAACCCCTACCAGCCCCCACAAGGTGCCCACCTAGGGCACACTTCCCCCCTCCCCCCCCCCTCTCCCCAAAACCTCCCTTCTTCCCTCCCCCCCTCCCAGGACCTCCCTACTACCCCCCTCCCAGGACCTCCTTTCTCCCCCCCCCTCAAGCCCTCCCTTCTCCCCATGCCCTCCTTTCTCCCCCACCCCTAAGCTCTCCATTCTTCCCCACTCCCCCAAGCTTTCCATTCTCCCCCACCTCCCTAAGTTCTCCCTCCTCCCCCTAAGCTATCCCTTCTTTCTCACCCCCCCTCAGCGCTCCCATCCCCCCACCCCAATCCCTCCATCCTCTTCTGACCCCCAAAGCCCCCCTTTCTCCTTTATTCCCCCAAACCCTTCCTCCTCTCATACCCCCCCAAGTCTCCCCCTTCTCCCACACTCCCTCAAGCCTCCCCTTCTCACCATCCCCACTAAACCTCTCTCTATCACCCACCCCTCAAGCCTCCCCCTCTCACCTTTCTCCATAAACCCTATCTTCTCCCCCACCCTCAAACCCTGACCCTCCTCCTCCACCCCTCCCACCCCAAGCCCTCTCTTCTCCTCACCCCCCAACCCCCTCCTTCCTCCACCACCCTCCACATACCAGATTCTCCTAGTCTCCGCCACACATACAAGATTCCCCAGGTCCCCTTTCCTAGGTCCTCCCATCCCAGCCCCTTCCTGTTTCCCTGCTTCAGGGAATGAACAGAAACTGATGAAAGACAGAAGAGAGTTAGTTTCAAGGTGATGTACTCAAACATTTATGGGATCACAATCAAGGCAAGTGAACTAAGGGAAAGAGTACAAAAAGTGAACCCAGGTGTAATCGGACTCACGGAAATAAAACTCTCAGGAATCATAACTGTCCTCACCCGTTCATCATCAAGTTTCACCACCTGTTCCTTCGCTGTTGTTTTCCTCCTGCTTTAACTGTGTAGTAGCTTTGGTTCGGTCTTGGCTTTATTCGCTATATAATTTTCATACTTTTTCTCAGCTTCCTTCTCACACTAACATACTCATTCCTGGTTCTTTTGTATCTCTCTCTGCTTACTGGTGTTTTGTTATTTCAGAATTTCCTCCACGCCCTTTTGTTCAGTTCCTTTGTTTTCATACATGCCCTATAAAACCTCGGATTCTTCTTTTGCTTCTCGGTTTTTTCCTTTCGGGCTGGGATAAATCTGTTTACTGCCTCCTGAAACTTTTGGATGACATAGTCCGTCATGTTTTGTACGGTCTTAGTTGTGATTTCTGTGTCACATGGTATATCCCTTAGGAATTTTCTCATCTCATAATTTCCCTTTCGGTACACCAGCCCTTTGTTTCCCAGTTCTTTTTGGAGGAGATAATTCTTAGCTCTACCAGGCACTCAAAGATAAATACACTGTGATCACTCATTCCCTAGGGGGTTTCCAACTTAACTTCCCTTTATCCGGCACATTTAGAGGTAAATATCAGATCAAGCATAGCTGGTTGTATGTGAGTGTGTGTGTGTACTCACCTAATTGTAACCACCTAATTGTGCTTGTAGGTTTGAGCTTTGGCTCTTTGGTCCCGCTTCTCAACCATTAATCAACAAGTGTACAGGTTCCTGAGCCTATTCGGCTCTATCATATCTACACTTGAAACTCTGTATGGAGTCAGCCTCCACCACATCACTTCCTAATGTATTCCATTTGTCAACCACTCTGACACTAAAAAAGTTCTTTCTAATATCTCTGTGGCTCATTTGGGCACTCACTTAACACCTATGTTCCCTAGTGTGTGTGCCTCTTGTGTTAAATAGCCTAATTTTTTCTACCCTATCAACTCCCTTCAGAATCTTGAATGTGGTGATCATGTCCCCCCTAACTCTTCTGTCTTCCAGTGAAGTGAGGTTTAATTCCCGTAGTCTCTCCTTGTAGCTCTAACCCCCTCAGTTCGGGTACTAGTCTTTGTGGCAAACCTTTTCCAGTTTGGTCTAATCCTTGACAAGATATGGACTCCATGCTGGAGCCGCATACTCCAGGATTAGTCTGACATATATGGTATACAAAGTTCTGAAAGATTCCGTACACAAGTTTCTAAAGGCCGTTCTTATGTTAGCTAACCTGGCATATGCTGCTGATGCTATCCTCTTGATATAGGCTTCAGGGGACAGGTCTGGCGTGATATCACACCTAAGGTCTCTCTCTCTCTCTCTCTCTCTCTCTCTCTCTCTCTCTCTCTCTCTCTCTCTCTCTCTCTCTCTCTCTCTCTCTCTCTCTCTCTCTCTCTCTCTCTCTCCCTCTCTCTCTCTTTTTCTCTCTCTCACTCTTAAAGTATTTAATCTCCCAAATGATACCTTGTATCTGGTCTCCTGCTCCCTAAACGTATCTTCATTACATAACATTTGTTTGGGTTAAACTCTAACAACCATTTGTTCGACCATTCCTGCAGCTTGTCCAGATCTTCTTGTAGCCTCAAGCTGTCCTCCTCTGTCTTAATCCTTCTCATAATTTTGGGATCGTCATCAAACATTGAGAGGAATGAATCTATACCCCTCTGGGAGATCATTTACATATATGAGAAACATGATAGATCCGAGAACAGAGCCCTGTGGGACTCCACTGGTGACTTCACGCCAATCTGAGGTCTCACCCCTCACCGTAACTCTCTGCTTCCTATTGCTTAGGTACTTCCATATCCACTGGAGCACCTTACCAGCTACCTCTTCCTTTCTCTACAGCTTACGTACCAGCCTCTTATGCGGTACTGTTTCAAAGGCTGTGTGTGTGTGTGTGTGTGTGTGTGTGTGTGTGTGTGTGTGTGTGTGTGTGTGTGTGTGTGTGTGTGTGTGTGTGTGTGTGTGTGTGTGTGTGTGTGTGTGTGTGTGTACTCACTTATTTGTGTTTGCGGGGGGTTGAGATTTGGCTCTTTGGTCCCGCCTCTCAACTGTCAATCAACTGGTGTACAGATTCATGAGCCTACTGGGCTCTGTCATATCTACATTCGAAACTGTGTATGGAGTCAGCCTCCACCACATCACTGCCTAATGCATTCCATCTGTTAACTACCCTGACACTGAAAAAGTTCTTTCTAACTTCCCTGTGGCTCATGTGGGTACTCAATTTCCACCTGTGTCCCCTTGTTCGCATACCACCAGTGTTGAATAGTTTATCTTTGTGTACCCGGTCGATTCCCCTGAGGATTTTGTAGGTAGTGATCATGCCTCCCCCTACTCTTTTGTCTTCCAGTGTCGTAATGTGTATTTCCCGCAGCCTTTCCTCGTAACTCATGCCTCTTAGTTCTGGGACTAGTCTAGTGGCATATCTTTGAACTTTTTCCAGCTTCGTCTTGTGCTTGACAAGGTACGGGCTCCATGCTGAGGCCGCATTCTCCAGGATTGGTCTTACATTTGTGGTATACAAGATTCTGAATGATTCCTTACACTGGTTCCTGAAGGCTGTTCTGATGTTACCCAGCCTCGCATATGCCGCAGACCTAATTCTTTTTATGTGGTCTTCAGGAGACAGGATTGGTGTGATATCAACTCCTAGATCTTTCTCTCTGTCCGTTTCATTAAGTATTTCTCTTAGTCTCCTATTCTGTATCCTGTGTTTGGCCTTCTGTTTCCACCGCCCAGTTTTATGACTTTGCATTTACTCGGGTTGAACTTAAGCAGTTATTAGTTGGACCATTCATTCAGTTTGTCTAGGTCATCTCGTAGCCTCCTACTATCATCCTCTGTTTCAATTCTTCTCATAATTTTTGCATCATCAGCAAACATTGAGAGAAACGAGTCTATACCCTCTGGGAGATCATTTATATATATCAGAAACAGTATAGGTCTAAGGAATGGCCCCTGTGGAACTCCACTTGTAACGTCTCGCCAATCTAAGATCTCACCCCTCACATTGACTTGTTGTCTCCTGTTGCTTAGGTACTCTTTTATCCAATGGAGTAGCTTCCCTTTCACTCCAGCCTGCATCTCCAGCTTTTTCACTAGCCTCTTGTGTGGTACTGTATCAAAGGCTTTCTGGCAATCCAAAAATATGTTGTCTGCTCACCCTTCTCTTTCTTGCCTGATTTTTGTTGCCTGGTCTTAGAATTCAAGTAACCCTCTGAGGTAGGACTTGCCATCCCTGAACCCATGTTGATGCTGTGTTACAAAGTTCCTTCGCTCCAGATGTTCCAATAGCTTTCTTTGCACAATCTTCTCCATCAGCTTGCATGGTTTGCAGGTTAGGGACACTAGCCTGTAATTCAGTGCCTCCTGTCTATCCCCTGTCTTGTATATCGGAACTATATTAGCTTTCCAAATTTCTGGCAGTTCCCCTGTTACCAATGATTTGTTATACACTATGGAGAGTGGCAGGCACAGCTCCTCTGCTCCTTCCTTTAGTATCCAAGAGGAGATTCCATCTGGGCCTATAGCCTTTATCACCTACAACTCTAGTAAGAACTTCCTTACTTCCCCGCTGGTAATCTCAAAATCTTCTAGTGGTTCCTGGTTAACTATTCCCTCTCTTATCTCTGGATTTGTTTCTTGCTCAAAGGTGAAGACCTCCAGGAATTTCTTATTCAGTTCCTCACACACTTCCTTATCGTTTGTAATGAATCCTTCTGCCCCTATCCATAATTTCATAAACTGTTCCTTTATTGTTGTTTTTCTTCTGATGTGGCTGTGCAGCAATTTAGGCTGAGTCTTTACCTTGCTTGCGATGTCATTTTCGTATTGTTTTTCTACCTCTCTTCTTATCCTGACATACTCATTCCTGGCACTCTGGTATCTTTCTCTGCTCTCAAGTTCTCCACACCTTTTTACTTTGCTGCTTAGCGAGCCTACATCTCTGATTAAACCATGGGCTTCTAGTCTTCATTTCACTGTTTTCCTTTTGGACTGGGAAAAACTTGTTTGCTGCTTCCTTGCACTTCTGCGTGATGTAGGCCATCATGTCTTGGGCCGTCTTTCCTCTGAGCTCTGGTTCCTTTGCTATATCTGTTAGGAATTTTCTTGTCTCCTCATAGTTTCTAATTCGGAATGCCAGCCTTTTGTTTTCGGTACCCTTCCTCGAGTCCAATACCCCCTTCTTCAATCAAGTACTCACACACCAGTACACTGTGGTCGCTCATTCCTACTGGGGTCTCAAAGCCGATTTCTCTTATGACGGAGTCGTTCAGAGTGAAGACTAGGTCGATTTTCGCTGGTTCATTATTTCCTCTCATCCTTGTGGGTTCTCTGGCATGCTGGGTTCGAAAGTTTCTTGTCACCACCACCAATAGTTTGGCTCTCCACGTATCCTCGCCTCCATGCGGTTCCTTGTTCTCCCTGTCAATCCTTCCGTGTTTGAAGTCCCCCATGATGAGCAGGTGGGAATCTATTTCTACAGGCAGCAGAGGCTGCTCTCTCAAGTATAGTGTTAACTTCCATGTTGTTGTTGTCATACTCTTGACTGGGTCTTCTGTCATTTGGTGAAGGGTTATATATCACTGCTACTACTATTCTTGGTCCTCCCATTGTCATGGTGCCTGCTATATAGTCTCTGAAACCCTCACAGCCCAGGATAGCCATCTCCTTGAAACTCCATTCCTTTCTCATTAGTAGGGCCACTCTGCCTCCTCCCTTACCTTGACTCACTTTCCTTATTACTGTGTACTCCTTCAAGTTCAAGTTCAAGTATGTTTATTGAGATAAGCAATAAATACATCTCAAAGGGATAGAGTAGCTTAGGCTATTTCTACTCCCCAATGTGTACTCCTGGGGAAACACGGCATTCGTTATGATTCCTGAGAGTTTTGTTTCAGTGAGTCCGATTACATCTGGGTTCACTTCTTGTGCTCTTTCCCTTAGTTCACTTGCCTTGCTTGCGATCCCATCTAAGTTCGAGTACATTAACCTGAAACTGACTCTCTTCTGCTTCTCCTCTGGGGGGACCATGTGGGATCTGGGGTGAGCGGAAGCTGGGAGGTTCTGGTACTGGGAGACTGGTGGAGGAAGAAGGGCATGGGGAGGTGGGGGAGAGGGGGAGGGTAGGGGGGTGGGTGAGAGGGGGAGGGTAGGGGGGTGGGTGAGAGGGGGAGGGTAGGAGGGTGGGTGAGAGGGGGAGGATTGGGAGGGGAGAGTATGAGGGGGAGGGTTTGGGGGGGGTGAGAGGGGGGAGAGTTGGGAGGCGTGGGAGATGCTGAGGCTTGGGGGGGGCATGGGGGAGGAGAGGCTTGGAGGGATGGGGGAGAAGTGGGGGCTTGGAGGGCAGAATTGTTGGGAGAGCTTGAGGGGTGTGAAGGGAAAGGAAAAGGGAAGGCTGAGATGTGTGAGGAAGAGGGGGAGGGTTTAGGGGAGTTGTGGAGAGGTGAAGGCTTAGGTGGATTGGGGGAGAGTGGGGGGCTTAGAGGAGTGGGGAAGAACGGAGGGCTTTAGGGGGTCTGAGAGATGGGAGGGCATGGGGGAGAAGGGAGGGCTTGGGGGATGGGGGAGAAGGGAGGTCCTGGGGAGAGGGATGAGTTTCGGGGGAGGGTGCTCTAGGTGGGTACTTAGTGGGGAGCTGTCAGGGGATGGGGCAGGTGGGGTGTCTGTTGGGTAGAATGTGGGGGTGGTGCGCCACTCCCTGTGGCTGCAACCCGTTCTCGCAAATTCGTAAAGTCAATATTGACTTATTAACTACGTGCATAGGTGATATACTAAACATAATAGATACCCTTAAAATGATTCATAGAAAACACCGACCTTACCTAACCTTGTTAGTATCTTAAGATAAGCATCTTATTGCTTCGTAATTACAATTATTACTTAACCTATACCTATTATAGGTTAGGTAATAATTGTAATTACGAAGCTATAAGATGCTTATCTTAAGATACTAACAAGGTTAGGTAAGGTCGGTGTTTTCTATGAATCTTTTTAAGGGTATCTATTATGTTAAGTATGTCACCTATGCACATATTTAATAAGTCAATTTTGACTTATTAAATTTGCGAGAACGGGTTGGTGGCTGTTGCACTGTTTGAGGAGGGTTCCTTTCTCCCCTCTGGGATTGTAGGGTTCGGGGTTGTGGTTCTCTGATTCCTTTCTCTCTCCCTGCGCTCCCTCTCCCCCTGTGTGTGTGTCTGTGTTTTACAAATTATAGAAGAATGTGTATTCGATATATAACGTCGTCACTCCATTCTGTCATCCTAGCCATTCTGTTAAAGTAATATTTGACATACAAAAAAAGATATAAGATCATACTGAACAAAAGTGACGTAGTTTGATGCCCGAGTCACTAACAGTAGCGCCGGTCGCTAACAGTAGCGTGAGTCGCTAACAGTAGCGTGGGTCGGCTATCAGTAGTGCAGGTCGCTAACAGTAGCGCGACGCTCAATGGTTGGCTTCAGTCAATGACCATTAACAATGACCATTAATCATTGTGAATTGTCTATGGACCATCTAGAAACACCCGACAAGGACGACAAGTAATGAGAGTATTGTACGACTCTGTTGCCTTGGAGGCATGCATCAAACAATGACTTCAACTGTTTAATAATATTTATAATCAGCCTCATTATTTGGCCATTATTCAGGCAGTGAGGTACCATCGCCATGAGGTACCATGAATCTGAATCGTATTACAACTGCTCCTCAAAATATGAAATGTATAGAATGATGAACACTGTTGTATACATGAAACATTTTACGGTTTTGAACAGACTGAGGATGGTAATTATAACTACGACTAGTGATCTAAACTTAACTCAACAATCACCCAATACTGATTCCTTATGAAAACCTTGACAAAATATCTTCTTGGCACTAACAATGCAGAGAATTGTTACTCAGAAGGTAACAATCAGAAGACAGCTCATCCTCAGGAGAGACTGGAGACCTTTGGCAAGGCTTGTGACAGGAGAGGATAGTGAAAATGATGAATTTACACCAGGAACAGCTTAGTAACTATATTTTAATGTGTTGTTCAGTAATTTGTCTAATATTAATATGAAGGTTCACGTTACCTTTAATTACACGCTGAAGTTGTTCAGCGTTGAAGTTAGACAGTCCAATATTGTTGGCCTTGCCGGCAGCAACCTGAGGGAATAGGACCAGTGATAAGCAACGACCTTACAAACACACACACACAGACATACACACACCTGTCTACATAAATGATCTACCAGTTGGTATACAGAATTATACGAACATGTTTGCTGATGATGCTAAGATATTAGGAAGGATAAGGAACTTAAATGATTGTCATGCCCTTCAAGATGACCCGGACAAAATAAGTATATGGAGCACCACTTGGCAAATGGAATTTAATGTTAATAAATGCCATGTTATGGAATGTCGAATAGGAGAACATAGACCCCACACAACCTATATATTATGTGAGAAATCTTTAAAGAATTCTGATAAAGAAAGAGATCTAGGGGTGGTTCTAGATAGAAAACTATCACCTGAGGACCACATAAAGAATATTGTGCGAGGAGCCTATGCCACGCTTTCTAACTTCAGAATTCCTTTTCAATACATGGATGGTGATATACTAAAGAAATTGTTCACGACTTTTGTTAGGCCAAAGCTAGAATATGCAGCGGTAGTGTGGTGCCCATATCTTAAGAAGCATAGCAACAAACTGGAAAAGGTGCAAAGACACGCTACTAAGTGGCTCCCAGAACTGAAGGGCAAGAGCTATGAGGAGAGCTTAGAGGCATTAAATATGCCAAAACTAGAAGGCAGAAGAAAAAGAGGTGATATGATCACTACTTACAAAATAGTAACAGGAATTGATAAAATCAATAGGGAAGATTTCCTGAGACCTGGAACTTTAAGAACAAGAGGTCATAGATTTAAACTAGCTAAACACAGATGCCGAAGAAATATAAGAAAATGGGTACTACAGAAATATAAGAAATATAAGAGAATGGGTACTACAGGAAAATCCAGACATAATAGCACTCACAGAAACAAAGCTAACGAAAACTATGACAAATTCAGTGTTCCCACAGGAATATTATGTTATGAGGAAAGAGAGAGAAGGAAGAGGTGTGGTGGTGTAGCTCTGCTGGTAAGAAAGGGCTGGAACTTTGAGGAGATGGTTATTCAGGGCTGTGAGGGTTTCAGTGACTACATAGCAGGTACCATAACAATTGGAGGACCAAAAATTATAGTCGTTGTCATATATAATCCACCACCAAATGACAAAAGACCCAGACAGGAAAATGATAGAAACAACATGGCCACCATAAACATAATAGAGAGAGCAGCTTCTGTTGCCAGCAGGAATGGATCTGGACTACTAATCATAAGAGACTCTTCAACCACGGGAAAATAGATTGGGAGAACAGGGATCCACATGGAGGACTAGAAACATGGAGAGCTAAGCTGCTGGACGTGGCAACAAGACACTTTCTAAGCCAGCACATCAAGGAACCAACAAGAATGTGAGGAGAAGATGAACCAGCTATCCTCGATCTGATATTTAACCTAAATGAGTGGGGTATAAGGGAAGTTAAGATGGAAGCACCCGTGGGAATGAGTGACCACAGTGTATTGAACTGGTATTGCCTGGTAGAGCTAGGAATTATCTCCCCCCCCCCCTCCAAAAAAAAAAGAACTAGGAAACAAATGGCTAACTTACCGAAAGAGGAATTATGAGGAGATGAGACGTTTCCTAAGGGAAATACCTTGGGATACAGACCTCAGAGCTAAGTCTGTACAAGATATGATGGACTATGTCACCCAAAAGTGTCAGGAGGCAGCAAACAGATTCATCCTGGCCCAAAAGGAAGAATCCGAGAGGCAAAAGAAGAATCCATGGTATAATAGGGGATGTATGGAAGAATAGGGATTGAACAAAAGTGCGTGGAGGAACTTCCGAAATATCAGAACACCAGAAAGCAGAGAGAGATACCAGACAACCAGGAATGAGTATGTTAGGGTGAGAAGAGAAGCAGAGAAAAAATAAAAAAATGATATGACAAACAAAGCCAAGACTGAGCCAAAGCTACTCCACAGTCACATCAGGAGGAAAACAACAGTGAAAGAACAGGTAATGAAACTTAGAACAGGCGAGGAGAGGTAAACAGAGAATGACAAAGAGGAGTGTGAAGAACTCAACAAGAGGTTCCAGGAGGTCTTCACAATAGAACAAGGTGAGGTCACTGTGCTAGGGGAAAAGGAAGTAAACCAGGCGGCCTTGGAAGGGTTCGAAATTATGAGTGAGGTGGTCAAGAGACACCTGCTGGATCTGGATGTTAGAATGGCTTTTTCGTGCAGACGGGATCTCACCATGGGTACTGAAAGAGTGTGCAGAGGCACTTTGCTTGCCAATCTCCATAGAGTACAGTAGGTCACTGGAGACGGTAGACCTACCAGAAATATGGAAGACGGCGAATGTGGTCCCAATATACAAAAAGGACGACAGACAAGAGGCACTGAACTACAGGCCAGTGTCCTAGACTTCTAAACCATGCAAGGTGATGGAGAAGATCGTGAGAAAAAACCTAGTAACACATCTGGAGAGAAGGGATTTCGTGACAAGTCGACAACATGGATTCATGGAAGGTAAATCTTGCCTGACTGGCTTAATAGAATTCTACGACCAGGTGACAAAAATTAAGCAAGAAAGAGAAGGATGGGCGGACTGCATTTTCTTGGATTGTCGGAAAGCCTTTGACACAGTACCGCATATAAGGCAGGTACATAAGCTGGAGAGACAGGCAGGTGTAGCTGGTGTGGGGGTTATCTTTCTTTCACGACTGCAATTCGTACAATGTACATGTGGCAGACGCTTCACGAAACTGTCGGAATTAGCAGAATAGAAAATACGAGAGCAACCGTACAGGGTCTGGGAGCAAGGTTGAGTTAGAGTCCTTGAGGGTCTCTTCTCAGACTAGCCTCACCTGGTCCTGCTCCACGCTGATCGTTGGAATCTCCTCAATGATTTAACACTTTAAGGGACTCCCAGGGTCCTCATCACATTTATAGTTTAGTGAATTAGGCAACTCGGTATTGAAGACACCTGGAGCTGAAGGCTTGAGTAATTGATATGCAGTATTCAGAAGTGGTTCAACGGAAACGCCGCATAAAGCAGTAGTTTATTTACTAACTTAACCACTAATACAAAGGGTGCTTGATTTACTTTAGATTGGCGTCAAAAAGGCTATGGTTGCATTAGCGAGACTCTTGATGTCTGGCTAAACGACTCGTATCCACTCGTGGAGAAACACCTAACTTAACACAGTTGACAGCCAATCATTAACACGGCAACCTAACTGCTCATATGCAAAGGGGTCACAAGAGTTCCAACCGGATACTCGGTAATGATGATATGCAATAATTCACAAATACACTGTCAATGGGACAGGCAATAACATGCACAATAATAATGTTACACAATAACTAAATGTGTGATGTATGTGAAGCTGACATTCACAGACGAGTGAAATGCCGTGATACCACACAGATAACACGCATACACCGTCGATTCACCTATAACCTGTGAAAGGTATGAGTAGGTGAGAACTGTGGTTGATCCCTCAGATCAACACAGACACAATAAACAATGACAAGATCTTGTACTTACAGATAAGGTACCTTTCCTTACTCACTCACTCAGACATATTTATGCAAGAACTCGTAGGTGGCCTGACAGCTGGTTTTGCTCATAGACACGGAGGGTACTCGCAGTAGGGTATGTTGTATGTATAACTGACACACGCACGCACTCTGGCACTGGCGGTGAGTAAGGTGGTGACGTCACGTAGTACAGTGAGGGTGGCGGCGGGCTACACACTCGCGACAGAGTGGCGGCTGGCGGCTGCAGGTTATATGGTACCATGCACTACACTGTACACTGTGGTACAGGTACACTGTGATAAAGTCACACACAGATTACTTAGGCGGCGGCACTGCTTGAGTTCACTCTAGGTCACTCACAACGATCTTTGTCACCAGGGGTTACCTGATACCAGTCTGTTTTGCTCCGGTGATTTTGTCACTATAGGTTTCTGAACAATATATTCATAATCGTGATTCTGGGCGAGTGTGGGTATATCGAAAAGACGCTGAGTTAACTTGACGGTGAGGAATGGACGGTGTTCAGTCTATTGACCGATAGACAGAACAGCTACACGTCCTCTATGCAAGAGTTCCCTCACGAGAATACTCTACAAGGGCTGCCGGGCATCTCGTGGCACACAGCACAAAAGAGTTACAATTTGACCAATAGCATTGCAGCAAATGAGCGTGAACCAATCATATTGAACGTTCGATGATCATTAGGAGAGGTGACGTCATGAACACGTCACGACCACGTCATAGCTGTTATTCTCCATCACGCCGGTTGATGTTGACCTCAGGGTCACACTGTCGCCTCGTAGGCGTCACCTCTCCCCTCTCACGGTTGATATCTAGTCAAGGATAAGACCAAACTGGAAAAGATTCAAAGGTTTGCCACCAGACTAGTACCCAAGCTAAGAGGTATGAGCTACGGGAATTAAACCTCATTTCGCTGAAAGACGAAAGAGTTAGGGGGACATGATCACCACATTCAAGATTCTCAAGGGAATATAGATAGGGTAGATAAAGACAGGCTATTTAACACAAGGGGTACACGCACTAAGGGACACAGGTGGAAACTGAGTGCCCAAATGAGCCACAGATATATTAGAAAGAACGTTTTTAGTGTAAGAGTGGTTGACAAATGGAGTGCATTAGGAAGTGATGTAGTGGAGGCTGACTCCATACACAGTTTCAAGTGTAGATATTATAGATCCCAATAGGCTCAATAACCTGTACAACTGATGATTGACATTTGAGAGGCGGGACCAAAGAGCCAGAGCTAAACCCCCGCAAGCACAGTTAGGTGAGTACACACACACACACACACACACTGGAATGACAAGGACAAAGCAGCAGTGAATGAAGTACTAAAGGCACTAGACATGGAAGGGGCTGAGCATAGCATTGAGAAGGTTTTCAGGCTAGGCCGGTACAACAAAGACCGAGACCGAATGATAAAGATAGTGTTTGCAAACGAGAACACAAAGGAGAAGATCCTATCAAGGAAGAGCTCCCTGAAAAACGTGGGAAAATTAAAAAATGTATTCCTCCAGAGAGACATGACAAGGGAGGAGAGAGCCGTGGCGGCAGAAGCAAGGAAGAGGCGCAGGGCGAGAGGGGAAAACCAGGAAGTCACAGCTCCCAACACAACACCCCCAGAGGCGAGGGGGAAACCCACAACCAGCTACCCAGTAACACCAGAAGGGAGGACAACCCCGCCTGCCTCCTCTGCATAGAAAAGCCCCCTACCCCAAACCCTCCCTGCCCCCACTCAAATGTTCAGCCAAATCTCCCTCCTCCCACACTCAATCCCCACCCTTCTACCCCTCCCCTCCTCCCGAGTCCTCCCTCCCCCCCTTTCCTTCCCGTCCTCCCTCCCCTTTCCTTCCCGTCCTCCCTCCCCTTTCTCCCCATACCCTCCCTGTCCCTACCCCTTCACTGGATCCCCCGCCCCTCATCCCAGTATCTTCTGAGACCCTGTTATCCACCTCACAGGTCCTCACACCCATGGAACAGCCTCCCCCACCAGCAGAACACTCACCAAGGAGGCGATTTAAGAAGGGACAGAAGAAAGTGAGCCTCAAAGCGATGTACACTAACATAGATGGAATTACAAATAAAGCAAATGAGCTTGGAGAACTGGTACTAGAGGAAAACCCAGACATAATAGCCCTCACAGAAACAAAGATCACGAAAACGATAACAAATGCAGTGTTCCCACAGGACTATTATGTTATGAGGAAAGAGAGGGAAGGAAGAGGTGGGGGTGGTGTAGCTCTGCTGGTAAGAAAAGGCTGGGATTTTGAGGAGATGGATATTCAGGGCTGTGAAGGTTTCAGTGACTACATAGCAGGTACTGTAACAAATGGAGGGAAAAAAATTATAGTCGCAGTCATATATAATCCACCACCAAATGACAGAAGACCTAGACAGGAATATGATAGAAACAACATGGCCACCATTAACATAATAGAAAGAGCAGCTTCTGTTGCTAGCAGGAATGGATCTGGACTACTAAATATGGGAGACTTCAACCATGGGAAGATAGATTGGAAGAACAGAGACCCGCATGGAGGACCAGAAACATGGAGAGCTAAGCTGCTGGACGTGGCAACAAGAAACTTTCTAATCCAGCACACCAAAGAACCAACAAGAATGAGAGGAGAAGATGAACCAGCAATGCTTGATTTGATATTTACCCTAAATGAATGGGATATAAGGGAAGTTAAGATGGAAGCGCCCTTGGGAGTGAGTGACCACAGTGTATTGAACTTTGAGTACCTGGTAGAACTAGGACTTATCTCCCCCCAAAAAGAACTAGGAATCAAAAGGCTGGCATACCAAAAGGGGAATTATGAACAGATGAGAAGTTTCCTAAGTGAAATACCTTGGGACACAGACCACAGAGACAAGTCTGTACAGGGTATGATGGACTATGTTACCCAAAAGTGTCAGGAGGCAGTAAACAGGTTCATCCCGGCCCAAAGGGAAAAATCCGAGAAGCAACAGAAGAATCCATGGTATAATAGGGCATGTATGGAAGCGAAGAAACTGAACAAAAAGGCGTGGAGGAACTTCCGGAATAACAGAACACCAGAAAGCAGAGAGAGATACCAGAGAACCAGAAATGAGTACGTCAGGGTGAGAAGAGAAGCAGAGAAAAATTTTGAAAATGATATAGCAAACAAAGCCAAGACCGAACCAAAGCTACTCCACAGTCACATCAGAAGGAAAACAACAGTGAAAGAACAGGTATTGAAACTTAGAACAGGCGAGGACAGGTATACAGAGAATGACAGAGAGGTGTGTGTGGAACTCAACAAGAGGTTCCAGGAGGTCTTCACAATAGAACAGGGTGAGGTCACTGTGCTAGGAGAAAGGGAGGTAAACCAGGCGGCCTTGGAGGAGTTCGAAATTACGAGAGAGGAGGTCAAGAGACACCTGCTGGATCTGGATGTTAGAAAGGCTGTTGGTCCAGATGGGATCTCACCATGGGTACTGAAAGAGTGTGCAGAGGCACTTTGCTTGCCACTCTCCATAGTGTATAGTAAGTCACTAGAGACGGGAGACCTACCAGAAATATGGAAGACGGCGAATGTGGTCCCAATATACAAAAAGGGCGACAGACAAGAGGCACTGAACTACAGGCCAGTGTCCTTGACTTGTATACCATGCAAGGTGATGGAGAAGATCGTGAGAAAAAACCTGGTAACACATCTGGAGAGAAAGGACTTCGTGACAAATCGCCAACATGGATTCAGGGAGGGTAAATCTTGCCTTACAGGCTTGATAGAATTCTACAATCAGGTGACACAGATTAAGCAAGAAAGAGAGGGCTGGGCGGACTGCATTTTCTTGGATTGTCGGAAAGCCTTTGACACAGTACCGCATAAGAGGCTGGTACATAAGCTGGAGAGACAGGCAGGTGTAGCTGGTAAGGTGCTCCAGTGGATAAGGGAGTATTTAAGCAATAGGAAGCAGAGAGTTACGGTGAGGGGTGAGACCTCCGATTGGCGTGAAGTCACCAGTGGAGTCCCACAGGGCTCTGTACTCGGTCCTATCTTGTTTCTGATATATGTAAATGATCTCCCGGAGGGTATCGATTCATTTCTTTCAATGTTTGCGGACGATGCTAAAATTATGAGAAGGATTAAAACAGAAGAGGACTGTTTGAGGCTTCAAGAAGACCTAGACAAGCTGAAGGAATGGTCGAACAAATGGTTGTTAGAGTTTAACCCAACCAAATGTAATGTAATGAAGATAGGTGTAGGGAGCAGGAGGCCAGATACAAGGTATCATCTGGGAGAGGAAATTCTTCAGGAGTCAGAGAAGGAAAAAGACTTGGGGGTTGATATCACGCCAGACCTGTCTCCTGCAGCACATATCAAGCGGATAACATCAGCGGCATATGCCAGGCTGGCCAACATACGAACGGCATTCAGAAACTTGTGTAAAGAATCATTCAGAACTTTGTATACCACATATGTCAGGCCAATCCTGGAGTATGCAGCCCCAGCATGGAGTCCATATCTAGTCAAGGATAAGACTAAACTGGAAAAGGTTCAAAGGTTTGCCACCAGACTAGTACCCGAGCTGAGAGGTATGAGCTACGAGGAGAGACTACGGGAATTAAACTTCACTTCGCTGGAAGACAGAAGAGTTAGGGGGACATGATCACCACATTCAAGATTCTGAAGGGGATTGATAGGGTAGATAAAGACAGTCTATTTAACACAAGGGGAACACGCACAAGGGGACACAGGTGGAAACTGAGTGCCCAAATGAGCCACAGAGATATTAGAAAGAACTTTTTTAGTGTCAGAGTGGTTGACAAATGGAATGCATTAGGAAGTGATGTGGTGGAGGCTGACTCCATACACAGTTTCAAGTGTAGATATGACAGAGCCCGATAGGCTCAGGAATCTGTACACCTGTTGATTGACGGTTGAGAGGCGGGACCAAAGAGCCAGAGCTCAACCCCCGCAAACACAACTAGGTGAGTACAACTAGGTGAGTACGTGAATACAGGGGGCCGGAGGCTGAGCGGACAGTACGCTGGACGCATGATCCTGTGATTCCGGGTGCCGGGAAGAAACAATGGGCAGAGTTTCTTTCACCCTGATGCCTCCTGTTACCTAACAGTAAATAGGTACCTGGGAGTTAGTCAGCTGTCATGGGCTGCTTCCTGGGGTGTGTGTGTGGTGTGGGGAAAAAAATTAGTAGTTAGTAACAGTTGATTGACAGTTGAGAGGCGGACTGAAAGAGCAGAGCTCAACCCCCGCAAGCTCAACTAGGTGAATACACACACACACACAGCTGAGGGGCCTGAAACTGTGTAAGGGGGGGGGGGTGATAGCTGAGTGAACAGCGCTCTGGACTAGTAATCCAAGGGCCTAGGTTCGAGCTCCGCTGATGGCAGAGTTAGACAGCCGTTACGGACTACTTCCTAGGGTGTGTGTGTGGGGGGGGGGGGGGAAGTTAGTAAAATTTAATTGATTGACAGTTGAGAGGCGGGCCGAAAGAGCAGGGCACAGCCTTTGCAAATACAACTAGGTGAAAGCAACTAGGTGAAAGCAACTAGGTGAAAGCAACTACGGGAAAGCAACTAGGTGAAAGCAACTAGGTGAAAGCAACTACGTGACAGCAACTACGTGAAAGCAACTACGTGAAAGCAACTAGGTGAAAGCAACTAGGTGAATACACACACATTCCTAGGAAGCAGCCCGTAGCAGCTGTTTAACTCCCCGGTACCTGTTTACTGCCAGGTGAAAAGGGTGATCAGAGTGAAAGAATCCTAGCTCATTTGTGTCTACATCGGCCAGGAATGTAATCCGGGCTCTTGGGACTACGGCATCCGAGCTCTGTCCACTTAGCCGCGAAGACCCATCCCCACCACACAAATGGATATATATGTATTCGCCTAATTGTGTGTGCAGGATCGAGCAATGACTCTTGGATCCCGCCAATCGAGCACACTGTGACTTGTGTGTGTGTGTGTGTGTGTGTGGGTGGGTGGGTTTGTACGTGTGTGTGTGTGTGCGTGTGTGTATTTGTGTGTGTGTGTGTGTGTGAGTGTGTGTGAGTGTGTGTGTTTACTAGTTGTGTTTTTGCGGGGGTTGAGCTTTGCTCTTTCGGCCCGCCTCTCAACTGTCAATCAACTGTTTACTAACTACTTTTTTTTTTTTTTTTTTTTTTTTTCCACACCACACACACACACCCCAGGAAGCAGCCCGTGACAGCTCACTAACTCCCAGGTACCTATTTACTGCTAGGTAACAGGGGCACTTAGGGTGAAAGAAACTTTGCCCATTTGTTTCTGCCTCGTGCGGGAATCGAACCAGCGTCACAGAATTACGAGTCCTGCGCACTATCTACCAGGCTACGAGGCCCCCTACGAGGCCCCCCTGTGTGTGTGTGTGTGTGTGTGTGTGATTCCTGAGCCTATTGGGCTCTATCATATCTACATTTGAAACTGTGTATGGAGTCAGCCTCCACCACATCACTTCCTAGTGCATTCCATTTACTAACTACTCTGACACTGAAAAAGTTCTTTCTAATGTCTCTGTGGCTCATTTGGGTACTCAGCTTCCACCTGTGTCCCCTTGTTGGCGTCCATCCAGTGTTGAATAGTTCATCCTTGTTTTCCCGGTCGATTCCCCTGAGGATTTTGTAGGTTGTGATCATGTCCCCCCTTACTCTTCTGTCTTCCAGTGTCGTAAGGTGCATTTCCCGCAGCCTTTCCACATAACTCATGCCTCTTAGTTCTGGGACTAGTCTAGTAGCATACCTTTGGACTTTTTCCAGCTTCGTCTTATGCTTGACAAGGTACGGGCTCCATGCTAGGGCCGCATACTCCAGGATTGGTCTCACATATGTGGTGTACAAGATTCTGAATGATTCCTTACACAGGTTCCTGAACGCCGTTCTGATGTTAGCCAGCCTCGAATATGCCGCAGACGTTATTCACTTTATGTGGGCTTCAGGAGACAGGTTTGGTGTGATATCAACTCCTAGATCTTTCTCTCTGTCTGTTTCATTAAGTACTTCATCTCCTATTCTGTATCCTATGTCTGGCCTCCTGTTTCCACTGCCTAGTTTCATTACTTTGCATTTACTCGGGTTGAACTTCAACAGCCATTTGTTGGACCATTCACTCAGTCTATCTAGGTCATCTTGTGTGTGTGTGTGTGTGTGTGCGTGCGTGTGTGTGTGTGTGTGTGTGTGTGTGTGTGTGTGTGTGTGTGTGTGTGTGTGTGTGTGTGTGTGTGTGTGTGAGTTTGTGTGTGTGTGTGTGTGTACTCACCTAGTTGTACTCACCTAGTTGTGCTTGCGGGGGTTGAGCTCCGGCTGTTTGGTCCCGCTTCTCAACCGTCAATCAACAGGTGTACAGATTCCTGAGCCTATTGGGCTTTATCATTTCTACACTTGAAACTGTGTATGGAGTCAGCCTCCACCACATCACTTCCTAATGCATTCCATTTGTCAACCACTCTGACACTAAAAAAGTTCTTTCTAATATCTCTGTGGCTCATTTAGGCCCTCAGTTTCCACCTGTGTCCCTTTGTGCGTGTGCCCCTTGTGTTAAATAGCCTGTCTTTATCTACCCTATCAATTCCCTTCAGAATCTTGAATGTTTTGATCATGTCCCCCCTAACTCTTCTGTCTTCCAACGAAGTGAGGTTTAATTCCCGTAGTCTCTCCTCATAGCTCATACCTCTCAGCTCGGGTACTAGTCTGGTGGCAAATCTTTGAACCTTTTCCAGTTTAGTCTTATCCTTGACTAGATATGGACTCCATGCTGGGGCTGCATACTCCAGGATTGGCCTGACATATGTGGTATACAAAGTTCTGAATGATTCTTTACACAAATTACTGAATGCCGTTCGTATGTTGGCCAACCTGGCATATGCCGCTGATGTTATCCTCTTGATATGTGCTGCAGGAGACAGGTCTGGCGTGATATCAACTCCCAAGCCTTTTTCTTTCTCTGACTCCTGAAGAATTTCCTCTCCCAGATGATACCTTGTATTTGGCCTCCTGCTCCCTACACCTATCTTCATTATATTACATTTGGTTGGGTTAAACTCTAACAACCACTTGTTCGACCATTCCTGCAGTTTGTCTAGGTCTTCTTGAAGCCTCAAACAGTCCTCTTCGGTCTTAATCCTTCTCATAATTTTGGCATCGTCCGCAAACATTGAGAGAAATGAATCTATACCCTCTAGGAGATCATTTACATATATCATAAACAAGATAGGACCGAGTACAGAGCCCTGTGGGACTCCACTGGTGACTTCGCGCCAATCGGAGGTCTCACCCCTCACCGTAACTCTCTGCTTCCTATTGCTTAGGTACTCCCTTATCCACTGGAGCACCTTACCAGCTACACCTGCCTGTCTCTCCAGCTTATGTACCAGCCTCTTATGCGGTACTGTGTCAAAGGCTTTCCGACAATCCAAGAAAATGCAGTCCGCCCAGCTCTCTCTTTCCTGCTTAATCTGTGTTACCTGGTCATAGAATTCTATTGCGCCAGTCAGGCAAGATTTACCCTCCCTGAACCCATGTTGTCGATTTGTCACGAAGTCCCTTCTCTCCAGATGTGCTACCAGGTTTTTTCTCACGATCTTCTCCATCACCTTGCATGGTATACAAGTCAAGGATACTGGCCTGTAGTTCAGTGCCTCTTGCCTGTCGCCCTTTTTGTATATTGGGACCACATTCGCCATCTTCCATATTTCTAGTAGGTCTCCCGTCTCCAGTGACCTATGGAGAGTGGCAAGCAAAGTGCCTCTGCACACTCTTTCAGTACCCATGGCGAGATCCCGTCTGGATCAACAGCCTTTCTAACATCCGGGTCCAGAAGGTGTCTCTTGACCTCCTCTCTCGTAATTTCAAACTCTTCCAAGGCCGCCTGGTTTACTTCCCTTTCTCCTAGCACAGTGACCTCACCTTGTTCTGTTACGAAGACCTCTTGGAACCACTTGTTGAGTTCATCACACACCTCTTTGTCATTCTCTGTATACCTGTCCTCGCCTGTTCTAAGTTTCACTACCTGTTCTTTCACTGTTGTTTTCCTTCTGATGTGACTGTGCAGTAGCTTTGGTTCGGTCTTGGCTTTGTTTGCTATAACATTTTCATAACTTTTCTCTGCTTCTCTTCTCACCCTGACATACTCATTCCTGGTTCTCTGGTATCTCTCTCTGCTTTCTGGTGTTCTGTTATTCCGGAAGTTCCTCCACGCCCTTTTGTTCAGTATTCTTTCCTTCCATACATGCCCTATTATGCCATGGATTCTTCTTTTCCTTCTCGGATTTTTCCTTTTGGGCCGGGATGTATCTGCTTACTGCCTCATGACACTTTTGGGTGACATAGTCCATCATATCTTGTACAGAATTAGCTCAGAGGACTGTGTCCCAAAGTATTTCCCTTAGGAAGCTTCTCATCTCCTCATAATTTCCCTTTCGGTATGCCAGCCTTTTGTTTCCCAGTTCTTTTTTGGGGGGGAATAATTCCTAGCTCTATCAGGTACTCAAAGTTCAATACACTGTGATTACTCATTCCCAAGGGCGCTTCCATCTTGACTTCCCTTATATCCCACTCATTTAGGGTAAATATCAGATCAAGCATTGCATGGTTGAAGTCTCCCATGATTAGTAATCCAGTTCCATTCCTGCTAGCAACAGAAGCTACTCTCTCTATTATATTAATGGTGGCCATATTGTTTCTATCATATTCCTGTCTGGGTCTTCTGTCATTTGGTGGCTGATTATATATGACTACGACTATAATTTTTTTGCCCTCCAGTTGTTATTGTTCCTATTATGTAGTCACTGAAACCTTCACATCCCTGAACAACCAACTCCTCAAAATCCCAACCTTTTCTTACCAGCAGAGCTACACCACCCCCACCTCTTCCTTCTCTCTCCTTCCTCATAACATAATAGTCCTGTGGGAACACTGCATTTGTTGTTGTTTTCGTCAGCTTTGTTTCTGTGAGAGCTATTATGTCTGGGTTTTCCTCTAGTACCCATTCTCCAAGTTCATTTGCTTTATTTGTAATACCGTCTATGTTAGTGTACATTGCCTTGAGGCTCACTTTCTTCTGTCCCTTCTCAAATCTCCTTGGTGAATGTTCTGCTGGTGGAGGAAGCTGTGCCATGGGTGTGAGGATTTGTGAGGTGGATACCAGGGTTGCTGAGGATACTGGGATGAGGGGTGGGGGGTCAATGTGAAGGGGGAAGGACAGGGAGGGTATGGGGTGAATGGGGTGGGAGGACAGGAGAGAAAGAGGGTTTTCTATGCAGAGGAGGGTGGTGGGGTTACCCTCCCCACTAGTGTTACTGGGTAGCTGGTTGTGGGTTCCCCCCTCGACTCTGGGGGTGATGTGCTGGGAGCTGTGGTTTCCTGGTTTTCCCCTCTCGCCCTGCGCTTCTTCCTTGCTTCTGCCGCCATGGCCCTCTTCTCCCTCGTCATGTCCCTCTGGAGGAATACTTTTTTTAATTCTCCCACATGTTGCAGGTGGCTTTTCTTTGTTAGAATCGTGTCCTTTGTGTTCTCGTTTGCAAACACTATCTTTAACACACGGTCTCGGTCTTTTTTGTACCAGCCTAACCTGGAAACCTTCTCAATGCTATGCTCAGCCCCTTCCATGTCTAGTGCCTTCAGTATTTCATTCACTGCCGCTTTGTCCTTATCATTCCACTCTTTCCTATTAGAGCCTTCCTGCTCTTTAATACCTACAGCTACCACTGCTCTTTTCTTTTCCAGCAGCTGGCTAGTGGAGCGTGCCGCTTCCTGTGAGGTGGCTGCTTTCATGGCTACCTCCATCACTGCAGACATTACTTCCGAGTTTTTTTTTTAGCATTTCTGCAAATGTTGCTTTTAATGTGGCATTCTCTTCCAAAGTACTATTACCACCTTCTTCCTGGCTGGTTATCTGAGTCACAGCATCGATACTGTTCTCTTTGAGGGCTCTAATCTCGTCCTTTGCTGCTGTCAGCTCTCTTTTTAGGTTGCTTATTTCATTCTTCATTTCCTGCATATCACTCTTGATATCCTCCAGAAACTGGGCGAACATTTCCTTCATTTCATCGCCTGAACTTTTCCCTGTTCCCCTGTTGCTTCTGGCTGTTATGCTTGACCCTGTTCCTAGTTGTGCTGTGATAGGATTCGTCAGAAGGGCAGAGTGGGGTGGGGGAGGGAGAGATAGGGAGAGAGGGAGAGAGAGAGAGAGAGAGAGAGAGAGAGCGATAAAGAGAGAGATAGATAGAGAGGGAGGGAGGGAGAGAGAGAGAGATAAAGAGAGAGAAAGATAGAGATAAAGAGAGAGATAGAGAGAGAGAGAGGGAGGGAGGGAGAGAGAGAGATAAAGAGAGTGGGAAGGAGAGAGAGAGAGAGAGAGAGAGAGAGAGAGAGAGAGAGAGAGAGAGAGAGAGAGAGAGAGAGAGAGAGAGAGAGAGAGAGAGAGAGAGGAGAGAGAGGAGAAAGTGGGAGAGAGAGAGAGAGAGGAGAGAGAGGGGGAGAGTATGTGTAAGGAGGATGAAGGGGACTGGGGGTTAAGGGGGCGGTGGTGGTGACCAGGTCAGGTCAGGT